>NW_012106731.1:337779-342015 GCF_000951045.1 Mandrillus leucophaeus
TCATAATTGCAGGTCAGCATCCTTCATGTAAGATTCTGGAAGGTGAAACATCATAGCTCTTCGGACAGGATGAACACTCAATAGTAATAAATGAATTGACAAACGAAAGAGATGGATGACTAGGCTACTCAGTCACTGCTGGGAGAACCAAACCTTAAGATGTATTGTGCAGTGAGTGGAAGTGAGTAAAAAAGGTTTTGGGTATCAAACTATAAAGAGTTCAAATTTTGTCCTGAAGGTAAAGTAAACCATCAGAGGATTTTGAACACAGTAGCAACATGAGATTTATGTTTGGGAAAGATCACTGTGGCTGTAAGTAATGTCAAGCATGGAAGGGAGAAGGGTGCAGGCTCCCAGCAAGGGTAAGATTGAGGAAACTCTTGCAGTAATATAAGAAGATGTCGTAAGAAGCTAAACATCTATGGCAAAAAGCAGTAATTTAGAAATGGACAGGAAGGGACCAACTTGAGAAAATGCTTGGGACACAAAACCTACGGGACTTGGGAATGATTGGATTTAAATGACAGGGTCTTGGCTTGTGTGGTCTAGTAATAGTGCTCTCCTGTACTGAAAGTGAGACAGTGGAAGTGGCAGATTTGTAGGGAAGAAGAAAGGAATGATAAATTTGTAATGAACACATTGAATTTGAGATCCATCTGGAAACATCAGAAAACATCTGGTTAAGTATACAAGCCTGGAGTTCATGAGAAGTCACTCAGAAATGTTGATTTGGGTAAGAATTATGGGAAAATGGTGGCTAGGAGGCAGGACTGATTTGCAGCTCCCACTTGGACAGACAAAGCAGCATGTGAAGACTCACATTGTGAACTTTTGCTCCAAGAACTACCGCAGGAACATACCAGGAAAGCTGAGAGAATCCACATACCCTTTGAAGAAGGTAGACTGCTGCTGCAGGCTCCATGGGACAGCCAAGGAACTGTGACTTGGTTGCTTTCTCAGCTGGGAGGCTTGTAACCTGGGACAAGTTCTCAGCCGTGCTCACTGGCTGCCTGGAAATAAACTTAATACTGTTGAACAGGCACCGTGGGAATGAGACTGGCCTTTCAGGCTGCAGGCTGCATGAGAGCTAGGTGAGGGTGGCTGCTGGCCTCCCCCACTTCCCTGATGACCTATATGACACAGCAGAGGCAGCCATAATCCCCCTGGGAACATAACTCCATTGGCCGGGGAACCACACCCCCACAGCAAGCACAGCAAGCCCTATCCAAGGAGTCTGAGCTCATACATGCCTAACCCTGCCCCCAGCTTTTGGTCATCCCTAGGGGAAGTGAGAGAGCACCACATCAAGGGAGCACCCTGTGGGACCAAATAATCTGAACAGCAGCCCTTGTGTCCCAGAGTTTCCCTCTGACGTGGTCTACCCAAATAAGAAGGATCCAGAAAAACAATTCTGGTAATACGACAAAACAAGTTTCTTCACCACCCCGAAAAGATCACACTAGCTCACTAGCAATGGACCCAAACCAAGACAAAATCTTTGGATTGCCAGAAAAAGAATTCAGAAGGTCAATTATTAAGCCAGTCAAGGAGGCACCAAAGAAAGGTGAAGTCCAACTTAAAGAAATAAAAAAATGGTACAGGATATGAATGGAAAAATCTCCAGTGAAATAGATAGCATAAATAATCACAACTGCTGGAAATCAAGGACACACTTGGAGAAATGCAAAATGCACTGGAAAGTCTCAGCAGTAGAATTGAACAAGCAGAAGAAAGAACTTCAGAGCCTGAAGACAAGGCTTTTGAATTAATCCAGTGCAATAAAGACAGAAAAGAATTTTTAAAAAATGAACAAAGCCTCCAAGAAGTTTGGGATTATGTTAAATTACCAAACCTAAGAATAATTGGTGTTCCCAAGGAAGAAGAGAAATCTAAAGTTTGGAAAACATATTTGAGGGAATAATTGAGGAAAACTTCCCCAGCCTTGTTAGAGCTCTAGACATTCAAATACAAGAAGCTCAAAGAACACCCAGGAAATTAATCACAAAAACATCATCACCTAGGCACATAGCCATCAGATTATCTAAATTCAAGCCAAAAGAAAGAATCTTAAGAGCTGTGAGGCAAAGGCAACAGGCAACCTATAAAGAAAAACCTATGAGATTAATAGCAGATTTCTCAGTAGAAACCCTACAAGCTAGAAGGGATTGGGGTCCTATCTCTAGCCTCCTTAAAGAAAACAATTTTCAGCCAAGAATTTTGTATCCAGTGAAACTAAGCTTCATAAATGAAGGAAAGATACAGTCTTTTTCAAATAAATAAATGCTGAGAGGATTCGCTGCTACCAAGCCAGTGCTATAAGAACTGCTAAAAGGAGCTCTAAATCTTGAAACAGATCCTTAAAATAAACCAGAATAGAATCTCTTTAAAGCGTAAATCTCATAGAATCCGTAAAACAATAACACAATGTAAACAACAACAACAAGGTGTTCAGGCAACAAATAGCACAATGAATAGAATAGTATCTCACATCTCAATACTAACATTTAATGTAAATGGCCTTAATGCTCTGTTGAAAAGATACAGAATGGCAGAATGGATAATAACTTACCAAACACGTATCTGCTGTCTTCAAGAGACTCACCTGACATGTAAGGGTTCACATAAACTTAAGGTAAAGGGGTGGAAAAAGATATCCCATGTAAATCGACACCAAAAGCAATCAGAAGTAGCCATTCTTATATCAGACAAAACAAATTTTAAAGCAACAGCAGTTAAAGACAAAGAGGGACATTATATTATATAATGATAAAAGGACTAGTCCAACAGGAAAATATCACAATTCTAAATACATGTGCACCTGACACTGGGACTTCCAAATCTATAAAATAATTACTACTAGACCTAAGAAATGAGGTAGACAGCAACACAATAATAGTGGGGGACTTCAGTACTCCACTGAGAGCACTAGACAGGTCATCAAGACAGAAAGTCAGAAAAAAAAAAATGGACTTAAACTATACCCTAGAACAAATGGACTCACCAGATATTTATGGAACATTCTACCCAACAACTGCAGAATATACATTCTATTCAGCACATGGAACATTCTCCAAGATAGACCATATGACAGGCCACAAAACAAGTCTCAACAAATTTAAGAAAATCAAAATTATATCAAGTACTCTCTCAGATCACAGTGGAAAAAAATTGGAAATCAACTCCAAAAGAAACCCTCAAAACCATGCAAATACATGAAAATTAAATAGCCTGCTCCTGAATAATTGTTGAGTCAAGAATAAAATCAAGATGGAAATTAAAACATTCTTTTAACTGAATAATAATAGTGACACAACCTACCAAAGCCTCTGGGATATAATAAAAGCAGTGCTAAGAGGAAAGTTCATAGCATTAAATGCCTACATCAAAAAGTCTGAAAGAGCACAAATAGACAATCTAAAATCACAACTCAAAGTACTAGAGAAACAAGAATAACCAAACCCAAATCCAGCAGAAAAAATAAATAACCAAGGTCAGGGCAGAACTAAAATTGAAAAAAAGTACAAAAGATAAATGAAACAGAAAGCTAGTTCTTTGAAAAGATCAGTAAAATTGACCATTAGTGAGCTTAACCAAGAAAAAAAAGAGAGGAGATCCAAATAAGCTCAATTAGAAATGAAAGAGGAGATATTACAACTGACACCACAGAAATACAAAAGATAATTCAAGGCTACTATCAACACCATTACATGCATAAACTAGAAAACCTAGAGGAGACAGATAAATTCCTGGAAATATACAACCCTCCTATATTAAACTAAGAAGACAAAGAAACTCTGAACAGACAAATAACAAGCAGAGAGATTGAAATAGTAATTAAAAAGTTACCAACAAAAAAAATGTCCAGGACCAGATGGATTCACAGCTGAATTCTAACATTCAAAGAATTGGTACTAATCCTACTGACACTATTCCACAAGATAGAGAAAGAGGGAATCCTCCCTAAATCGTGCTATGAAGCCAGTATCACCCTGATACCAAAACCAGGAAAGCATATAACAACAAAAGAAAATATCCGTGATGAACATAGATACGAAAATCCTCAACAAAATACCAGCTAACAGAATCCAACAGCACATTAAAAAGACAATCCACCATGATCAAGTGGGTTTCATACCAAGGATGCTGGGATGGTTTAGCATCCACAAGTCACTAAATGTGATACAGCACAAAAACAGAATTAAAAGCAAAAATCACATAATCATCTCAAAAGATGCA
>NW_012106731.1:342420-343687 GCF_000951045.1 Mandrillus leucophaeus
GAAAAGAAAGCATAAAAAGCAGCACATCAATAATAATTGATATATTTCTATACCACTTCAAGGTTTGTCATGTGATTCTTACATTATTTCATTTATTATTCAAATTAAGGGAGGTATTTATTAACACCATCTCTATTTTACAACTGAGGAAATTGAGTTTCAGAAAGATTAAGAGTTTTGTCTAGGATAACATAGCTAGTAAATGATAAAGCCAGGAGTTGGATCAAAGATCTCTGATAAATCTTTCTATGTTCTTCCTACCAAACCAGCACTGGATCTGCTTTATTCCTGGGTCATTTATCACATCTTTGATAGGACTCTACACGTAGTGGAAGCTTGTTTAGTGAAGGAATAAATGTTTCTAGAAGAAAGCTAACTTCATACTGATATGACTTGCAAGAGTCATATGTTCATGTTAAACTATATCATGTCCAACTTGACTTTCCATTTGCATTTCATCTAATGTGTTATATGTAGTCAATTCATACAGCCTTTATTTTTTAAATGTCTCCAAACTTTTCTCTCACGCAGAATGGGCCAACAATAGGAATACAGTCTCTTTCTGTAATAGTTTATACCTCAGGATATCTTCTTCTGGAAAGCCAGAGGTGCCTTACACCACTGGGAATGATGGTTAAACTGCTAGAACTAACATTTGTGAACCATCCACCAGAAGCCAGGTCATGTGCTTAAAGTTTGACATACATTGTATTATTCAGTCTCCTCAAAATACGATCCTGTGGAATATGATCGCAACCAAGAAAACTCAAAGAGATGTCCCAGGTTACATAATTTTTCCAAGATGATTGAGCAGGGAATTGGGTGAATAGGAATGCAACTGAGGTTGACTTCATTCAACAAGTCAGTAAAGCCACCCTGTTCCAGTGGATTAAAATGTAAAATACTGCCTTCATGGAGATTTTATTTAGCTGGGGAGACACGTAAGCGAAGAGGTAGAGGATTGCAATGCTGTGTGGTAAGGCACATATGAGAACCAAGGCCATTATGCTTGTAGGGGGTTTTGAGGAATATGAAAATAAGACAGAGAGTCAATAAGTCTTTCAGGAGAAGAGACCATTGTATTGAGTCTCTAGGGGTTTTTGGAAGTTAGTTATATACAAAAAAGAACAAAACACATTAAAGGCAGTGGCTATGGGCCAGGCGTGTTGGCTCATGCCTGTAATCCCAGCACTTTGGGGGGCCGAGGTGGGCAGATCACGAGGTCAGGAGATCGAGACCATCCTGGCTAACATGGTGAAACCCCATC
>NW_012106731.1:343737-346695 GCF_000951045.1 Mandrillus leucophaeus
AAAAGGAGCTCTAAATCTTGAAACAGATCCTTAAAATAAACCAGAATAGAATCTCTTTAAAGCGTAAATCTCATAGAATCCGTAAAACAATAACACAATGTAAACAACAACAACAAGGTGTTCAGGCAACAAATAGCACAATGAATAGAATAGTATCTCACATCTCAATACTAACATTTAACGTAAATGGCCTTAATGCTCTGTTGAAAAGATACAGAATGGCAGAATGGATAATAACTTACCAAACACGTATCTGCTGTCTTCAAGAGACTCACCTGACATGTAAGGGTTCACATAAACTTAAGGTAAAGGGGTGGAAAAAGATATCCCATGTAAATCGACACCAAAAGCAATCAGAAGTAGCCATTCTTATATCAGACAAAACAAATTTTAAAGCAACAGCAGTTAAAGACAAAGAGGGACATTATATTATATAATGATAAAAGGACTAGTCCAACAGGAAAATATCACAATTCTAAATATTTGTGCACCTGACACTGGGACTTCCAAATCTATAAAATAATTACTACTAGACCTAAGAAATGAGGTAGACAGCAACACAATAATAGTGGGGGACTTCAGTACTCCACTGAGAGCACTAGACAGGTCATCAAGACAGAAAGTCAGAAAAAAAAAAATGGACTTAAACTATACCCTAGAACAAATGGACTCACCAGATATTTATGGAACATTCTACCCAACAACTGCAGAATATACATTCTATTCAGCACATGGAACATTCTCCAAGATAGACCATATGACAGGCCACAAAACAAGTCTCAACAAATTTAAGAAAATCAAAATTATATCAAGTACTCTCTCAGATCACAGTGGAAAAAAATTGGAAATCAACTCCAAAAGAAACCCTCAAAACCATGCAAATACATGAAAATTAAATAGCCTGCTCCTGAATAATTGTTGAGTCAAGAATAAAATCAAGATGGAAATTAAAACATTCTTTTAACTGAATAATAATAGTGACACAACCTACCAAAGCCTCTGGGATATAATAAAAGCAGTGCTAAGAGGAAAGTTCATAGCATTAAATGCCTACATCAAAAAGTCTGAAAGAGCACAAATAGACAATCTAAAATCACAACTCAAAGTACTAGAGAAACAAGAATAACCAAACCCAAATCCAGCAGAAAAAATAAATAACCAAGGTCAGGGCAGAACTAAAATTGAAAAAAAGTACAAAAGATAAATGAAACAGAAAGCTAGTTCTTTGAAAAGATCAGTAAAATTGACCATTAGTGAGCTTAACCAAGAAAAAAAAGAGAGGAGATCCAAATAAGCTCAATTAGAAATGAAAGAGGAGATATTACAACTGACACCACAGAAATACAAAAGATAATTCAAGGCTACTATCAACACCATTACATGCATAAACTAGAAAACCTAGAGGAGACAGATAAATTCCTGGAAATATACAACCCTCCTATATTAAACTAAGAAGACAAAGAAACTCTGAACAGACAAATAACAAGCAGAGAGATTGAAATAGTAATTAAAAAGTTACCAACAAAAAAAATGTCCAGGACCAGATGGATTCACAGCTGAATTCTAACATTCAAAGAATTGGTACTAATCCTACTGACACTATTCCACAAGATAGAGAAAGAGGGAATCCTCCCTAAATCGTGCTATGAAGCCAGTATCACCCTGATACCAAAACCAGGAAAGCATATAACAACAAAAGAAAATATCCGTGATGAACATAGATACGAAAATCCTCAACAAAATACCAGCTAACAGAATCCAACAGCACATTAAAAAGACAATCCACCATGATCAAGTGGGTTTCATACCAAGGATGCTGGGATGGTTTAGCATCCACAAGTCACTAAATGTGATACAGCACAAAAACAGAATTAAAAGCAAAAATCACATAATCATCTCAAAAGATGCAAAAAAAGCATTTGACAAAATCCAGCATCCCTTTCTGATTAAAACCCTCAGCAAAATTGGCATAATAGGGGCTTGCCTTAAGGTAGTAAAAGTCATCTATGACAAACCCACAGCCAACGTTATACTGAACAGGGAAAAGTTTAGGCCCGGCATAGTGGCTCATGCCTGTAATCCCAGTATTTTGGGCCGTCAAGGCGGGTGAATCACCTGAAGTCAGGAGTTTGACCAGCCTGGCCAACACGGTGAAACCCCGTCCCTACTAAAACTACAAATATTGGCCAGGCATGGTAGTGTGTGCCTGTAGTCTCAGCCACTTGGGAGGCTGAGCCAGGAGAATCACTTGAACCCTGGAGGCGGTAGTTGCAGTGACCTGAGATCATGTCACTGCACTCCAGCCTGGGCAACAGAGTGAGACTCTACCTCAAAAAAAAGAAAAAAGGCGGGGTGATCCAACACAATACCACCTCACTCCTGCAAGAATGGCCATAATAAAAAAAAATAATAGATGTTGGCATGGATGTGGTGAAAAAGGAACACTTTTATACTGTCAATGGGAATGTAAACTAGTACTATGGAAAACAGTATGCAGATTCCTTAAAGAACTGAAAGTAGATCTACCATTTGATCCAGTAATCCCACTCCTGGGTATCTACTTAGAGGAAAAAAGTCATTACACAAAAAAGATACCGGCACTTGCATGTTTATAGCACCACAGTTCACAATTGCAAAAATAGGGAACCAGCCCAAATGCCCAACCATCAATGAGCGGATAAAGAAAATGTGATATATGTATACCATGGAATACTACTCAGCCATAAAAAGGAAAGAAATAATAGCATTTGTGGCAATCTGGCAATAATAATTCAAGACTCTTATTCTAAGTGAAGTAACTTAGGAATGGAAAACCAAACATTGCATAAATGTCACTCATAAATGGGAATTAAACTATGAGGACACAAAGGTGTAAGAATGATACCATGGACTTTGGGGGACTTGGGGGAAAGTGGCGGGTGTGAGGGAAAAGACTACAGATTGAATACAGCATAGGCG
>NW_012106731.1:346745-350486 GCF_000951045.1 Mandrillus leucophaeus
TGCTATAAGAACTGCTAAAAGGAGCTCTAAATCTTGAAACAAATCCTAAAAGTAAACCAAAATAGAATCTCTTTAAAGCATAAATCTCATAGAATGCATAAAACAATAACACAATGTAAACAACAACAACAAGGTGTTCAGGCAACAAATAGCACAATGAATAGAATAGTATCTCACATCTCAATACTAACATTTAATGTAAATGGCCTTAATGCTCTGTTGAAAAGATACAGAATGGCAGAATGGATAATAACTTACCAAACAAGTATCTGCTGTCTTCAAGAGACTCATTTGACATGTAAGGGTTCACATAAACTTAAAGTAAAGGGGTGGAAAAAGATATCCTATGTAAATGGACACCAAAAGCGATCAGAAGTTGCCATTCTTATAGAAGACAAAACAAATTTTAAAGCAACAGCAGTTAAAGACAAAGAGGGACATTATATTATATAATGATAAAAGGACTAGTCCAACAGGAAAATATCACAATTCTAAATACATGTGCACCTGACACTGTGACTTCCAAATCTATAAAATAATTACTACTAGACCTAAGAAATGAGGTAGACAGCAACACAATAATAGTGGGGGACTTCAGTACTCCACTGAGAGCACTAGACAGGTCATCAAGACAGAAAGTCAGAAAAAAAAAAATGGACTTAAACTATACCCTAGAACAAATGGACTCACCAGATATTTATGGAACATTCTACCCAACAACTGCAGAATATACATTCTATTCAGCACATGGAACATTCTCCAAGATAGACCATATGACAGGCCACAAAAGAAATCTCAACAAATTTAAGAAAATCAAAATTATATCAAGTACTCTCTTGGATCACAGTGGAAAAAAATTGGAAATCAACTCCAAAAGAAACCCTCAAAACCATGCAAATACATGAAAATTAAATATCCTGCTCCTGAATAATTGTTGAGTCAAGAATAAAATCAAGATGGAAATTAAAACATTCTTTTAACTGAATAATAATAGTGACATAACCTACCAAAACCTCTGGGATATAATAAAAGCAGTGCTAAGAGGAAAGTTCATAGCATTAAATGCCTACATCAAAAAGTCTGAAAAAGCACAAATAGACAATCTAAAATCACAACTCAAAGTACTAGAGAAACAAGAATAACCAAACCCAAACCCAGCAGAAAAAAGAAATAACCAAGGTCAGGGCAGAACTAAAATTGAAAAAATAGTGCAAAAGATAAATGAAACAGAAAGCTAGTTATTTAAAAAGATCAGTAAAATTGACCATTAGTGAGCTTAACCAAGAAAAAAAAGAGAGGAGATCCAAATAAGCTCAATTAGAAATGAAAGAGGAGATACTACAGCTGACACCACAGAAATACAAAAGATCATTCAAGGCTACTCTGAACACCATTACATGCATAAACTAGAAAACCTAGAGGAGACGGATAAATTCCTGGCAATATACAACCCTCCTATATTAAACTAAGAAGATAAAGAAACTCTGAACAGACAAATAACAAGCAGAGAGATTGAAATAGTAATTTAAAAGTTACCAACAAAAAAAACGTCCAGGACCAGATGGATTCACAGCTGAATTCTAACATTCAAAGAATTGGTACTAATCCTATTGACACTATTCCACAAGATAGAGAAAGAGGGAATCCTCCCTAAATCGTGCTTTGAAGCCAGTATCACCCTGATACCAAAACCAGGAAAGCATATAACAACAAAAGAAAATATCCGTGACGAACATAGATACAAAAATCCTCAACAAAATACAGCTAACAGAATCCAACAGCACATTAAAAAGACAATCCACCATGATCAAGTGGGTTTCATACCAAGGATGCTGGGATGGTTTAGCATCCACAAGTCACTAAATGTGATACAGCACAAAAACAGAATTAAAAGCAAAAATCACATAATCATCTCAAAAGATGCAAAAAAAGCATTTGACAAAATCCAGCATCCCTTTCTGATTAAAACCCTCAGCAAAATTGGCATAATAGGGGCTTGCCTTAAGGTAGTAAAAGTCATCTATGACAAACCCACAGCCAACGTTATACTGAACAGGGAAAAGTTTAGGCCCGGCATAGTGGCTCATGCCTGTAATCCCAGTATTTTGGGCCGTCAAGGCGGGTGAATCACCTGAAGTCAGGAGTTTGACCAGCCTGGCCAACACGGTGAAACCCCGTCCCTACTAAAACTACAAATATTGGCCAGGCATGGTAGTGTGTGCCTGTAGTCTCAGCCACTTGGGAGGCTGAGCCAGGAGAATCACTTGAACCCTGGAGGCGGTAGTTGCAGTGACCTGAGATCATGTCACTGCACTCCAGCCTGGGCAACAGAGTGAGACTCTACCTCAAAAAAAAGAAAAAAGGCGGGGTGATCCAACACAATACCACCTCACTCCTGCAAGAATGGCCATAATAAAAAAAAATAATAGATGTTGGCATGGATGTGGTGAAAAAGGAACACTTTTATACTGTCAATGGGAATGTAAACTAGTACTATGGAAAACAGTATGCAGATTCCTTAAAGAACTGAAAGTAGATCTACCATTTGATCCAGTAATCCCACTCCTGGGTATCTACTTAGAGGAAAAAAGTCATTACACAAAAAAGATACCGGCACTTGCATGTTTATAGCACCACAGTTCACAATTGCAAAAATAGGGAACCAGCCCAAATGCCCAACCATCAATGAGCGGATAAAGAAAATGTGATATATGTATACCATGGAATACTACTCAGCCATAAAAAGGAAAGAAATAATAGCATTTGTGGCAATCTGGCAATAATAATTCAAGACTCTTATTCTAAGTGAAGTAACTTAGGAATGGAAAACCAAACATTGCATAAATGTCACTCATAAATGGGAATTAAACTATGAGGACACAAAGGTGTAAGAATGATACCATGGACTTTGGGGGACTTGGGGGAAAGTGGCGGGTGTGAGGGAAAAGACTACAGATTGAATACAGCATAGGCGGCTCAGGTGATGCATGCACCAAAATCTCAGAAATGACCGCTAAAGAACTTATTCATGTAACCAAACACCACCTGTTCCCCAAAAACCTATTGACAATTTTTTTTACAGTAAAAAACACATGAAAAACCTAAAAATTAAAAAAATGTTGATTTGGGAATTATCAACATATAGGCAGAATTCTAATCATGAATTGAGATGAGATCTCCAAAAGGTAGGAGTGAAAATCCAAGATACAGCCCTAAGGAACTCTGAATACAAGAGGCAAAAAAAAGAAAAGCCTAAAATTAGCCCAAGAGAGATTGTCCAAAGCAGGAGGAAAACCATGAGAGAGGGAAGGAAAGATGGTATGGACCAAGCCCAAGCAGAAGTAGTCATTTCTCTCAAATGTCAGTGAAGACACTTGAAATATAGATGTTGTAAATATTTTCTCTCAGCCTACGGCTGTTTATTTTCATAATCATGTCTTTTGATGAGCAGAAGATTTTAGTCTTATGGACTCCAATTTATTATTTTTTTTCTTTTATCGTTCGTGCTCTCTGTGACCTCTCAGTGAAATCTGCCTGCCTCCAACAGCATGCAGATATTCCCTTGTGCTTGCTTCTAGAAGTTTTCTCATTTTCACTCTAGATTTAAATCTATGATCCATCTTGAATTAACTTCTACAGATGTTGCGAGTTAGGAGTTGAGGTTTGTATTTTCTATGGATATCCAGTGATCCTAGTACCATCTTTGAAAATACTTTCTTTCCTCCTTGAATTGCTTCAGTC
>NW_012106731.1:350536-393695 GCF_000951045.1 Mandrillus leucophaeus
AATTCAAGACTCTTATTCTAAGTGAAGTAACTTAGGAATGGAAAACCAAACATTGCATAAATGTCACTCATAAATGGGAATTAAACTATGAGGACACAAAGGTGTAAGAATGATACCATGGACTTTGGGGGACTTGGGGGAAAGTGGCGGGTGTGAGGGAAAAGACTACAGATTGAATACAGCATAGGCGACTCAGGTGATGGGTGCACCAAAATCTCAGAAATCACCGCTAAAGAACTTATTCATGTAACCAAACACCACCTGTTCCCCAAAAACCTATTGACAATATTTTTTAAAAGAAAAAAAAAAAGAAAAAACCAAAAAATAAAAAAAAGGTGAAGTGGGAAATAACAAAAGAAAAGCAAAAATCCAAACAAGAAATGAAAAGAAAACCCCAAAAAGGAAGAAGGAAAAACCAAAAAAAAACCCCAAAGAAACCCGAAAAAAAAAAGCAAAAAAAAAAAAAACCCAAAAATAACCCAAAAAAAAATGGCCAAAACAAGAAGAAAAACAAGAAGAAAGGAAAGAAAAAAGGGAAGGAACAAACCCAAACAAAAAGAAGCAATTCCCCCAAAAGGCAAGGAAAAAAACTGAAAAAAAAAAGGTGGAAAAAATTTCCCCCAACCCAACGCCGGTTAATTTCAAAAACAAGGCCTTTGAAGAACAAAAAAATTTAAGCCTAAGGAACCCAAATTAATAATTTTTTTCTTTTATCGTTAGTGCTCTCTGTGACCTCTCAGTGAAATCTGCCTGCCTCCAAAAGCATGAAGATATTCCCTTGTGCTTGCTTCTAGAAGTTTTCTCATTTTCACTCTAGATTTAAATCTATGATCCATCTTGAATTAACTTCTACAGATGTTGTGAGTTAGGAGTTGAGGTTTGTATTTTCTATGGATATCCAGTGATCCTAGTACCATCTTTGAAAATACTTTCTTTCCTCCTTGAATTGCTTCAGTCCCTTGTCAAAATTTGACTGTATAAATGTGGGTTTCTAGCCTCTGTATTCTGTTCCATTCATCTATTTGTTTATCCATTTATCAGTACTCAGTAGTCTTCATTAATGTACTGTTATAGAGTCTTGAAATCATGTTATATAAATCTTTTAACATGGTTCTAAACTGCTCAATTTTTTTCTTCTTTTTTTTTTTTTTTTTGTTTTGAGACGGAGTCTCACTCTGTTGCCCAGGGTAGAGTGCAGTGGCGCAATCTTGGCTCACTGCAGCCTCTGACTCCCAGATTCAAGCGATTCTCCTGACTTAGCCTCCCCAGTAGCTGGGTTTACAGGCATGCACCACCACACTTGAATAATTTTTATATTTTTAGTAGAGACAGATTTTTACCATGTTGGACAGGCTGGTCTTCAACTCCTGACCTCAAGTGATATGCCTGCCTTGGCCTCCCAAAGTGCTGGGATTAGAGGCATGAGCCACCATGCCCACCCTGCTCAATTTTTAAGTAATCATTAGTTTAACTGATTCACCATAATTATGGAGACATTTGCCATTATTTCCTTCTTCCATTCATTTACTTTTTTTCATTTATTCAATAAATATTTATTGAATGGTAGCCTTGTAACTGACACTGGGAAAGAGGGATAAGTTAAGTAAACATAATTCCTCTCTTAAACAACTGCCACAGTGAGGAAGACGTTACAGAAACAACTGTTATAAAATGCACTAAAAAAAAGTAATCACTCAGTCAATAAATATTTATTGAGCACATACTATCAGCTTGGCAATATGGAACACTGAACTCATGTCGAATTTCAGCTTTGCCAATGCAAGTGTAAGATTCTCTTCCCCGCCTGACATCGCCCACATAATATCTTTTCCAAGCTACACATTTACTGCTAATTAGTTGGATCCTTCTCCTTTGAACATTTTCCACCACAAAAGCACAATAATATGAATAGTAATACCTCATATTAGCATAGTGCTTTCAACTTTTCAAAGTGGTTTTACATCCATTATCTTGTTTTCTCTTCACATTTCTCCTGTGAGTTAGGAAAAGCAAATATTGTTATTTTTATTTGACAGAGAAAAGTAGATCACAGAAATGCGAAGTGATTTGCTTCCCTTCATATAGCTAGGGCTAGAACCCTTCTCCTTTCCTGCCTCCCTCCCACCCAGACTTCCTGCTGCTTCTCCCATTACTCTTTCTCCCTCTTTAGCATCTTATCAGTACATACCTTACTAGGAAGGCTTCCAATTTCAGGTACCACTCCTGGGCTCTAAGTTAAGCTGCCACAATAGTACCATATGTTGAAAGACTACAATAGATTGTCAGTATTATCTTCAAGTGCTGACAGAGATTTATGAATGAGGATGGAGAAAAGAATCATGATCATTTTCACTATTATAACTGCCTGCAGAAGATTCATAAAATTCTGACACTTTCTTCATCCTTTTTACCAGGCATCAGCTGTCGGGGGAAGGTCGCTTCTTCCCACCCAGCTTTGGAATGAAGTGATAAATGTGTCAGAAAGCTCACGCTGGGTGCAATCTTCTGCCTTGTAAACAGTTTTCATTGATATGTACATTAAACTTTGCTTTCTTTTTTAAGCCTCCATAAAGATGCTTGGAAAACAGCACTGTCACTGATAAATGTCTCCTCTATTGTGGGACTTTTAAGGATATGGGCTTCCTTAAAAAAAAAAAAAAAGAAGAAGAAGAAGAAGAAAAAGAAAAAGAAAGAAACAAAGATGTGTAAGGGGCTGAATATCCTGAGTCCTGACCAGAGAGTCAGGGCTATTTCTTCTACATGAGCAAGTCTACAGCGGAGTTCTCAATTTTCATGAGAGCATTCTTTTCTTCTGGCCCCTCTCTTGTTCACCTCCAATATCTTGCAAAAAAATTTATCAAGCCTCTAAAGACATGGAAATAGTGAATGCATTTTTTTAAAAGAAGGATTTTTAGGTCAGTTTTTTTTTCAGTGTTTAATGCAGAATAGGGCCCCATTTTGCATTCCCATCGGCAATGTAGACCGGGTGAGGAGTGCGTAATTGGGATCATGGCAGAAGTGTGCTAGGGACTGAGACAAAGGGTTTTTTTCTTTTTTTTTTTTTTCAAAATTAGACTATCAAGAGGGTATGGCGGAAAAAGGAAGAATATCTCTATGGGTAGAATGCAAGATATAGCAAGTGCATGGTGCATGGTTTTCAACAAAAGAGGAAAGTGGATACATTATCCCTCTAAATTAGAAAAAAAAAAAAAAAAAAAAAGCAAAACCAGAACTTGAAATGCTCAGTTGAGCTCCAGTCTTCAACTTTTATTATTGTTATTATTATTAAATCATATATTACCCAACTCATTACGTGCTTATTGCCCATTCACCTTTATCTGTCTAGGGTCTGTCATGGTGCCTGACATACATTAGGGATCCATTGAAGTTGAATTAAATCCATCAATCATTTGATCATATTTCAAATACAGAAACAACACCAACTGAAATTCATGAATTCCAACTTATAATAAAAGGAATATTCTGTTTCTCTATGTCTCCAGTAAGACGGGGTATAGTAGGTTCGTATTTAATGCATGATCCTGCAGAAATTGTGCCATAATGAGGCATTTACTCTATTGATGTCTTCTTTTTCCTCATGCATTATACTAAAAGATTTTCGTTTTCCTTCATATTCCCTTTATGTCTCTTATGATTTCTAAAGCGGGCTTGCTGCTTCTGGAAGCACACCCA
Organism: Mandrillus leucophaeus; assembly: GCF_000951045.1. Taxonomy (NCBI): domain Eukaryota; kingdom Metazoa; phylum Chordata; class Mammalia; order Primates; family Cercopithecidae; genus Mandrillus; species Mandrillus leucophaeus. The sequence goes on from NW_012106731.1 coordinate 354,230, forward strand.
TAAGTGCTTTTGAAAAAGTGCCGTAGTTCTTCTGTGGAAGCCCATTTGTAATACAGAGAGGCTAAGTTTGACCACTTGAAGCTAAGGGTCTGAAAAGGTCCTAATTTTTCTGGCCTCAGGAAAGAGGCCTTCTCTGATTACAAGTGGAGATCCCTAATCTCTCTTTCCCTTAAACAGTATTACTGAATCTAAGGTACTGTAGGGGATGGTTTGTCAGAAAGCTGAGGAAGGGGTCGTTCAAGTTTCAAGCAGTTGTTTAACATTTTACTTTCCTTGTCTTTAAAGTTTTCACAGGGGCCAGCTAGTGTCTCTTTGTGTTAGTTGTGCATGACATAAAACTGTCCAATGAAAATACAAGGGGATACCTTTGCTCCCATCTGCCTTAGAAGATATTTCTTCTTGGTTCAGCACAGCAGAATTTCTGAAATCCAATGATGTGCTGCAGTGTTTAGATATAGGGAGAGATAGAAAATTGTTCCAAAAGTAAGCCTTCATTCAGAAAAGTGTAAAGGCTGTGAAACCTGTAGTATTGAGTTGGAATCAGAGGTATTAGTACGAACTCATGGTTTTGTAACATATACATGAAATGATAGATAGGGAAATAGAGATATATGAGTATGCATGGGTGAAGATACAGGTATGTATTTCCTAGCGTTGTCTAGTGAGAGGGCCTAGAAGAAATAGTACCCTAGTAGCAATATACACATCTAGTGCCCAGATCTTGGTTTCTGAATGCTATTCTCTAATAAAAGGAATCTAGGCTCCTTGGAGAGTTGGTTGATTTCAAGGCTGAGCAGAAAAAAAACGAGATGAACCTGGCACATCCATGGTGCTACAAAGTGAGAAGTATTTAATAAAAGGGTTAGAGCATTTCAAAAGGACACAGGAGTTGTCAGTGGCCAAATACAGAGCAATTTAAACAAGAAAATAAAAAATGATAGTATTAGATTATTGCCCACATAATGAAATAAATATTCATGAGCCTACACTGATATAAATAAATAATTGAATAAATATATATGTGAGTAAGAAGGGGCAACTTTCCCTTAGGGTATACTTCCAATTCATTATTCCACAAGAAATGTGAAAAACATAAAATGAATATGAGAACACCACTGTAATAATCATGGCAAACAAGATCCACCAATAGATGCTAAAATTAGTGAGCAGAAGTTTGAGCAGCTATAGGATATTTGCATAGTCTAAAAGTATCTCTTCCAAGATTTTTTTTATTACAAAGGGGAAAATAGTAACTTTACAGTGATGAAACCGAGCCCACTTCATCTTTACCAAGTGATCAAGGTAGAGGTGACATCCTGTGCCCCCTGGTATGATGCAAGGTGATAGACTTGCCATGGTGGCAACATTTGGCACATTTTGTCAAAAATGTACGACATTAATCATGATACATGAAACAAACCCAGATTTAGGAACAATCTACAAGCCAGCGGACCAGTACTCTTTAAAAGTACCAAGGTGATTAAAGACAAGGAAAGTTTGTGCAACCATCGCAAAGTTGAAGGATACTGTGGAGGCAGCACAACTAAATGCAATGTGGTATCCTGGACTGGAGTCTGAAACAGAAAAGGATATTAGAGGAAACACTGGTGAAATCCAAATAAGGTCTGGAGTAACTTAAATAGTATTGTGCCAATGTTAGTTTCCTGGTTCAAATCATTATACACTATTTATGTAAGTAGTTAACATTATGAAACTAGATAAAAGGTACATGGGAGCTCCCTGTATTATTTTTGTAATTTTTTTTCTGTAAAATAACATTATTTTACATTTAAAACAATTAATTGTAAGTAATGTAGCTAGGACACTTTCTCTCACAGTAAAATTTAATTAATTGGAACCCAAGTAATTGGAGCCTGGATGTGTTCGAAATTTTCTTCTCTATACTTCTGTGTTTAGCAACAGACCTGGCCACTTTCCATTCACTGAGCATCCTAGTTAATTCAAAGTTAACTTTAATTCTTTATTAGTGCTGTTTGCTTCATGCATATGTTCAGCTGAAATATCTCAGGTGCCTAGTTTGTGGTAGTTTGTTGTACATTGGAGGGTGAGAAAGACTTTGGCCTCCATGAGCTCCCAGTTCAGTGGCTGACATCCAGGTACATAAACATTACATCACAGTATGATGAGTTAAAACCCAAAGGAAAGAACATTAAACTCTGCACGGGGAGAGAGGTCAGGGAAAGCCTAACCAAGGAGGTGATATTGATCTGGGCCTAAAGGAAAACAGGACTGCATTCTGTGAAAAGGAACAGAATGTCGTTACGCAGACAAGCAGAGAAGATACCACAGAATAAGAACAATTCATGAAATAGACAATACTACATACCCAGACCAACGGCTGGTCACTTTACTTCTGCACCACTGGCTTTTGTAGGCTATGAGGCAAAAATCAGCCAGGGCTCTAAGGAGTAGTCTTGATGTCCTGCTCTATGGGCTGTCTCCAGTGCTATTTCTTTTGGGCTAGGTATTAGTGTTTATTTTCATCAAGTTTGCCACAGTTCTGAGTGATTCTATTCTTTGTTCAAGTGTTAAGTTTCTTTTCATTAATACCTGCCTATGACTCACTCCCCAAACTGTATCTGTTCATGCTTGTCATATCTCTTCCAGTCATTTCCAAACACCTTCCCACCTCTCAAACACTTCTCTGTTGTGGGTGTTTTTGCAGAGAGCAGGTCCTTCCCAGAAACCTCAGGCTCCCACATCTGCCACCAAATACATCAGCAATCTAACCACAGTGAGGACAGACATCCCTGCCCTGGAGGACACCAACACCATGGATGCTTGTCAGAGGTTCCATAAACTTAGTTTTCCAGAAGAGTTAGGCAATGCTAGGAAGGGTGTATATATGTGTGTGTGTATATATATATACGCATACATATATATATACACACTGCATCTGGAATCTTCTTCAGAGTTTGATTTTAGTTTAAAAGCACACCATGGGAGGTTACAGGTAGGGTTGTAGAAAGAGCTTTAAACTAGAGTCAGGTGATTTGGATTAAGCTTCAGTGCTATCTCTTACAAGCCACTGTAAGTAAGCTGTAACTTCTCCAAATTGCAAAATCCTTTTCTATTAAATGGGGATAATAATAATTGAATATGCCCATCATCTTGTGAAAGCCAGATAAGATAACGAACATGAAGGTCTTCTATAAACTGCAAAGACTGTATAAATTTGAGCAAGATATTATTAATTTCAATAAGAATCTTAAATAATCCTGAATATAACAGAATCATTCTTGGTTGACATTTTGAGATTTTAAACTTAATCAGGGCCATTTTTCTAGACAGATTATTATGATTATCAGGCATTATTGGAAGAAAAATTCTGACTTATCTGAGGTTTTCTAGATAAATCAGTGCTTACTATGTAGTTTAGTATGTTGTATACTTTCATTATAAAATTTTAGTAAAATATGATGCCATTTGAACAATATCCCACGAGGGTTTGCCTCTGTAGTCACAGGGGTAAAAATGAATTAGAAAGCAAATCCAGTGCTAAGAGTTCAGACAGGAAGGGCAGGCAGATGAGGTTTGGATCCTGGCTTGAATGTATTGTAACTAGGTGACCTGGGCACATTATTTGTCTTCTCTGAGTTCCAGCTCCTCATAGGAATTATTCTACCTCCTTCATAGATTAGAGTAAATATTAGAGAAAATAATTTATGTGGAAAATTATTTGCAAACTGTTCAGTGCTTCCGATAAATTTTAGTTACTGTCATTAGGTGAGAGACTTTGCATACCTTTCTAGATGGACAGGAATCAATTGTATCCCTGGGTGGTGATGTATGTCTGATAATGCTCCCTACAGTCATGTGTTAGAACATAATGGAAAAGTCCATGAACTGCAGTCACACTTCCGAGTTCAAATCCTGCCTGGCTCCGCTCTTACCAGCTCAGTAACCTGGGGCAAGTTATTTAACTTCTCTGAGCCATAGTTTTCCTTTTTCTAAAATGAAAATGACAACTGCACCAACTTCATAGGGTTGTTATGAGGAGAAAATGAGTAAGATAATAAATGAAAGGATTGACATGAAAAGGTTAATTTTTTTCATTATGATGTATTTTGTGTGTCCAGTATTTCAAAGGCGCCCTTCTTGCATGTGCAGAATGAAGAGATGCCAAGAAAACACTTAAATACTGGTAATGAGAGGCAACCACTCATATCTCAGAAGCTATCTTCTATCAGCTGGATTATTTATGCAGGTTTTCCATTTGAGAAGTTTGCTTTTCCTGATCTCTCAGCCTGTGCATAACTGGCTGGAATATACAAAGACAAAATTGGCTTTTCCTGGGAACCTACTGTGATAGGATGAATCCTGAACTAAAAAGGTTTGCTCATATTTTTCTCATCACTGTTTGGATGTTGTTGTTGTATACAGTGGAACACTTGCTGGGGAGTCACTGGGTTCTGGTCCTAGCTCTGCCACCAACTTTCTGTGGCCTTGATTAAGTCATTTTAGCTCCCTGGCTTCTACTATCATCCTGCATACACTAACGAGGAGACAATCACTTTAAAGAAAAGCTCCAGTTACCGAAATACTTTCTTCCTACATTTTTTATGTTAAATATGTTGATTTTTTATTTTTAAAACAAAATGCAGCAACAGTGATGGTAGGAGTCATGAATAGGTGGCTTGGGGTTGTTTCATTTTTATGCGCATTTCAGGGCAGAATTAAAGCTGCCAATTCTCTATAGCAGCAGATGTGCTCTTCTTAAACCCTGATCTGAAAACCACTGCACTGGAAAAGAGACAGGGGCTGGCCCAAGTTGTTCAGTGATAGCTGCCTGATCACTGGACCCCTGACCCCTTCCCTAGCCCACTGGAAGGAAGGACTTTTGGGGCTGCACCTTGTTATTTTTTTAGGCAAGTTTAGACTTCCTTGCGTGCTTTGGAAACAGTGAACAAATACGAAATATCTAATGAATAGTCACAAGAATGGATTATTGCTTTCCATTTTTCTTTCTCTTTTCTCCTATCTCCAGTCCCCCATTAACTCCTATTATATTGATCTGTCTCCTCTTTCTCCCCTTTGGACTGCGAGCAACTTCCTTTGCGGCAGGGATTATGTCCAACTCCTTTCTATGTCCCTTGTGACTAGTACTTGACCCAGCACATTCTAAACGTTTAGTCAACGTAAGTTAAATGAGGGAATAAATGAATAACCTCTAACATCCTTCCAGCTTGCATATTCTGATTCCCAAACCAAAATATTGGCTAATTTATATAAAAGAGTCTTTTTTCATGACTTCTGGCATGGTCTCCAGGCCTTCAGGGCCACCTTTAAAGTATAATTTATTAAATACCTAAGTATACCCTTCTTCCTTCCCTTTACTTCTACCTTCAACGTGCTGCTGACTCTGGGTTAAACATGATGGAGCAGACAGCCTTCACAGACCTCACTGTTGGGTTATGGAGAAAGGTATTAAACAAATCATCACAAAATAAAAAATTGGTCACAATGCAGTTGGTTGGAAAGCAGAGTGCATGAAGCAGAGGGAAAATGAATGCTCCCTACATGGAAACTCTGAAAGTCCAGCTGGGATCTTTCTGTCGGCATTGCAGGAGTTAAAGTAAGTGAAGTTAAAGACTCACTAAAGTGTTTCTCCCGAGACCATCCCTACTTAAATTCATTTCTGCCAATCATAATGTCCTACTTACTGGTGCTTGCTTGGATATTATCTCTGTCACAGCAACACAATCTTCTACCCTCTCCTACCTGTGCTGCCATCTTACTGTTACCCTAATGGATCACACTTCCCCCTCTATCTGACACAGCATCATCTTGTTTAACTCCTACACTGGCCACCTCTCTCCTTCTCCTCTTCTTGTTTTCTAGCGTCGATGTTTTCTGCTTTTGTATCTGGCCCCTCGGTCACTTTTCCCATTAGCTAATGAATGGCAACAGATTATAGAGAAAAGAGCCTGAGCTTTGAAGAAGGACTTGAGTTGAAGTCTACCTTCACTAATGAATAGTTATCTGACCTTGGGCAAGTGGTCAGTGATCCCAAATGCCCAGAGAGATCAAATAGGAGGAAACTGAGTTTCAGAAAATGTCTACGAATTGTTTTCATTCCATCTTGATTGGTTGCATGCCTTTTACAATAATAGCACTTATGGTATGTTAGGCACTTTTATAAATGCCTTACATACATGTGCTCATAAATTCTTCACAATATTCCTATGAGATGGGATAATATAATAATAATCCTCATTCTCATCTTCATCCCCGTTTTACACAGAAGAACACAGAAGCACAGGAAGAAAAAGCGAGTGCCTAAGGCCACAGTGGCTTGTGAATGCCAGAAGCCTGATTTAAACCTGAGCATCTTGCTCCAGACCTATGCACCATGGTACCTGCCTATTCCTAGTTATACTTTCTCACCTGTAAAATGAGACTAATGATATGCACTACATGGAATTGTCATGAGAATTCAATAAGATATATGTAAAATTCCTAGCACTCTGTTAGCCGTTTAGTAGATTGTAAACAAATGTGTGCTCTGTCTCTCTCCTTTATTTTTTTAAAGTCTGTGACTTTTCCATGTGTCTTCACTATGTTAACATGTGCTCCCTTTTCCCCACTGCGTTCTATCTTCTTCACATTCCCTATTGATATCAAAAATGTATCATGCTATTGGTTTTATCCATATTCTTCTATGTTCACTATTCTATATTCTCTCCTGTATATTCTATATGTCAAGACTCCTAACTGCTGTTCCGTAGCCTTTATTTAACAACAACAACAAAAATTTTGTATCAGTGTAAAACATATATGTGGTTCAGAAAGGCAAATGGTACTGAAAGGTTTATCCTGAAAAATGTCACTACCCACTCTGCCCCACATTCAAGTTCTGCTCTTCAGGGACAGCCACTTTCAACACTTAATTTTTTCTCTAGAACTCGCTTTTATATTTTTATGTAATATATACATGTTCCATATCTTGATTTTTCAATTTTATTAAAAAGAATCTTTCTATTGACATATTACCATGGAAGATAAAGATTTGACAGCCACCACTACTGCCCACCAGCTGACACACACAACTGTCCCAAACATCCTTGCATTTTATTTATAGCTCAATATTTAAAAGAGTAATTTGCAATCTCTATATATGCATGTTATATACATTATAAACACTGAGTTAAATATATGAATGTATGTAAACAGGCAGGCAGATACATAGATGTGTGTCTATGTATTGCATAGCTAAACCAAGTAGTATATTATGATTGCACTTAGTTTTCATTCACTTTTTGTTTTTCCTGGAATTCATAACTGCCTTCAGCTTTCTATGTCTTACCGCTATATAGTCTCCAAACTTCTGACAGAAGAGAGCATCTACTGTCTGCTGGCCCAGGGCAAATTAGAAATGGAAGCCCACGTATCATATGTTTATTAGTGAAAAGTTATAAATAAAACTAGTAAATTGCTACATAATTTGTTATTATGTAGACCTCCTGCCTTGAAAAATAGAGCAAAATAAAACAAAAATATGTGTAAAGTAATCAGTTCATAACACATAACTGAACAATAATGAAAACTCAAAGTTAGTTTTCTTGTCTGTCCAAGAGCAGTGGAGGTGGCCACTCGCAGCACTGGAGGAGGGAGAAGAAAAGATTTTCTCTCACTTGCTGCTTTGCTTGAGCTGGCTTCCCACATAGCTTCTTTCCAGGCTCAGGAAAGCTGCAGGGCTGACAGCACTTTCTCTTTTCTGTCCTGTTGGAGGCTTGGCTGCCCATCCACCAGCTCCCTCCAGAACTCCCACAGTCATGGCACTTTGGGAAGCACTGGAGACAGCCCAGGGGCCCTAAGGTTTTTTCTCCTACCACCCAGTCCGAACCCAGCCATATCTTCTCATAAGATGCTCCAGCTCCTCTCTCCCCATGCCCATATCCCCCATGCCCACCAATGGCACCCTTTTAGGTTCCCCAAAGAACATGAATGTGGAAGGCCAGGTTTCAGTTCAGAATTTTCTGACACCCAGAGGCCTGCACGGAAGAGTGAGGAGCTGGGGACTGGGGTGGGTGGAGGGGTGGAGCACAGGGTGCCCAGCATTTTTCCTCAGCCTGCGGTCACCCCTTTTCTTCCCACCTACAGCTCTATCATATGCTGAGAGAGGTTTTGACCCACTAGCCTGGATGTCCAGCCTTCATTCACACCCCCTTGCAAACAGTCACCCTTGGCCACCCCTTGTCATAGTTCACACTCAGGAAGATAGGGCTGGAAGAAAAGGCTTGCACATGTCCCAGAAGGAAGCCTGTGGTTATTTGGGCAGGGAATTTCAGTGTCCCAAGTACCTAGAGGGTGACCTGTAAAGAGAGAGGGTGCAGATTCCAGGTTAGCATCTCCTTGTTGTATAATTTCGATCTGTGTCCCCACCAAATCTTGTATTGAAATGTAGTCCCCAGGGTTTGAGGTGGACCTGATGGGAGGTGTTTGGATCGTGGGAGTATATCCCTCATGAATGGCTTAGCACCAGCTGCTTGGTGATGAGTGAGTTCATGTGAGACATGGTTGTGTAAAAATGTATGGCAACTCTTTCTCTTTCTCTCTCTCTCTCTCTGTCTGTCTCCTCTTTCAACTTCTGCCATGAGCAAAAGCTCCCTAAGGTCTTGCCAGAAGCCAGGCAGATGCTGACACCATGCTTGTACAGCCTGCAGAACCATAAGCCAATTAAACCTCTTTATAAATATCCCTGTCTCAGATATTTATAACAATGCAAGAATGGCCTAGTACGGAAAGTTGATACCAAGGAGTGGGGCATTGCTACAAAGATACCTAAAAATGTAGAAGCAACTTTTGAATTGAGAAATGGGCAGAGGTTGGAAGAGTTTGGAGGTCTCAGAAGAAGACAGGACAATGAGAAAAAGTTTGAACTTCTTAGAGACTGGTGAAATGGTTGTGAATAAAATGCTGATAGTGATATGAACAGTGCTATCCAGGCTGCCAAGGTCTCAGATGGAAATGAGGACTTTATTGGAATTGGAGCAAAAGTCATCCTTATTATGCCCTAGAAAAGAGCTTGGCTGCGTGCAGTTTGTGCCCTAGTGCTCTATGGAAGTGTGAACTGAAGAGAGATGATGGTCAGGTGTGGTGGCTCGTGTCTGTAATCCTAGCATTTTGGGAGGTCAAGGTGGGTGGATCATCTGAGGTTGGGAGTTCGAGACCAGCATAACCAACATGGAGAAATCCCATCTCTACTAAAAATACAAAATTAGCCAGGCATGGTGGTGCTTGCCTGTAATCCCAGCTACTTGGGAGGCTGAGGTGGGAGAATCACTTGAACCCAGGAGGCAGAGGTTGTGGTGAGCCTAGATCATGCCATTGCACTCTAGCCTGGGCAACGAGAGTGAAACTCTATCTCAAAAAAAAAAAAAACTGTGATGACTTGGGGTATCTGGGAGAAGACATTTCTAAGCTGCAAAGTATTCAAGATGTAGCCTGTCTGCTTTTAACGACTTATGCTCAGATTTGGGAGCTAAGAAATTACTTAAAGTTGGGAGTTACATTTAAAGGGGAAGCAGAGCATAAAAGTTTGAAAAATTAGCAGCCTGGCCATGTGATAGAAAGAAAAATCCTGTTTTCTGGAGAAGAATCCAAGCAAACTGAGAAGCAACCACTTGCTAAAGAAATTTGCATAACTAAAAGGGAGCCAAGTGCTAATAGCCAAGACAATAGGAAGAAGGCATTTCAGAGATCTTCTAGGCACCCCCTCCCATCACAGCCCCAGAGGCCTAGGAGGACTGAATAATGTCGCAGGCCAAGTCCCGGGCTGCAGTGCCCTGTGCTACCCCAGGAAGCTACTTCCCACCTCACAGCTTCTCCAGCTCCAGCCTCAGCTCAAAGTGCCTTAGATGCAGTTCAGGCCACTGCTTCAGAGGGTGCATGCCATAAGCCTTGGTGAATTCCATATGGTGTTAAGTCTGTACGTATGCAGAGTGCAATAGTAAAGGAGGCTTGGCAGCCTCCAGCTAGATTTCAGAGGGCATATGGAAAAACCTGAGTGCCCAGGCAGAAGTCTGCTGCAGGGGTGGACCCCTCATAGAGAACCTCTACTAGGGTAGTGCAGAGGGGTAATGTGGGTTTTGAGGCCCCACACAGAGTCCCCACTGTGGCACTGCCTAATGGGCTTGTAGGAAGGGTGCTGTCACCCTCCAGACCCCAGAATGGTGGAAACACCAGCAGCTTACAACCTGAGTGTGGAGAGGTCACAAAGGCAAAGCTTCCCAAGGCCTTAGGAGCCCATCTCTTACAGTAAGTGTGCCCTGGATGTAGGACATGGAGTCAACAGAGATTATTTTGGAGCTTTAAGACTTAATGACTGCCCTGCTGGGTTTCAGACTTGTGTGGAGCCTTAGCTCCTTTCCTTTGGCCAATTTCTCTTTTGGAACAGATGTGTTTACCCAATGCCTGTACCGCCATTGTATCTTAGAAGTAAATAATTTATTGTGATTGTATAGGCTCATAGTTGGAAGGAACTCATCTCTGCAAGAGATGCTAGACTTTGGACTTTGGACTTTGGACTTTTTGAGTGAGGCAGAAACAAGTTGAGACTTCTTGGGGACAATTAAGCAGGGAATAATTGTATCTTGCAGTGTGAGAACATGAGGTTTGGGAGGCCAGGGATAGAATAATGTGGTCTGGATCTGCGGACCTGCCAAATCTCATCTTGAAATGTAATCCCCAGTGTTGGAGCTGTGGCCAGATGGGAGGTGTTTGGATCATGGGAATATATCCTTCATGATATGGCTTAGCACCACTCCCTTAGCAATGAGTGAGTTCACAAGAGATCTTGTTATTTAAAAGTGTGTGGCATCTCTCTCTTTCTCTCTCTCTTGCTCCCACTTCACCTTTTGCCATGAGCAAAAACTCCCCGGGGCCTCACCAGAAGCCCAGTAGATGCTAGTGCCATGCTTGCACAGCCTGCAGAACCGTGAGCCAATTAAACCTGTTTTCTTTATAAATGACCCAGTCTCAGGTACTTATTTATAGCTATGCAAGAATGGCTTAATACACCTTAGTTCTGAAGCTGCTTCATCCAATCAGAGGAGTAGGTAGGAGGAGGACCCAGGGCAGAGGCTCCTCTGCCCAGGGCCTCAGGCAAATTGCCTCTGAGCACAAATAAAGCGGGTCTGCTCAAGTTGTCTTTAGTTTTCTCAGTACAGTATACATCCTCTCCAGAGGCCTCACCCTTCCATTCCAACTTGATTTGGCTTTCCTGTACATATCAACTGCCAGTCAGGTACAGCTTTCAGGCACCATGAATCCCTTTCTTGTCTCTCCTGGATTCTGCATCTTCTGTTTTCTTACTTTACTCCCTTATTTTGGTAGACTCATCTACAAGTAATTTTCTTTTTTATTTTTGAGATGGAGTTTCACTCTTGTTGCCCAGGCTGGAGTGCAATGGTGTGATCTTGACTCACAGCAACCTCCACCTCCTGGGTTCAAGCAATTCTCCTGCCTCAGCCTCCCAGGTAGCTGAGATTACAGGCACCCACCACCATGGTTTGCAAATTTTTGTTTTTTTAGTGGAGACAGGGTTTCAGCACATTGGCCAGGCTGGTCTGGAACTCCTGATCCACCCACCTCAGCCCACAAGTAATTTTCTAATAAAGGCCCATGTAAGGGAAAGTTCTGAGACTTTCCATGCCTGAAAACAGTTATTCTATGCTTAGACCGATAATTCGGTGGACAAAATTTCTAGATTAGCAAACCTTTTCCTTCAGAATTTTGAAGGCACTGCCCCCTTAGATTCCACCATCCAACATTGCTGGTGAGCAGTCATGTGCTGTTTTAATAACTCTTATATGTACATAACCTTCATCCTCAATCCTTTTGGGCTCTTTTCTTCATTATAGCACTTTGAGAATTCTAGTTGATGTGTTCCTTTGTGGGTCTTTACAATTAATTGCACTGAGCACTCATTCAGCTCTTTCTCTCTCTCTTTGTTATTTTCTTTTTTGAGATGGGATCTCACTCTGTCACTCAGGCTGGAGTGCAGTGGTGCAATCTCTACTTACTGCAACCTCCCGCTCCCAGGCTCAAATGATCCTCTCACCTCAGCCTCTCAAGTAGCTGGGAGCACAGGTACATACCACCAAGACCGTTTTTTTTGTTTTGTTTTTGTTTTTGTTTTTTTGTATTTTTGGTAGAGACGGGGTTTTGCCATGTTGCTCAGGCTAGTCTCGAACTCCTGAGCTCATGCGATCCACCCGCCTTGGCCTCCCAAAGTGCTGGGATTATAGGCACTGCACCCAGCCTAGTCAGCTCTTTCAATATGGAAGTTTAGGTCCTTCAGCTTGCAGCTGAGCACAACTGAACCACAGCCCAAACAAGGCCAAGCCACAGCCAATTTACAGACCAGTGAGCAAAAAAACCAAATGTTAGCATATGCCACTAAGATTCGGAGTTTGTTTATTGTCACCACACAATCTGACAAATACCCCTTGGCTGTCAGTTGGAGAATGATGCACGAAAATACTCATTAGAAGCTCTGCGTGTGTGTGCACATGTGTGTGTTGTGTGGGTCTCTGTGTCTGTGAATGTGTGTCTTTGTGTGCCTCTATGTGGGTATATGTGTCTATATATGTGTATCTCTGTGTGTGTGTGTGTGTGTGGATCTCCATGTGTTTGTATGTGTATCATGGAGGGCGGTACTTGCTGACTGTGGCCCCCTACAGGAAGACTGGGCAGGATCTGGCTGTATCTCAGGGGAACCCTCAAATACTAAGTCTTCTCTAGGGCCAGCTTCTCCAGAGAAGCCTCTCCATCCCTTCCTGGAAGGTAATTCGCTGGCTGGCCATGTTCCAGCGGCTGAGTAGGGGAAGAGGCTTGGATTCTGTATGCAGACTTTACCTAATGCCTGGCTTTCAGGACAGTGCCTTACCCCTGCCTTCTCTGTGCTTCCTGTTCCCAGGTCTGGAGCTTCTCTGGTCCAGTGTGTCTGCAGAATAAACCTCTGGTTCCTTGTCAGGATAGATGAGCAATAGAGACTTGGCTGCATCCGCTCAGGGAGGGTTTAGTGATATTTAGGTGAGTGGTTCTCAAATGGAGGAAATTTTGCCCCCTGAAAGGATGTTTGGCAATGTCTGGAGACTTTCATGGTTGCTACAGTGGGGTGGTGGTGCTACTGGTATCTAGTGGGTAGAGGCCAGGGATGCCGCTCTACCTCCTATGATGCGGGATCGCCACTAAATCTAACAGTTATCCAGCCCAAAATATCAATAGTGCTGAGGCTGAGAAACTCTGCTTTAGACAGAATTTCCAGCAGTCATTCTGATGGCAGCTCTTCTGCTGCCTTTAGAGGAACCTGGCATCTCTAATACCTGAGCTTTTCCAAGGTGCTACAGCATGAATCATCTGGTTTTCCCTGGTACCTATCTGTTCAGGCACTTATGTTCCAATTATCCTTTATCCATCAGTTTTCTACCTTCCCAAATACTTTTTTTAGGATCTCTGGTCCACTGTTTCTCCATTCTCCTTGTTTTTATAAGATTAAACTTGTTTTATTCCTTTACTGTCTTTTTAGTTCAGTTTTGAGATAGAGCCAAAATAAACATGTGTTCAATCTGTCACGTTTAACCAGAAGTCTACAGCCTTCCTAAAACTCCTCAAGTACTGCTTTCTCACCTTCCTTTTACAACCCAGTGTCATGAACTACAGGTTCTTCCTGTGTTTATTATATAAATACTCTGAGGGGCACAGGACCCAGTGAATTGTGGGATAAGGGAGATGGAGTAGGTGTGTTTCATCCTCTGAAACTGTGTTTGCATTACTAACAGAAATAGCAATTGATGGGCACAAAAAGTGAGAATGCTTAGGTTCGAGAGCTGCAAGGGCTCTTGGAGATCATCTAGACCAGTGTTTTCTCCTTCAATCGTATCACTTACAATTCTAGCCATAACTATTTGCGTCTTGTACAAATAATAGTATAGTCATGCATTGCATAATGATGATTTGGTCAGTGACAGGCACATATATGATGGTGGTTCTGTAAGATTATAATGGAGTTGAAAATGTCTATCGCCTCGTGACATCATGGCCATTCTAATGTTGTAGTGCAGTGCATTAACCTTTCCTATGGTTAGATAGGTTTAGATACATTAATACTTACTATTGTGTTACAGTTGCCTACAGTATTCAGTACAGTAACATGCTGTGCAAGTTTGTAGCCCAGGAGCTATAGGCCATACCATATAGCCTAGGTGTGTAGTAGGCTATCCCTTCTAGGTTTATGTAAATGCACTCAATGATGTTCACACAACAACAAAACCACCTAACAATGCAGTTCTCAGAATGTATCCACTGTTAAGTGACATGTGACTGTACTCATTAGACATACTTTTAAAACTTAGATTTCATTTATTTTAAAAGAAAACATTGTGTTACTTTTATAAATGAAATAGCAGGATCACTTGCCATAATTAGTAGTGACCTTAACATCAAATGCCACGGGAGGTGAGGAGGGTGATTTTTAAATTCCAGCTAGATACCACTGCCTGCCGAAGGGTCTGAGCCTGAGGTTTGCTCTGTTAAAAAAGGAAGATCAGTAAGGGATTAGAAAGGTGTTGAAGATTGTTTCTCAACCTTTTGGCTAAGATCAAGGGTAGAAAGGTGTTAAGGACATACCAGCATCAAATTGAAGCTTTCTCCATGATATAACGCAAGAAAAGTACTGAACATAAATTAAAGAAAAAGATTAACATACCATTATGTGAGTCAATGTTATGGAATGTTCACAAATCCCAGATCAGCAGTGTTAGGCTATTTCTTTGGGAAACCCTGGTCTAGTCCAAACCTACTTACTCCCCAGCTGATAGGTTGAGCTTGTTAACTATAGGACTGGTACGCAGTTCCAGGTCTTCAGACCCCACAGTCTGTTTTCTCTCCACATGCCTCTAGTTTCCTGCAGAAACAGAAATGTTAATGAGGCAGAATTGAAAGAACTGAGTGATAAAATACAAAATCTGAAAAAGTGAGGCTGTTCTCTGTCCTCTCTTTTGATCTAATAAGCAGTAACACATAAGGAATGTTAAATGTATGTGAATGTGTCAGGGTAGTTTTCTTTTTTCCCCCTTCCTTTGGATCATTTTTCAGTTAAGGATTGTTTTTCTTTTGAAAATATGTTTTAGCTACTCTTTTACAATATTATCCACACTTTACAGAAAGGAAGCTTATTAAAAGTTAAAAAGGAATGCAGAAAATAGCACCTACATTGCAACTGAACAAAAGAATGCATATGGTGGGAAAACTGAGAATTCTGCCTTTATTAATTAAATGACAGTATAACAGGTTCTGTTTTCATATACATTTTTAACCATACAGATTTAGAAATAGATATTGAACAGTCCTAGTGTTGAACGTATAAATCATATTTTGACTTGGAGTTTCAAGAAAAATAAAGAGGGGAAGGCATGTATCAGGCATAATTAATTCAACTCACTAAATTTACAATAGAGATTTTCACAAAGAAACAAAACCAAGGAAACAAAGTAATTCCCCCAAATTCCTGAGATCTTTTATTTCTCCGGTATTTATTTTTGGATGCATTTCAAAGCCTACTTACATTTCCACAATTAAACTAATTTTTGCTAATTAGGATGTCCCATAATAGGGAAAGCTGAGGAGCCTAACAATTATTAAACCCACTTTTTTATGGAATGCAAGTGGGGTTTTCTGTTTGTTTGTTTTTTAATGAAGTGGGATTCATGTAAATCTACTACCTACTATGTATTGTACATGTCTTGTTTTATTTGCTATTCACATCAACCCTAAGAGATAAGGTACTGGATATG
This sequence comes from Mandrillus leucophaeus, assembly GCF_000951045.1. Taxonomy (NCBI): domain Eukaryota; kingdom Metazoa; phylum Chordata; class Mammalia; order Primates; family Cercopithecidae; genus Mandrillus; species Mandrillus leucophaeus. The sequence goes on from NW_012106731.1 coordinate 370,051, forward strand.
TTAGTCAAGGTACTTATGCCTCCTGGGTCTCCTTTTATCTGAACACATGGAGTTCTCTCTGGCCAGAAAAGAAGGGCTGTGCTGCTCTTTGTGCAGAAGTGCCCCCTGACTTGATCTGAGAAAGCCTTCTCAATCAATGGTCAGCAACCTACTAGAAAGGGCTTTTCCAATTGGGTTGATAATAATGACCTAATTCAATCAGACTATCTCCTTCTGCAAATTGGCGTTCAGAAAACAGAGCTTCACTAGACACACAGAAATGGAAATGCTGTGAGAGAGAAATCCTTTGGGTTATAGAGAGTTGTGGAGAGATCAGTGGCTTGAAGTCTCCCACTTCCAGGCTAAGCTGCCTGTGTCCTTGCAATAATTCTCTTCCGTAGAGTTGTCTAGGGGAATTCTGTTGTCTGACTGAAAGCAGTAGGTATTAGTGTACCCGTTTTATAAATGTGGATGCTGAGGCTATGAGGTAGTCTATAAAAATCACTTGTATAATTCAAATTTAGACCTGCCTTTGTCCCAATCCAGTATTCTATCCACTATTTCATGCTACTCTCTGAGATTAGTCATCTGAGGCCCAGACCCTCTTATCTCAATCCCAGGATCTCACACAAGTATGAACAGGTTCAGAAGAAGTGAAAAGAGACCTCTGTCAGCCCTACCTTCAAAATAAAGTCCCTCATCCTTCTACTTCTTCTTTTTTTTTCTGACTTCCTCAGTTCAGACATGGCCCCATCACTTTGCACTAGAAATTGATGAACCTCGCTGGCCTCTGAGCTCTAACTTATGGCCCCATCCAACCCCCTTTCCGTACAGCAGCCAGAGTGATTTTTTTTTTTTTAATTATCAGTTGGTCTAATTCACGTTTTGCTTCAAGATGGTGAACCCCTTAAGCTACCTGCTATCTTCTGCCTCCTAAATCCCATCAGGCTTAGATAGTATAGAATGAAACAGACTTTTTCAAATGTTGAGAATAGGAGTGGGGAGGTGTATCTATGGTAGAGATTTTGATAACTTTCTGGAGGAGTATAAAGGAGGTGCAGTCATGTTAACTGATAAACCAGGGAAAAGGGACACCCAAGGCAGAAAGCTTACAAGGAAAGCAGAGTGTCTTCTGTGCATGCAGCCCCTGAGTAGATCTGGGACAGAAAGCGGCTGGTCAGTCATCCTGTCAAGGACAGAATCCAGGGAGAAGCTGGTGCTACCAGTCTGCATACAGTGTTCTCTGGGGTCAGATGCTCAGCAGAGTCCTTCATTTATAAACATGGAAGATGACCAAGGACCACCAGACCGCTGAGCTCACCCAGCTGCAGGAAGGTGAACATTCACAACAAATTAAGAGGCAAATAACGAATCTGGGGAAGAGAAGACAACTGTTAAAACTTCTTATGAGTATCCTTAGAGAGAGACAATATATTTCACCTATAAAGCAAGAACAGGACACCATGAAAAAGCATCAGCTAAAGGACAAGAAAGAATTCATGGAAAGAAAAAAAATGTATGCTTGCCAACAAATTTGTTTAAAGAACTACTAAAAAACATTAAGGAGCTTCTCTAAACACGGAACAAGAACAACAAAAAAGATATGAGAATAAGATAAGGAGGAAAATATGAGACACAAAAGTCAATCCAGAAACGGCAACATCTATCAAAAGAAAGAATAGAGAAATGGAGTAGGAATAATATACAAATAATAAGAAAATCTTTCCCATGACTTGTGAGATACAAGTTTTCAGAATGAAAGGCTTCACTGAGCATCAATAAGAAAGAATGAAAAAGATTCACACGTCAATTCATTTTTGTCAATTTCAGAACATTAAAAAAATCCTAAGAAAAGGGTACTTTCAAATAAAGACATAAACACATAATATACACAAGTAGATAATTAGACAAATAGATATCATACTTGCAAACAGAAATATGAAGGCATGCATGCGTACATTTGTGTGTATTTGTGCACTCACAAGAAAACAGGAATCAGATTCACAACATACTTAGCAGCAGCATTCAGTGCTGAACACAAAAGAATGGTGTCTTCAAAACTGTGACTTCAGTATTTTTCATATCTTGTCTCAACAACCCCACATAACAACCCTATGAGAAAGTGCTCGGGATATAAAAAGCTAACTACCGGAGCAAACTAGCCTGTGTCTCTAATCACAGTGACTATCATCACACCCAAAGCACCCTTTCTGTGTAGGTGCCTATCCATAACAAATAAAACTGAAAATTAAAAAGTCAGAGCTGAATTAGAAAATTGGTTAACCATTTCTGTAAAATAGAAGCAGATGAGAAATTGCAAGTGATAAACAGAGACAGGCCAGACAGGGGTTGCATATGTGGGGTAAATAAGACTAAAATTGCTCTATGCAAAGAAGCAGACCAAAGCCAAGCTCCTTTCTTGAAGTCCAGGCTGGTGTAGAGGTGTCCTACACATAAGAGCTGAAAAAAAGTGCTATCGGCCACAACCTGTAGCTTTTTGCCTTTAGTAAGCTACAAGACTCTGAAGACAGTAAGGCACAGATATTTTTCACAAACAGGATCTAACACAAGCCCCTCCCTTGCTCCATAAATGATTCTCTAATACTCTCAATATCACCTTAAAAAAGGAGCCCTGAAATACCATGATAAGACCCAGGTCTAAACTGAGAACCTAAGAATCCAAGAAGGAGCCACTGGAAATGCTAGACAGAAAGGGATATGTGGACAGAGGGACAAAGAGGAAGAAAAAAGAATAAAAAACATGGGAACCAAAAATCCCAAATTCAAACTAGCCTACACACTTAAATTCAAAAACCAATGAAAATCTAAGAGTCAACAAAATCAATAGTCAGTCATCAAAATATGACTTCACTCTGAATGAAATTAATCTTATAATCTGCCAAGAGTTTAAAGTAAGAATGTTTAGAATGCCAAAGCAGAAACTTTAAAAAGACAAAGCAGAAATTTAAAAAATATTGGAAATACCAATATTAAAATAAGCATAAGAGACGACATAAGCTTTAAATGAGACACAGTTTAAAGAAGAATTAAAAGAGAAAATGAAAGAATGTTAACAGATAAAAAGATGCTCAACCTCAATATCAGATATTTGCAAATTAAAATAATGGGAGCCAGGCATGGTGGCTCACGCCTGTAATTCCAGCACTATGGGAGGCTGAGGCAGGTGGATCACTTAAGGCCAGGAGTTTGAGACCAGCCTAGCCAACATGGTGAAACCCCATCTCTACTAAAAATACAAAAATTAGCTGGATGTGGTGGCGCACACCTGTGATCCCAGCTACTGGGAAGGCTGAGGCAGGAGAATCGCTTGAATCCTGGAGGCAGAGGTTGCAGTGAACCGAGATCATGCCATTGCCCTCCAGCCTGGGTGACAGAGGGAGATTCTGCCTCAAAAAAATAATAATAACAAAATAAAATAAGTAGTGGATATTCTTTCACATCAATTTGGTTAGCAAAAATTTTAAAGTCTTCAAATACTAAATAAGGATGAGGATTGACTATAAATGGAAATCTCATATACGGCCAAAGAGTATAAATTGGCACCACCTCATTATTAAATATTTAGCACGATCCAGTTAAGAGGAAGATGCATATACCTTATAAACTAGCAATTCCACTACTTAGTATCCTAAAGGGAATTTCACACATTTATACAGGAGGTATTCAGAAGGTCTATTGCAGCATTGTTTGTGGTAACTGAAAATTGAAAACAACTTTAATATACATCAACATAGGGCTGAATTTAGCTATAGCCATACTGTTGAATACTTTGTATTACTTACCTAAAAAAGAAAGAACTACAGTTATCCATTGTGTTGGCATGGATATATTGCAAAAACTCTATAGAAATGTGCAGTATGATACTATTGATATAAATTTGTGAAAATGTGAAAACTAATTCTATATATTGTTTAAGACATGCATGTGTACTAATACTGTAATTAAACAGGTAGTAATACTACAATTAAATGTATTGTAGTACTAAAATTATGGAAAGGAGTAAAAACACCAAATTCAGCATGGCAATTTCACCTGGGAAGGAAGAGAGGAGATTGAGATTAGAGTGAGTTACACAGGAAATTAATAATATCTATAGTGGTTTAAAAATTATGGAACATTTCATACACATACAAAAAGCAGAAAAGAATGATAAAATGTACCCCCATGTACCTAACGCCCATCTTCAATAATTATCACTTTGCCAGTCTTATTTCATCCATTTTTTCCTCCACACATATCTACTGATTTTTCTGAAATTTTTAAGGCAAATATCAGACATCATGTTATTTCACCACAAATACTTCAGTGAGCATCTATAACAAATGTGGTCATTTTAAAAACATAATCACTATATTATTATTATATGTACCAAAATGATTAATACTTCCTGTGGTAAACTAAAGGACACACACACACACACACGCACACGTGCACGCACACATGCATTCACACTCCTAAAGACATCATGTCCTAATCCCTGGGATCTGTGAATACAATGTCTCTGGAGATGAGAGAGTAGCCTCAATTATCCAGGTGCATCCAATGTAATCACAAGGATTCTTTGGGAGACAGAAGCATGGGTGATGTGAGGATGAAAACAGAGTGAGCTTTGAAGAGCCTACGTGGCTGGCTTTCAGGACAGAGGAAGGGGCCACAAGCCGAAAAATGAAGGTGACCCCTAAAACCTGAAAAAAAAATTTTTTTTCTAAACTATTTTCCTAGAGCCTTCAGAAGGAACACATCCTGATTTTAACCCAAATTCATTTTGAACTTCTGACCTCCAGAACTGTAAGATAATAAATTTGTGTTTCTTTAAGGTAGGAGTCCCCAGTCCCTGGGCCATGGACCAATCCAGTCTATGGCCTATTAGGAACTGGTGTCAGAGCAAGAAGTGAGTGGCAGGTGAGTGAGCATTACCGCCTGAGCTCCACCTCCTGTCAGATCAGCAGAGGCATTAAATTCTTATAGGAGTGTGAACCCTGTGGTGAACTGTGCATGTGAGGGATCTAGGTTTTGTGCTCCTTATGAGAATCTAATGCCTGATGATCTGAGGTGGAACAGTTTCATCCCAAAACCATCCCCCTACCATCCGTTTGTGGAAATATTGTCTCCCACAAAACTGGTCCCTGGTGCCAAAAATGTTGGGAAGCACTGCTTTAAGGCACTAAATACATGGTAATTTGTTATAGAAGAAATAGGAAACTAATTCCTTAATATCATTGAATATATTAGCCATAATTAAACCTTCCCAGTTGTCTCAGAAATATCCCTTTATGGTATTTGTGCCTAGTACTTCAACAGAAAAACCAAATTAGATGTCAGAGGCCAAGATTTCTTATTATGTGACTTTGGGAAATTCATTTGACCTCAGTACTGTTTCTGGTTTTTTGTTTGTTTGTTTTTAAATCTTTGTCATAGGGAGTTTGAAATAAACATTACTATCACAGGAACCAAATTAGCAAATGTAAGCATATTTGTAAAGGTTAAAGTACTATACAACTATAAGGTAACTGTCTTACAATTCCAATTAGCCAAATAATGTTTATTGAGTAACCATTATGTGCTGGACACTTCCAAGCAGAGGTGCACACCCCTCTGAAAGGACTCAGTGCCTGACCACAGGAGGCTTACTATCTAGCTGTGTAAAGCAGCTGATGTCAGGGGAGGCGGTACATGAGAGTGGGAGCCTCAAGACGGAAGGTCCAGACAGACTCAATTCCAAACCAAGGCCCTTTCCCAGCTTGGCCAATTCCAAGCCAGCTGCCCTTGGGAAAGTTATTTAAGCTCTGAGAGCCCTTGTGTCTTTTGCAGGATTGAAAGGATGATTTAAAGAGTTAAGGCCTGTAAACTAGTGGGCAGATACAATGGGCTGCAGGTGAGCTGGTTTCCCTTCCAGGAATTCTAGCAGCAAGATGAATGTTACTGAGCTAACTTCATGACTCAGCAGGATGAAACTCTCTAAAGGGTGTACAAGCTCAAGGTGTCACCAGTTCAGAGAAGTGAGATGTCTATCAGAGAGAAACCCAGCAGCTTGAGGAAGACAGTAGGACTTGATCCAGGTTTTGCCAAGTCTGGGCTGTGTGGATTGAGAGAAAGCAGAGATGAAGCCATTCCAGGCTGGAGAAAACAGGGGGGAGGAGGCAGGCAGCAAGGAGGATGGTCCCAGTGGTGAGGAGGTTTACAAAGAGCAATATCAAGCCCTTAACAATATCACGTATCAAGCGAGCACAAATGCAGCTCAAAATACTTTGCTCAACCACAGCAAAAGAGGTGAGGGTGAATGCCCACAGCCATGCCATAAGAAGCCCTTTATTAACCATTCCTTCATTCATTAGGCAAGTTTTAGCACCTACCATGCACCATTATGAACGTCCCCTTCTCAGATGCTACCACTTCTACAAAGACCTTTGGGCCCTGGTTTGTCTTGTGTTTTGGAATTCTGTAGTTTAAGAGAAAATAATAAATCTTGTACAAGCAAAATTCATAAGTCCCAGGCAATGGCATCATGACAGAGTGCAGAGTAGATTCACGCTGCTGCCAGGAGCCATTTCACAATTCCTGCTCTGAACCTTTCATCAATCCCCACCATTTCCATTTAATTTGGAGGCCTGCACAGAATGTCCCACACAGAATTATTTGCTGTCTTATTCACCTTCATCTCCGAGTTTCTGTTTGACCCTTACATCAGCATATATTACACAGTCTCATACCCTTCATGGTTTTCCATTTCAGGGAACCAAATCCAGTGAAGCCACTCCTGGGTCATGTGCCCCCAGAAATTGGGTGGGCAGACAGAGGAAGGAGGAATTGTTTCACCATGTTAATTGTTTGTTTCCTTCCTCCTTGCAGGCTGTTGCTTAGGAGAGTTATAGGGAACGGTGTTCTCAGTGAGTACGGAGAACCGGAACCAGAAACCCCCTGTGTATTTCAAAGAGAACGACATGTAATCCAGGAAATTGACTTATCAGATCACTGAGGGGCTGGTGGAGTGAGCCCTAAGTTGAGGCAGATTGACCCCCAGCGCACTGCAGACCGGACCCACCAGGGAAGCCTCCTTTTCTGCCCCAATCAGGAGATTGGCCCTAGAGCTGCAGAACATTCTGCAGTCACTGAGATCCAGTGATAGGAAGTCACTGCCTCCACCACTGAAGCTCCCCAAGTTGTACGATGCTGAAGAAGAGTTGCATATCCCTGGGCCGTGTTTGCCAGCAGAAAACAGCCAATCTGCCCCGCTTCCACCTTCCAAAACTCACAAGTGCCAACAATCAGTAGAGCTAATTCCCAAGCTGACCCCTCCTCTCAGCCATGAAGAACAGTTTCTCTAAGGGAGGCCAGAGGAGCCAGCCCTGCAGACATGGGCACCCACAATAGCATGCCTCTAATAGAATGATGCCTGCTCATTTTGTGTCTGAAGGAGTCACAGCCCCTTCTTAACCTTCATAGATCTCTTCCAGTGCTCTACACAGCCGCCTCATTCCCCCTGGTGATTAATCTTTTTAACTCTCTTAACATGTACCGGGAACTGAGACTTGATGAGAAACTGGGCTACCTCTGGAGGAGACGCATGGATAAATTAGGATCACTCTCAGACTAGGCAGGGAGGCAGATATGTTAGCAAAACCTACAATGAAATGTGATGAGTGTATAAAGAGGATATCTGGGGCTGGGGAGGGGTGGGGGAGAATAGGAGAGGCTGCCTGACTGCCAGGGGAGGTGTGAAGCACTTCCCAGAAGGGATCCCCTTGGTTGCCCTCTCAGCAGCTTCCCACAGTTCACCATGTCCTGCTCTCCTTGAACCCTTACTCTTCTTGGCTTGTGGCAGACTCCTCTTCCCTGACCCCCTCTCTCCCTGTTCCTTCCTCTACTCAAGCTCTCTAGGTGGAGGCTCTTCCTTCTTGGCCTGCGTGAATCACGAATCACCATGTGATTGCATTCATTGCCATGGGTTTAAAGGTCCGCTGTGTGCTGATGATGTCCACACCAGTTTTCTGAACTCACACAGCCAGCTGCCTGCTTAGCATCTCCCCTTGAAGATGTCAGGAACATCTGAAACTTAATATGTTCCAGGCAGAACTCCTGGTCTCCTCCTCATGTAGAATCTGCCCCAACCCAGGTTCCTCCAACTCAATAGTGGTATAACCATCCACCTGCCCTTTGTCCTAAACATCCAACACACCAGCAAGTCCTGCCACATCAATCCTGCATTTATCTCTAATCTTTAAGGCTACCACCTAGGTTTAGGCCATTATCACCTCTGGCCTGGATTGTGCAATAGCTTCCTATCTAGTCACCCTACCTCCACTCCTGTCTCTCCCAATACATTCTCACAGAGCAATGAATGTGATCCTTTCATAATGAGAACTGCTTTGTATCAATTATCTGCCTATACCTTCTAATGGCTTTCCAATGCATTTAGAATAAAACTCAAACTCCTTCCTTTCCACAGAAGGCGGATTTGACTTGTGTCCATCTCCCCAAACTCTTCTCCTGCCATGAGACTAGGTGGTAACAGGGAAGTTGCTTCATACCAGGTTGGGGCACCTGGCAGTGCTGAGAGAACTTATGAGCCAGAAGAGACTTGAGGTCAGGAGGGAGACAGGCACATGGCTACCTGAGCAATGGCAAGATCTGTGCTCTGCAGCAGTGGTGCCAGCAGCACACTCAGACCAGACAGACTCAGGCACATGATCCCCATGCCCCTTCTCATGGGAGGCCAAGAGAGACCCCACCTCTCAGAGGACAGGCACACTAACTCCTGCACCCCAGCACACCAGCACTGTGGAAGGAGCAGGCAGGAGAGTCTGAAAGGAAAGACAAGTACTGATGGGGAGTTTGAACTTGGTATTGATTGAACATTTGTTAAAAATGTAAACTATTTTAAGATAGCTTTGCTTTAGTGGAAATGCTGTTTTTCTTTTCTTTCTCTCTCTTTCTCTTTAACTCCATCACTTGGAATGCAGGCCCCAGAGCAAAGTGAAGGCAATGATAAGTTTTAACAGTTCTGTATTTTGGATATACCTTATTTTACATCTTATTTATACCTTATTTATATTAGCACATATAAACATAGACATGCATATAAATTGAAAAGAAACTAACCTAAATGTTAACAATAGTCATACCCAGGATGTGAGAGTAGATATTTTTATTTTCTTGTTTATATTTTGTCGTTTCCAATTTCTTCTAAAATAAGCATATATGAAATAGAATCAGAATAAAATAGTTACTAATTTTGGTGAGTTCCAGCGACTCTTCTGTGAAGACTTCCTTGGTTCCAGAGGCAGGACTCAGAGCCATTCCAGGCCCTCCCTTTCCCCACATCTGCCATGGAGCACCGCTCTCACTGTGCTGTCATTCATTGGCTTCCTTGTGAGGCTGCAAGCCCTTCAGAACAGAGAGAATCTTTTCATCTAAATATCTTCAGTATCAGCATAAGACACAAACCACTGGACATTTCATAATTGTTCGTTGAATCAAAAATTAACATTCCACCATGACAGATTCATTCTTTTGTCTTCACACATTGTGTTTTAAGGACACTTTTGCTCAACGGTCAATTTCTGAGAGAATAAATCCTTTATCAATAGTTACTATTCAGTAAATCAGAATTCAATATGCATCATAGATTTACTGAACAGGGCCTAGAAAAATCAGACAGTAGACAGTAAACTTAGATTGTCAAGGAAGAGGCAGAGACAGGGTCATGGGCCAGTAGGCCCCATGAAATGACACGACACGGGAGACTGCAGGGCTGGGACTAAGGTTAGGAGAGGGAGGCACTTGCCTCAGGTACAAAACTTCAGAGGGCTCACGACTTAGCAATCAAGATAAATCCATATTTTAAAAGACAATATTTTTAAAAATCTAAATTTATGCAAAAAAATCCATGGTGAGCAAAACATCAAAATTGTTAAAATAAAATCACTCTTACTAAATTTTCCTTTTGCCTCCGGCTCCAATGTGGCTTGATACAGCGCTGTTACTGATCTCATCTTTACTTAAAATATTGGTATTTTGTTCATCCTGGATATTTTGCATTAAATTGTTGTTGTGTTTAATATTGTGTTGAAATATTTATCTCGGTGCTGACTTTCAGGCACCACCTTAAATTCTGCCCTGAGGCAAGTCTTCGTTTTCTTGACCCTAGTCCCAGCCCTGGGTGATTGCCAGCCATGGTGGGGAGTATGATAACAGGCACATATAGGGCAGGAAATGTGTTCTTGGCTGGGCCTAACATCATGTTTCTTAGTCTTCCCAGAAACGGAGTGGTTAACAACAGAAATTTATTTTCTCACAGTGGTGGAGTCTAGAAGTCTGAGATCAGGGCGCCAGCAGGGCTGAGTTCTGGTAAGCGCTCTCTTCCTGGTTTATGGAGGGTGACCTTCTCATTGTGTCCTCTCGTAGCAGAGAAAGAGCAAGCAAGCTCTCTGGTATCCCTTCTTACAGGGGTACTAATTCCATCAACAGGGCTCTACTCTCAAGATCTCATCTAACCCTGATAACCTTGCAAAGGCCCCACCTCCAGATTCCATTACCGTGGGGATGAGGGTTCAATTGATCTGGGTTGAATTTGGATGGAAATGGAAAAACGTGGTTCATAACACCAAGGGTGAGCATTGTCTCTGACAATAGTGCCCGTAACAGCAGAGAGGCTAATAATATTAATAGTGTCTTACTTGAAGCACTTCCCAGGTTTATTCTCCTTATCTCACTTGATGTTCAAAAATATCTGGGAGGAAGGGCAGAAGGCATTGCTGGCCCCATTTACAGAACAAGGGAACTGTGGGTTTGTTTGGTGGGGCTGGAGGGGTCTGCCTGCTTGCTGGACCTGGACTGATGTCTACAGTCATCCTGTGAACAATGGCAGGTCACAGGTTCATAATAAGCAGAGCAGACTGGAGGAGAGTGAGGCTCAGGGCCCTTATTTCAGCAGCTCTGATCAACTGGTAGCAGGATAAGGGGCTTCTAGAATCTTCCATAAACCTTACTTTCTCCAAAACGGGAGACAGCACACGGGCCCAGAGCCCCACCAGGGACTGTAAAAAGACCAGCATGTGGTGAATGCAGCAGGAGCAAAACTTGGGGAAGAGAGATTTAGTCCCAGCCAGACACTGGGAATCAAAAAGAAACAAAATGGAATCCCTTGAGGGAGAATTCAAGGACCCAGCCCTTTGAAACCCAAGGAATCAATCAAAGGCCTTCATCCATTTAGTGGAGTAATGATGAGTCTTCAGAAAGAAGAATGTCAGGTAAATGTGTTTGTGATTCAAAATAAAGATTTATCAAGTGCCAAAAGTTCCAGTGGCCAAGCCTTAAATATGAATGATTGAGAACAAAATGACAGAGGCTGGTGCTATATTGGAAGCCAATGGGCCAAGACCCCAAGGGAGTCATGATCTTCCTTAGAAAGAACCTATCATGGAAGAATCAAAGGGGACCAGGTTTTATCTAAAAATACCAGATACTTGCCTTCTCCTCCTTCTACTTTCTCTTCCTCCTCACACTTTTCTCTTCCTCCCCACACCTTTCTCTTCCTCCCCTCCACCTCTCCCCTCTCCCTCCCCTCTTCTTCCTCCCCTCTTCTTCGTCCTCCCCCCATCTTTCTCTTCCCCCACCAAATCTTTCTCTTCCCCAGATTCCTCCTCCTCTCCCTGCCTTCCTTCTCCTCCTCAAACTTCCTCTTCCTCTCCAACTTCTTCCTCCTCAAACTTCCTCTTCCTCTCCAACTTCTTCCTCCTCAAACTTCCTCTTCCTCCTCCTCCTACCTTCCTCCTCCTCCTACTTTCCTTCTCCTTGTTTTTTCTTCTCTTCTCTTCCGTTTTCTTTTACTTTTTCTTCTATTTCATATTTCCTCTATTTTGTATTTCTTCTCATTTTTTCTTCTTTTCCTCCTCTTTCTTTGCTCACTTTTTCTCTCTCCCTCTGTCCTCTTCCAGCCTTTCTCTTTCCCTTTACTCCACCCTTTCCAGGAAGATTTTTATGCTCCCATACACCTTTGGCTCTGTGATGTAGAGTCCCCTGGAAAACTCAGATGTCCTCCTAGAAATGAAAGGCAATACAAGTGACTTCCTGAGGCAAGAAAGGAAAGCACACGTGCTACTTCTAAGTTTTCCAAATGGGAATGTTATGTAGCCATTAAAAATGGCCCTGAAAACTATGAAATGGGTCAAACGATCTTGCCAGAAATTTATTTCCTGTATTTAAATTAAGAATCAAAAATGCAAAATTTCATGTGCAGCATTACACTTGTCACCACGCTGCATATGATTACCAGCCAAAACCTATGCAGGGGAGAAGCCCAGAAAGAAATACAGTCATATGTCATTTAACAACCGAGATATGTTCTGAGAAATGCATAATTAGGCAATTTTGTCATTATGTGAACATCATGCAGTGTACTTACATAAACCTAGATGGCATAGCCTACTGCACACCTGGGCTATATGTTATAGCCTATTGCTCCTAGGTTACTAACCAGTACAGCACCTTGCTGTACTGAATACTATAGACAACTGTAATGCAATGGTATTTGTGTATCTAAACATAGAAAAGCTAAAGCAAAAAAATACAATATAAAAGATGAAAAATGGTACACCTTTGTAGGGTGCTTACCATGAATGGAGCTTGCAGAACTCGAAGTTGCTCTGGGCAAGTCAATGAGTGAATGGTGAGTGAATATGAGGTCTAAATTTAGAAAAAATATTTTTATTTCTTCAACAATACATTAACCTTAACTTTACCATTAAAAATGTTTTAACATTTTTTCTTCACTAAAAGTAAAAGAGTACTTACAATTTTTTTGCTTTATTTAAAACTATAATTTTATTTTATAAACATTTTAATTTTTTAAACTTCTTGGTTCTTTTGTGATAATACTTACCTTAAAATACAAATGCATTGGACAGTTGTAGAAAAGTGTTTATATTTGTATTTTGTAAGTTTTTCCTATCTTAAATTATTTTTTATTTTTTACTTTTTAAACTTTGTTTTCAAAACAGAGACACAAACACATATATCAGCCTAGGCCTATTCAGGGTCAGGATTGTCAATATCACTGTCTTCCACCTCCACATCTTGTCCCACTGAAAGCTCTTCCAGGACAATGATACTTGTGGAGCTGTCCTCTCCTATGATAACAATGCCTTCTTCTAGAATACCTCCTGAAGGACCTGACTGAGGCTGTTTTACAGTTAACTTGTTTTTATAAGTAAGAGTATACTCTAAAATAATTATTGAAAATATGATAAATACATAAACCAGTAACAGAGTCATTTATTATCAAGTATTATGTACTGTACATAATTGTATGTGCTAAACTTTTATGTGACTGGCAGTGCAGAACGTTTGTTTACAAGAGTGCCAGCACAAACACAGGAGTAATGCATTGTGCGTGGCATCACTAGGCAATAGGAATTTTACAGCCCAATTATGATCCTATGTGACCACTGCTATATATGACATCCATCATTGCTATGCAGCGCATGACTGTACACTTTAAAATGTTAACAGTCATTTTCTTCAAAAGGGAAGGAAGATTTTGGGGATTGTTTTCCACTTTTCACTCCTTACAACTCTTTTTTTAAGTAAGCAAATACAATTATATTGCCTTTATAATAATAAAATCAGTAGTCAAATGTTCTTGCCAGAAACTTGCTGTCAGGGCACACCCCACTGTGCCACCCGAGGTCACACTCTGCAATGGCAGAGCTTGGTGCCAGCTGAGTGAGAGGTGGCTATTTACAAAAGTTCATACCAACCTTCTCACATTGCATGGCCCATAGAACCTTACTTGGCTTTTTAACCTTGAAATAGGAAATGCCTCTTTATTGGTCCCCCTGCCCTGCCCCATCAAGGAGCAGGCATGGTGTTGGGTGCATTGTATACCTTGTCATTACAGACTTGTGGGAGAGGAGCTATTAGCATCTCTATTCTACATATGAGGAAACCAAGCTCAGCCAGAGTGTAAGTGTTTAGCTCAGTATGACCTGAATTTTCTATTACCCCAAGAGATCTCCAAGGAGTTCAAGGTTCTGAAAGCACTGGACAAGTGTGATTGCTTCTTAAAGTAGTGAGAAACCAATTGAAGAGTCATAGAAACCAAGGAAGTTTGGTTTGGGAAATGAAGTAGCTAAGGCTAGGAAACTACAGGCCCTTGAGTATTGGATGATATTGGTTATCGCTGCTGGTTTCTGAGAATGTCGTATCCCTTGACATCAAGGGCCAAAACATTTCCATATGTAACCAAACTATTAATATTAAGGATCCTAGGAGTTCCATATACATTGCACATTGCTATGCGCCACAAAAAGTAGATGATTTTAAGATGTTTTTCAATTCATGTCATTATTTTTACTTACTCTTAAGACAGCTTTATAATTTTTCAAGAAGGAAAATAAGGCTATAATATGACCGCTTAATCGTATCAACTATTTCATTTCTCATTGTTTTCTGTTGCTTTTCGTACCTATGTAAGTATTTGTATATAGTTGCAATTGTACTTTAATGGAATTTCTTAGTTTTGTTCCTAACATCTCATGTACTCTTTTCCATTTACTAAACTTTATATTTGTCATTTTCAGTAAGTACTTAACATTCATGGGATTAATATGCCACTGTTATCTTAATTCTCCTATCATTGGGCACTTAGATTTTTCACCATTATAAATATTGCGGCGATAAATATGTTTTTCATATTACTTATGATTTTGTCATCTGAATTATTACCTTAAGACAAATTCTCAAGAGTCAGATTACCGATACTAATCATATAAAAATGACTCCAAATACGTGCTGCTGAATTATAATCCAAAAGAATAAGCCACTTTACAGTACCTGGACCTTAGTAGGTACTCGATAAATGTTTAATGAATACATGATATGAGTAAATGCCATCAGCAACATAAGTAAATCTTATTTTGAATATATAAACTAAGAAAAAAGAGATGGCTTTGCTTTTTTTTTTTATTTTTATTTTTTTGAGATGGAGTCTCACTTTGTCACCCAGGCTGGAGTGAGTGCAGTGGCGCAATCTTGGCTCACTGCAAGCTCCACCTCCTGGGTTCACACCATTCTCCTGCATCTGCCTCCTGAGTAGCTGGGACTACAGGTGCCCGCCACCACGCCCAGCTAATTTTTTTGTATTTTTAGTACAGACGGGGTTTCACTGTGTTAGCCAGGATGGTCTTGATCTCCTGACCTCGTGATCCGCCTGCCTCGGCCTCCCAAAGTGCTGGGATTACAGGCTTGAGCCACTGCGCCTGGCCGGCTTTACTTTATTAAATGCATGTATTCTAGTTACATTGACTGAAAATGGGATTTCTGAGAATCAAATATCCTTTTATCATTTATTTTAGTTTTATTAGCTGCAGCTTTCCAAGAAGGGAACATTCTCCAGAAGACTACTTGGAGACCTTTGCTAGGGAACAGGTTGGAGTGAGTGCCATCACAGTGTCCCCTGGGAGCCTGGGTCTGGATTGAAAGTACTTGGGGTTTTCAGGATTCTTCAATTCTGCAAGCTTTTCCATATGCCCAATGGCTTCCCAGCTCTGTGGGTATTTTCTCTATTCTCAGCATCTCTTGAGTTTAAACTTGCAGTTCTTCCAGGTCTCCTCTCCTGATTCTAGACACAGGCAGTCTTAGAGAGTAGATCCACCGCAATCCAAATGAAGAAACCTGAAATGAAGAAATGCACCAGCCAGAATTCAGAATTTAGGCCCCAAAACCAATGTGGTAAATTTGGAGAATGTAGGAAGGAGTCTTTGAAGAAACACACTCATAACTCTAAAGAAGAACAGAAAGTTAACAACAACATAGAGTAGATACCAACAAAGACACAGTTTCCCTAGAGGCAGCAGAAATCATCTAATCATAGATCTTTGATAGAAATTAGAAAAAAATATGTAACTACAAATGGGAGCTTGCAGGGGTAGAAAAGACAAAACCAAACTTACAAATGTGCTAACAGAAGCAAAGGTATCAAAGGAGGCTTTTTCATCAGGTTAAAGAATTAGTCATACTCATAGGAGTTCATGTACCACCAACTGAAATTCCATAAAATTGTATAAACATTTGATATGATGCAAAAGAGAATGAGAAACCTAAGCAAAAGAATGAGGAGTTATGGCAATTCGACGAGAGAAAACCAAGACCAGCAAGTGGGTGAGAGGTGAGGGAAGAGTTAAAGCACAGCGTCTAGTATTTATGCTAAGACAGTGTTTCTCAACAGCAATTCTTAAATATAGATCACCACAAAGTGACCTATCAGAACCGAAACTGAAAGGACAAAGACAACGTCTTCTAAGTGGTCAGATGCAAAAATAAGAATTATGTCACACTTCACCCATCCAAAATTGGCCCAGAGAAGGAGCCCTTGGAGGGACATTCACCCGCAGCTAAGAGAAATAAAGCTAGTACAACTACAGCTTCTTGCCAAGATTATTATTCTCCTTGGAAGCACAAAGAGAATGTTCCAAGACTTGCCCAGAGGACATGAAACGATTTGTCAACAAAGTCCCACAGAGACAAAGATCATTTTAGAAAGTAATGAAGATTTAAAGCTCAACAGAGGGAAATAAGGAATAGTTTAACATTTAGTTCTTAAACTTATTTACTAGTAATTAATATTCATTTTACCAAAATGTGCTGTCTTGTGTATGATGGTTTGTAGCCTATGTACTTCTTGAGCTTACAGCTCTGGTTAACACACTAGGAAGTGTTGACTCTTCTTTCTCAGCTCATCTTGTAAGGTCAAAGCTTTGAACTCCCTAAGATGAATTTATTTCAGTCATGTATTCTTGTGACTCTAAAAACAGTACTTAACATACTGCTTTGCCAACTTTCTCCCCCCTGTAAGTATTGGTAATAGTAAGAATGCCTCTGTCAAAACTGTGAAAAAACTTGTTTTCAGAGGGGCTGTATCCACACGTTCACTGAACTTAGATTTTTTAAAATAATACTTATTCTATCAAAGTAACAGTGCCCATGGTTTAGAAGTTAAATAATTATAAAAGGCTCATAACAGTTTCTAAGTAATTCCCTGCCTCACTGCTCCACACTCTTTTCAATCTTCCTCTTGAGGCGACGGTTTTGTTCTTTTAGTTTTTTCTTCAGGCATTTAAGCACACACATTTCTGAATAATATGCATATATTGCTTTCTTTGGACTAATGAATTTTAAGTTTTATCTTGAGTTTCTATTATGATAGATGAGGTTTCAGCTCCTTCCACTCTGCTTCCCTGTCCCCATTATATTTGGCTAAATCAATATTCAGTTATTACTGTAGTGCTCCTACGCAAATATTATTCCCAGCTTTGCACTGTAGAGAATTATATTTGCTTTCTTTCTTGCCTTTTGTCTTTTCTGAAGTGGATTGTCTTATTTGTTTTTCATGTTATTAGTTGTCTACATATATTGCTAATTTTTCTGATATCTTCCAAAAATTTATCACAATTTTCCACATGTCGGCCACACTAAGAAATTTATCTTTTCCATTTTTCTCTTGGGTGTATCTATCTGCAATAACTCTATCTTCCCTTTCTGTCTGTCGAGTGCTATCTACGCCAGCAGAACAATGCCATGCTAGGAATTTCCACTGAGTTTTCTAAAGACTCGGATTCCGTGCCCTCTAGTTTTTCTGTAATGTTGTTTGGAAATATAAACTTATTCTGACTGTTCTTCTTTTCGTGTACCTGTTGATTCTCACTGACAGCTTTTATTGTCTTTGAGCCAAGTACTCTGAAATTTTACCAAGTGTACATGGATGAGAGCCCATTTCCTCCCACTGCCCTCTCAGTGGGCCCTTTTAATCTGGAAACTCATGTCCTTCCACTGCAGGAAATATTTTTGAATCATTTTATGGATTATTTCCTTCCCTGGATTTATTCTATTCTCTCTGGAACTATTTTTCAGATTTTGAAACAAATCATTCAATTCTGACTTTAAAATATCTTTTTTTAAAACGCTTTTATTGAGCTTTTCACTTCTGCTGTGGTGTTTTTAATTTCGTAAGTAGGCTGTGTATGTGTGTGTTCTATTTTTCATAGCATTCTAGTTTCATGAATATACTGTCTTCTCTTATTTCTGGGGATATTAATGATGATTGTGTGTTGTTCTAGGCTCCATATATAAGTTGCATTTTTCAGTTTGATTTTTGGCCTTTCTCTTCTGTGTTAGAGGTTGTCCTCAGATGTTACTCAATCCTTATGTTTTTGTGATTGCAGGAAAGGGATAGTTGATTGAATTTGAGACCTACTGTAGCATTTTCTGAATGTGTTGTTTAGGGGAGCCGCTCCTGTGGTTATTTTTATGTCTTTCCCCTTGGGCTTGTTATATTCTCTAGGGAGTACTCTTCCAAAATCCTGCCTGGAGGGCAAAAGTCTGGCTACCAGCATTCTGGAAGCTGAACCATAGGAGAGGGTTAGAAATTTTCAGCATTGGATATGCGATTAGCCACTCACTGCCATCAACCATTTCTGTCAACACCATGTCCAAAGACCTTTTTAAAAAACATTCCTCTCCAGAGAAGAGGCCTCCCGATTTTTGATGAGATGGAGAAGGGATGGTTACTAAGAAATGAGAAAAGGGAAGGGGGAACTCCTTCAAAACATGTTTTTCACCAACCCTTTTGACTTTAGCTTCCCATCTCTTCACTCTCAGTTCCAGAAGCTCCAGTGCTGATGGGTGCTGAGCCTCTTGAAGATTCTTCAGTGCAACTTGGATTGGTCCTTATGTTTCCTCACTTCATCTTATGATTCAGCTTTATTGCAACTGCTAAATTAGTTATCACTCATCTTCCTGCTTTTCAGCCTCCAATATTTTGTAATTGTTGTTGCCTATCCTGTTTTCCTTTCCTTGTAGGTTTCTGTCTTTTAAAATTATCTACTTGACATATTTTAGTGGGATTTTAGGAAGGAGTAGAATTAGTGTACGTGTTTATAAACAACAGAACTGTATTTACTTTTTAAACATTTGAGCCATAAAAAGTTGTCACTTTGTAGGTTATAAATTGGTTTGAAATCAGCAATTTCATATGGCTCAACCTTATGTATGATTATTTTTCAATGTCACTGTAAAGATCTCTTTTCATGGGATGGGAGAAATCATGATATATTTATTACTAAGTGATGTCCGCCATGAGCACTTAAGATCACCTTGAGAAATTGACCTGAGTATTTTCAACTACATAATACCAGCCCACATACTTACCATCCACATTAAAAATTGCTACTTCTCCCAGCAAGGGAATTTTAGTGCACTTTGTCAGGGTAAAATAAGCCAAGCTTTGGTGTATTTAAATGAGCAATGCTGTTGAGTTTAAAGGCCCAATTCTCACCTCCAGTATATACTCTCTATAATATGAGGGTGTTCCCTGAACCTAATGCTTTCTTTCATAGACCCTTTATCTCTGGTGTTAGACAAGAGTGGTTTGACAAATTATTGGCCGGATAACCTTTGAAAGATTTTGTCTCTGAATGGGAGTGATAGCAACTTACATCATGGAAGAATTAAAAGAGATAATGAAAGCAAAGATCTTAGCATGGGACCTGACATGCGGTAAAGGTCTCAATGAAACAACCATAATACATATATGGAAGGTATTAAGTTATAAGAATCAAATACCTGTTCATTTCCTCTCCCACCATCATTACTCTGCAGATCTAAGAATCAAGCAAGACAACATATTTAAAATCTCTATATGGTCTGCCGTGATTACAGACCACTGATCAATAACTTTCTGAATTGGTTAACTCAAAGGAAGCTGCACAATGTTAAAGATAACTGGTTAATGAACCTGCCAGTCAGACTGATGTATATTCAGTGTATATTCAGGCTGATGTATGTGCTCTCACATGTGCTTCTCTGCCATAGCTCCCAAAACCACTGGGATCCAGACTGACAGAAGGGAAGTCAGGCAAACCAAACCCCTTAAATGTATTTTATTTTTCAGAATTAAAATTTAAAAAAATCCTTTTCCCTAAAACTTTCAGGAAACTTTATAATTAAAGGAAAAAGGAAGATAAAGCTTTCTTCTCCAAATGTGACCTTTCCCACTTGTTTTTGAGGTGAGATGGTGAGTGGTGGACAAGGCTGACATCACATTGTGGCTTAATGTGGCTTTTAGTTTCATGACTGTGAAACCTGCTGTGTGTGATCTTGTGCAATTTCATGAGAATGTAAGCATAGGAAGAACCTGTATAGGGATCACAGGACTGAAAAAATTTCCATTATCCTCCCATTGGTTTGAGAGTATTTCTATGGGAAATAAGACAATAAGAATGTAAGTCTTTTGTCAATTTGATAGAATGGAGTATGACAGAAAAATGTCTTGAAAAGAGTTGTATAGTGATGTGTTATTATCAGCAACTTATTAGGAGGATACATCTCATAGGAAAAAAGAATTGTTCAAATCATCAATAGTCTAGTTTTTGGAATTCCAGAACAGTACAGTCAGAGAGTGATCAAAGTGAAGGAGCAAATTTACAATTATTGAGTACCAACAGTTTTTCTCAGCCCTCCAGGGAAAGGAAAGTAGCAATCATTATCTCTGTTAAATAGATGAGACAACTCAAGCTCTAAGAGCTTATGCCCAAGAACTACCAGCTCTCTGTTGATGTGGAGCTGGAACCTAGGACTGTCTGGTTCTAAAATATTAACTTTTTATTCTCAAAGTTGACAGACGAGAAAACTAACGCTAAAGAAAGGGGTGCAGTGCACCCAAGGTTTCACTGCTGGTTAGTGGTTAAACCAGAACCAGATGTCAGGTCTCTTGACTCTTAGTTCAGTTTGCTATTGTCTTCTTTGTATTGCCTTCTTCACAAACCACCCATGGACTATCATTGTATAAATAATTCTCCCCTTTTCAAAACTGAGAATGGGTTTGTCCTGGTCTCAGGCTTTAAAACAGGCTGATGGAGAGGACAGAGATCAGACTTGCTGTAACTGATGGATGTGGTACTGATTCTCACCTGGGAAGAATTCACAGACTAGCTGGGGGCCTGGTCAACAGCGATTCTTTGTAGTTTCTTGACATGGTGAGATGGGGGCTGTGAAGATTCCTCATCATGTTGCTTCTCAGCAGATGTCTGTTAAGCAATTGAGAACTAGCAAGACCCCTTTCCAACAGTGATACTGAGGCATAATCATGAGAACCTACATTGTTTGAATTGGTATGAAATAAAGCTCATTTGCCTATAGGAATAATCCCTTTGAGACCCCAGCATGATGATTCAGGTCATCATTTCTCTGAGTCCACTCTAGTCACCACACATTTCACAGGCCTGACTCTGGCACAAGAACTTTAAATAAATCCTCTGAACATGTTTTAAAGGAACATTATGAAAGCAAATTGCTATACTTAGTGCTAAGGTGTTAGAATTTTTTGTTTTAAGTAATGGAATGCTTTTTAATGATGTGAAAGAATTGCCTTACTAATGAGCTCCATGTTATAATATATTAAATACCAACTCTGTACGTATAAATGGTAGGAAAAATATTAATACAGAATGTTAAACTTTCTAGAGTATCATAAGGGCAAAGAATAAATGACAAAAAATTTTAGCAGACTCAGGAAGATTGCTGGCTGATATGGTTTTGCTGTGTCCCCACCCAAATCTCATCTTGAATTGTAGCTCCCATAAGTCCCATGTGTTGTGGGAGGGACCTGGTGGGAGATAATTGAATCATGGGGGTGGTTATCCCCATACTGTTCTCGTGGTAGTGAGTAAGTCTCACAAGATCTGATGGTTTTATAAGAGGAAACCCCTTTCACTTGGTTCTCATTCTCTTTTTGCCTGCTGCCATGGAAGACATGCCTTTTGCCTTCCACCATGATTGTGAGGCCTCCCCAGCCACATGGAACTGTGAGTCCATTAAACCTCTTTTTCTTTGTAAATTACCCAGTCTCAGGTATGTCTTTGTCAGCAGTATGAGAATGGACTAATGCACTGGCAAATAGGACGAACATGCAATAAAATAAGGATTGTTTTTAACTTTCATTTTTATTTTAATTTTATTTATTGAATTGTTAAAGTGTAAGTAATAACACAGGTGTTTGTTTGTATGCTCTGTATAAAAATTAACTGGAATGCAGCCAGATAACTTGGTGAATTCTTATCCCATATTGGAAACATCTCAAATTTAGAACCATAGAAACCTGGGTTGAAATCTGTCTGCCACGTAATTGATGTGCTACCTTAATGACTAATATAAACATTTTGAACTCTCTATAAAGATTCTCCATAGAATCTGGATCAAAATACCCATTATATACGTATGGTGATAGAGCACATAAGAGCATACCGCTCTTCAATGAGTGCCTAGCATACTTTATGGAATGAGTTCTTTTCTGCAATTATTTTCCCTTCCTGCATCTACCCTCTTTACTATGTATCTTTGTAAGTGCTTTCTCGCTGTGAGCAGGATGTACTCCCTTGCCTTTTGACTTGGGTTTGATCACAAAGTATACCTTGGGCAATAGAATGGGGCAGATTGTAACATTATGCCAGTTCCTAGAAGAGGCCTCAAGAGACCTTATGTGTTTCTGCTCTGCTCTTGCTCTTCTGCCATCACTGTGAGAACATGCTGGGCTAGCTTGCTATTCTCAGGAGGAAGATAATGTGAAGAGTGGAGCTTCCCTAACTAAGTTGCCCTAGCTTAGAGTGAAGGCTTCACCACTTTCCTGTCCCAGCCAACCCACAGATGCATGAGTATGCCCAACAAGGGTGACCAGAGCCACCCAGACGAGCCCAGCCTACATTAACCAATTTGCAACAAACCCCTGGAAACATAGGTTATAATAATGTTACCTATAAATTTATAAAACAAATTGTGTTAAACCACTGAGCATTGAGTTGGTTTGTTACACAGCAGTAGCTAACTGATACACTCAAAATAGGTACCTAATAATAAGATCTTTTCTAATAACATCCAGAGTTGAAAAGCTACAATGTATAAATCTCTTAACCACATATTTATTGATACCAGTTTGGCCCCTTAACTCAGCTCTCTATACATCTGTAACGGAGGCTACAGGCACCCTGTAAAAAGTGGTTGGAGATTCCTTTAGCAAACTCAAGGTTGGTCTCCAGTCTCTCCTTCTTTGACAAGGTACCCTCTGGTTCCATTGTTTAGTACCTGAATTCTTTCCCTTGGTGAAGCCATGCAGACTTTCATCTTGATCATCCCAACAGCTTGGCTTTTTACTTTGATTGCTGCTGGACATACTCTGTCTCATGGTATTCACCTTTATCCCAAGAGTTCAGGGGGCTCATTGCACCACCTTCCCATATTCAGCCCAAGCTGTGGGATACAAGTTCTGAATTCTCATTCATCTGTGAAGAAAGGCTGAGCAAGGAATACCCAGTATGATAATGGCTTAAGCAGCATTCTCATTGTAACCTGTATTAAAATCACTTGGCTAAACAATTCTTAACTGTGGTCTGAGAGCAAAGCATTTAATAGTCCTATCAAAATTCTCCTCTCGGCCGGGCGCAGTGGCTCAAGCCTGTAATCCCAGCACTTTGGGAGGCCGAGACGGGCGGATCACGAGATCAGGAGATCGAGACCATCCTGGCTAACACGATGAAACCCCGTCTCTACTAAAAAATACAAAAACAAACAAACAAACAAACAAACAAAAAACAACTAGC
>NW_012106731.1:393925-423242 GCF_000951045.1 Mandrillus leucophaeus
CCAGGCGATGTGGCGGGCGCCTGTAGTCCCAGCTACTCAGGAGGCTGAGGCAGGAGAATGGTGTAAACCCAGGAGGTGGAGCTTGCAGTGACCTGAGATCCCGCCACTGCACTCCAGCCTGGGCGACAGAGGGGGACTCCGTCTCAAAAAATAATAATAATAAAATAAAATAAAATTCTCCTCTCAGGTTGATGGGAGCACAGAACAGTAGAATCCCAGAAGCTTGTAATGGGCAGAGGGTATAGGGAGACTGACGTTTGTGTCTATAGACAATAGAAAAGAAGATGGCCCAAGAGGCAACCTTCATTTGTGAAATCAAAATCAGAAGCCAAGTAGACAGTTCAACTGAAGTGTTTTCTACACGGGATATGGGCCAGGAGGTAGAATCTAGGGTTGAAGTAACAGGTCAGAAACCAGGAACCCCAGTCCATATGGGAATGAAAAGATTTCTATAGGAGAAGGAAATAGATCCTGGAGAACTTCTTTAAACACTTCATGGAGCTCCTAAAGGCTCAACTATGGCTGGAGGAAAAGCCCCCCATGTCACATGCCAACCCCAAATGCACCTCCAAAGAACTACAAACTGACTAGTCATTACTGTCAGAGGATCTCTAACAGCTCTTGGGCTGTGTGTATAACACAAATTCAAAAAGTGAGTCCCATTTAACCACCTTTCTCCCAATGATCCCAGTCATTCTACAGTAGAAAAGGGAACAGAACAACTGCCCTAATTCACCACACCCTGGAGACAGCCGAGCTTTCTCATTACCCAGGGATCCCATGGGTGCAGGGAGATGTAGTTGACAGTGGAGAGAATTGCTATCTATATACAAAGAAATTTTTCCTGTCTGCCCATGGGGCATGTGAAGTCATCGAATATTAACATAGAGGTGGGAAAAGGGATGGGGAGGATTAGAAGACCTAGAATGAATTAATTTTTCAAAGGTGGAATTAGTGGAGACCTAGGAATGGTGTAATTTCAAATGTCTGGTAAATCTTTTCACCCTTCAAAAATATCTTGCATCTCTGCCTTAAGTAATATCATTAAGGATCCATTTACTTGGTTAGAAGAATACTTTAAATGTTTCTCTAAGAATATTATTATACATTTGTCCTTGGGAGAGATAAGAATCCAGTAAGAATCTGCTAGTCATTTAAACCTTAATGGCAATTAATTTAATAGAGGGTGGAGATAGACAGACCTAGTGAAATTTCATGGAAGGTATCAGAGGCCCAATCCCTGGCTGTAAAAAGGATGGGAGGGAGGGTAGGGACCAGGAGATAAAGTAAAAGTGAGAAAAACACAAGAAGTGAGAAACACTTTACATACTTAATAACTAGAATGGTGAAAACAAATAGAAGAAAAGGACAAGCCACGTTTCTAGCATCTTCCCCAGTCTGTTTGGGGGACCAACTAAATCTACATTGGCAGAGCATCTAACACAATGCTACACACACACAAGGTATCTAATAAGTGACAATTATCATTACTTTTATTCTTATAAGTAACTTATTTTCCTAAGGAGATGCCTCTGTTCTGAAAACGAGTGTCCAGAGACCAGTCTTTGAGGGTCAGGTTCTCAATCTCTTAACCTCTTTTACACCTACTCTTCAATCCTCATTCCACCCAGTCCTCTTGGCCACCAAGTCTGCTGCCCATCTCCCATGTAAGCCCTCCCTCACCCCACCTCTCATTTGGATCTTCCATCTGGTTCCACGGTCCTTTCTTCTTGTCTGTTTTTCTTTTAGTTCCTTTGTTTAATTTACAGACATAACACCCTTCTGAAAATAAACCATCCTCCAGACTCTCCTACTATATACGGCTCCCCTTATGCAGACCTTTCTAGTCTGTCCTGAACTCAAAGGAACAAACTTCATGGAAAGAACCTTGCATATTTGGGAAACCTGAATGTGAGACCTGGCGCTGCCTCTTGGAAGCTCTATGACCTTGAAAACTTCATTTATCATCTCTAAGCCTCATTTTTCTCATCTGTAAAACTGGGATAATGTTTCCTACTCTGTCTGTTTATTCAGCATCCAACCCAGGTTTATTGACAGCGTGCTAAGTAATGAGGACACTACAGTGAATAAAATATAGGAATGGTCCTTCTCTGCACAGAATTTACAGTCCGGGGGGGTTCAGATGTTAATTGAATAATGTAAATAAACATAAAATAATAGATTTGACTTACAAATAAAGATAAAAGGTTAACTGTGGCAGGCACTGTGAAGAAGGGATGTTGGGCATATAATAGAAATATTTTACAGAGTTATGGAATCAGGGAAGATTGACTTTTCCTGAGGAAGTGAAGCTCGAATTAGGGTTTGAAGGACAAATATGGAAAACTGAACCAAAAGAAGTAGAGTACTCTGAACAAATGCAGCAGCATATTCAAAGGTCTCATGGTCATAAAAATATAGTGGTCTATGTGATGCCCTTGAAAAATGCCCCAGAAAAATGCCCCACATTTTCCTCCAGATACGTTATTGCTAGCTGCCAGAAGATTGTTGAATTCTAGGATGTGTGTGATGTTAATTGATGCCCCTTAGTGTTGTACATTGCAAAACCCACAAAACGGTATAAGACAACTCCAATCTACGAAATGCAAGAAGGTCCATGTGACTCCACCTGGAAGAGTGAAGGAAGTATGATGTCACATAAGTCAGGAGAGAAAGGTGGTGGTCATGTGAAGGAATCTTGTCTTTATTCTACAAGTTTTAGGAAGTCACACTATCAGATCTTCATTTTTCAAAGAGTACTGGCTACTGTAGAAACCATGGGTTAGAGTGGAGTCAAAGGGGCTGCAAGTAGATAAATTTGGAGGTTATTACAGTCACTTAGAATATGATGGTGGGAGTTTAACTGGGATGCTAGTAATGTTGAAGAGAGAACTAGACAAATCAACTAGACAAGGCCATATTTACATGGTAAACTGACAGGACTTGGTTTTGAAATATATAGAAAGGGCCGGGCGTGGTGGCTCAAGCCTGTAATCCCAGCACTTTGGGAGGCCAAGATGGGCAGATCACGAGGTCAGGAGATCGAGACTATCCTGGCTAACACAGTGAAATCCCGTCTCTACTAAAAAAATACAAAAAAACTAGCTGGGCGAGGTGGCGGGCGCCTGTAGTCCCAGCTACTCGGGAGGCTGGGGCAGGAGAATGGGGTAAATCTGGGAGGCGGAGCTTGCAGTGAGCTGAGATCCGGCCACTGCACTCCAGCCTGGGCAACAGAGCGAGACTCTGTCTCAAAAAAAAAAAAAGAAATATATAGAAAAATAGGGAGATGAAGGTTTTAAGAATGGTCTCCATACTTTCTGGTAGGTGAGCGGTAGCTCCATGCACTGTGGAGCTGTCAAGAATATAAAGGGTCTGAGCTTTTACCTTACTTGGGAGCTAACATGTTAGTCTGCCACAGTTTTATGGATGCTGGAAGAAGACATGAGATTGTGATTCAGAGACAAAGAACTTCATTACTCATCCCAGAGCAAGCAGTATGAGCTTCATGTTTGTATCAGTTTCCCTTGCCCCCAAGTCCCACGGGGATTCACAGAGTGGCTCAGGTGCATGCCATACACACAGTGGTTTTGCATCACAGCTGAGGAACTCCAAGCTTCGGAAGCCCAAGTATTTTATAATGAACTATATGAAAATCTGCCCTTTGCCCTGGGAGACAACATAATCTTTATTATACTGAATAGTGAACAAATCTGCTCTTTGTTCCAGTGGTTGATGCTCCTAATAAAAACATCCTTAATAAGACAGTTCACCAAAAAGACTGTCAGTGCATTTGCTTACAAGATGTACAGAAACATAAGAGATCCATGGGAAATTGTTTCACAACAATGAAAAACCATGAAAAAAACCATAAAGTTTCCTGTCTAGCACAGAGGATTTTATGAGAATCAAACAATACAACATATGCTAAATTGCCTGCAAAACTATAAAGAAGTAAGCCTTGGTAACCATGTCACCATATTTTCTTAGTGAAGTCATAGTATTGGTTTCATTTGAAGTTTTGCAATCAGCGAAAAGGAAAACAGAAAAGGGAACTGACCTTTGGTAGCAGGAGAATTATTGGGAACTCTCCATATGGCAGGTCAAATGCGAGGATATAATTTCTTGTTTAGTCCTCACAATCACATTATGGGGTTGACATTATCTTCATTTTATGGATAAGGAAACTGAGATTCAGAGGGTTAGCACATTTTCTCAAGGCCACTCTTTAGGTAAGTGATGAAGCAGGCATTCAAACCCGTATCTGTATGTTCTTTATCACTGTGTTACACTGTATACCATTTTGTTCCTCTTATATACTATGTTATGTTTTATGCACATTTCATTTGATCTTCACACTCTGTGAGGTTGGATTAGCATCCTTATTTTTTATTTGAGAACAAAGAACAACTGAGCTTTAGAGAAATTGAACAATTTGCTTGGTTTTACATAGATAACATACAGATTATAAGTAAAGATTATATTTATCAGTTGGCCGCGGTGGCTCAAGCCGGTAATCCCAGCACTTTGGGAGGCCGTGGTGGGTGGATCACCTGAGGTCAGGAGTTTGAGACCAGCCTGTCCAACAAGGCAAAACCCCGTCTCTACTAAAAATAAAAAAAATTAGCCAGGTGTGGTGGTGCACACCTGTAATCCCAGCTACTCGAGAGGCTGAGGCAGGAGAATTGCTTGAACCTGGGAGGTGGAGGTTGCAGTGAGCCGAGATCATTCCACTGCACTCCAGCCTGGGCAACAAGAGCGAAACTCTATTTTAAAAAAAAAAGATATTTTTCATATATGTATTGTTATATATTATTAAATTACATGTAATATACATTATTATGTATTTACTATTAATAAATGATAAGGTTTTATGGTTGCATCTGTGTGACTTCCAGGTTCATGCTTGCTCACTTGCCTTCTTTTCTGATTTTCTTAAAATACTGTGTACCTTTAAACACCTCTTGTATTATTTATTTATTACACAAGTAATACATGTACATAATAGAAACATAAAACATAGACAAGCGTAAATAATGTCATAGTGACCCTCTATTCAGAAGTAACTGCTATTTATGTATTATGTGGAAGGTGTGGTTCTACAGACCAACAAGAGAGAAGGAGAGGGGTTCTGACACCCCAGAGAGAGCAGATGGCATTACTCCTCAGGATGCAGTGATGTGATGGGCCACCCTCCCTAAATGTCAGTGATTAGAATGCTAATAAATCAAGAGGAGGGATCATGGCAAGTGGCTACCTGGCCTCAGCCACAGGGGCAGAAGTGGCATTAATTGGTTCGTCATAGGCTACCTATCTAGTAATGGTCATGAGTGAGTTTTAAGTGAGTCCACTAGAAATAATGCCTTCTCTGATGTATCTCTTGGAAAATCAGTAAACAAGTCTTCTTTGGAATCTTTGTTACAATAAGGCATTGCAAACAGGCCAACTGTCATCAACAAGACATTAGCCAAATAGATTATGCAATACCCATGCCATGAGATACTGTCTCAGACATTTAAAAATAAGGTAGATATGTATGTACTAACAGGAAAATTGCTTCAGGATATATTAGTATATGAAGAAAAAGCAAGTAACGAAATAATATTTACGTTATTGTCTACATTTATGTAAGAAACAAAAATGTATGTACACATGTGAGAGTACGTGGGTAGATGAGTAGAAGGAGCTCAGAAGCCTCACATCCCACTTAGCACCAGGTGACTCTGGGAAATAAGCATATGGGGAAGAAGGGGCTGGCAACATCCAGGGGGATGTATACATTGTGCTGTGTACTGTTTGAATTTTTTACAATAAGAATGTATGTTCCATATCACTTGTGTAATTCAATGCAAAGATAAAGAGAAAAATAACTTTATCACCACTTATATTTGTCACTCTCCAGCATCTCCCATGGGTACAATTTATGCCACATGGACAGATTTCTATTTTTTTACTGCACGATGTACATTTAAACCAAGTGCTTGAATTTTTCATATGTCCAAGTACCTTTTAACGTTGCCCATGCAAAGATTGTCATTTAAAATATGTTTTGTACTGCTTTTGAAACACATTTAATCTTTCTCCATTAATCTGCTTTCCCTAAACCTTTCCCTAATTCTTCTCAAGGATTTCCCACCTGCTGTGGGGGATATACAACAGAGTGACTCTAATCATGTTTGGAATTATTTTTATCAATTTAATCCAAATTTGGCAGTTATTTCCATTCCACAGTCTTAGACATTTAAGGCTGTATGCCGATCAATTTCTCAGTGTTACGTGACATTGGCAACAGATAAGGTAATACATGGATAATTACCTTTTGAAAAATAATAGCACTCCACATAGGCTAAGCCAAGCTTAGATCTATCTACAGAATATGTTTGAGACCTTCCAATTGTGTACGTTCTCTACAACCAAAAAAAAAAAAATACGTTTTCCTCAGATGATACACAGGCTGCGTATTTTTTAAAGCCCTTTTCATGCAGGTGTGCTTATGGGCTCATTTACTCGTGGGCTACTTTTTGACACAAAATCCAGCTTGAGGCTTTAAATAGACAGATGGTCAAGTAGCTCAACATTTAGACTCCACCTCCCTAGATTTGGCCAGGACTCCCTTTTGTCCTTGGTGTGGGGTCAATTTCTCCTGGGGTGGTCCACCCCCAGGGCTGCAGATGCTGACTTCAGCCTTCTTACCTTGCTTTGAATCTATATCATGCCCCTCACTGTCTCTTCATTTTGTGGAAACGGCAGCCATTGGGAATGAGGGGGGATAAAGGAGACTGGCACTGTGGAGCACTCTGGCAGCACTGTGGGGAATGACGTGTAGTCTGTTTTTTTGTTTGTTTGTTTACTATTCGTTCACAGGGGTGGGAGCTATGAAATGACACCTGGTAGTGCTGATAGGAAGCTCTATTTTGAGCCATGGGGTTCATTACCAATTTGACCTTCTGTGTAGTTTGAACACTGTCTTCATGATCTCTCTGTGCTATGAATTCTGACCTTCAAAAAACGGGAATTATATTTCCTTGGACATATCTATTAGATAAAGATTATTGCCTTTTCCTAATGCTGATGTAAAACACACACAAAAATCCTTTATGTAAGGTAACCTCACTGCAATGTAGTCTTTAGGTATTTGGAGTATCCGTGGCTTTGTGGGTTCAACTGTGGCTCCGCCAGCTGTGTGACTTTGGACAAGTAATTTAACCTCCCAAAGCTTTACATTCCTCATGACTACAAAATGAACTTCCCTAATGAAATTGTCATGAGAATACAATGCAATAAAAGTAATCAAACTCTGAAATCACTCTGTCTACCTCTGGAATTCTCATTGTGTGAAATAATAAATGTCCTTATTGTTTAAAACACACTACCTGGGGGTTTCTTTGACTTGCAATCAAATGCATCCTGACCTGTGTTTGGTGTTTGATTATGCTGCTCCCACATGTGAGGTTTATACCTCAGTAATTACAGCCTTAAGCCCAGGTGTTCAAGTCTGAAGTGAGCTGTGATTGTGCCACTGCCCTCCAGCCTAGACACCTGTCTCAAAGCAACAACAACTGCTACTACACTGTGGCATCTCAGAACTCTTCGCTGCAACAATGGCCACCCATAGATCCTGTCTTTCTCTGCAGCCTGACGGCCAACATCTGGTAGAATCTAGAACTTTCTAATTCTTACGTATCAGGCTCCTGGATTCTTACCATGTATTCTCTTTACTTGCTTCAAAAAGACACAATTTTGACTCTTTTCTTTCAACTGTTCCACTTGGAATTGAAATCTTGGGGCTTACTGGATACCTATCATATGTCTGTGTCTCCAATGTGACATTCAGCCTCAAGTCCAAGTTGCCTGGTTTCCTTCAAAGCTGTGGCTGTGACCTCCCTAGTGAGCATCCCCTGCCTGCCAGATCACATTTCTCTGCAAGTGGGACTGTGCCTCTTGCTACCAAACTTCACAATTTCTCCATAGTTCAACATGAGGAAGATACTGCTAGGGCAAACTTAAACAAATGATTACCTCTTCTTTCCAGTTACTTTTTAATATTCTTTTCTTTTTTTCACTCATATATTAATGCAGTAACAATGATGTATATAGTATAAGGCACTTATACCTCAATTTTCTGATTTCTAAGCCATTTCATTATATTTCTTCAAAGCTCCCCACTCCTTTCTCATTAATTTCTCATTTGACTGGGTATTGTGTGACATAATCTGACCCTGAAGTGCATGCTCTAAACCACTGTATTTGTCTAGAGTAGGATCCAATTTCCTTTGGATAGGCGAATAGTTTTCTGTTGCCTAATATGGCAGGTAAGTTACTAGCAACATGTGATTTTTAAATTTAAATTCACTGTAATAAAATCTGAAATTCAGTTCTTCAGTCGCATTAGCCCCTTCTCAAGTGCTCAAAAGCTACATGTAGCTAGGGGCTACCATATTGGACAGCACAGATTATAGAACATTTCCATCCCTGCAGAAAGTTCTGCTGGACAGTGCTGCTCTGGATCACGAAATGTCAAACTGCAAAATCTGAGTGTCAAAATTCCAATGATGAAAGGGATATGGGCTTAAATATGGTGAAAAGGCGTGGAGCCGCAGATTTACACCTTGGCTCCATGGCCTCACTAACCATATGAGCTTGAGCAAATCACTTTACTTCCTGCCCTTTAGTTACTCCAGATCTATAAAGTGACAATAAAGTAGATTACTTATTTCCCTGAGCTGTTGTCTATAAAAGTGCTTGTTATTACATTCAAAACTGACATTGAATTTCATTGGGGATTGCAGATGGGCCATGTAGCAGGAGTGACCACCATGTACTTGTTGCCTATTCTTAAGATGGAGGAAACTATTTGGGTCTGACCCTCACAATGCATGGGGGGAAGGGTGTGGTCGTGGCCACAGCTCCACCAGCCTCTAGGATTGGCCTCATGCTGTTTTTGACAGGTCTTTTATATTATCAACCTCTCCTCTGGACTGAGCAGCACTGAGGAACATACTCTGATTATCTGACTATGTTTCAAACGTTTCATCTGGGGCCACAGTCTTGAAAGACAATTCTTACCCATAATTTCACCAATGAGGATCTCAGCAGCCCAGAAGAGGCCCTGGTTCCACTCATTGTCTGACAGTGATCCTCTGAAGACCAAATTCAGAGACTCCACTCCTCCTTTGGATGCAGGTGCAAAGGGATAATGCCCTCATACAGCAGCATCACTGAGCTGACTCTTTTTTTTTTTTTTTTTTTGAGACAGAGTCTTGCTCTGTCACCCAGGCTGGAGTGCAGTGGCGCGATCTCAGCTCACTGCAACCTCCAACTCATTCTCCTGCCTCAGCCTCCCAAGTAGCTGGGATTACAGGTGCCCACCACCATGCCTGGCTAATTTTTGTATTTTTAGTAGAGACAGAGTTTCACCATGTTGGACCAGGCTGGCCTTGAACTCCTGGCCTCAGGTGATCCACCCGCCTCAGCCTCCCAAAGTCCTGGGATTATAGGCATGAGCCACAGCTCCTGGCAGAGCTGACTCTTAAATAATCTCATCACAAACAGCATGTAAGCCATTTGCAAAGCCCCACAATTTATGCCATTTTCCCATGGAGGAGGACATTAGAAACTCAGCCCATTTCATTATCCATTTGAATAACTTTTTCAATTTTGAGCTTGCTGCCTAACCATGAGGGCTGAATTATGACTAGATTCTCCCTCTCCCGCTTTCTCTCTCCTTCCTGGCCTAGTGGAAGCACTAAATAGGTAAATAAAAATCACTGCAGAATAATTGTAGGTTCTGTGAGCTAAAAGCCAAACTGGGCCCATCCATAGCCTTCTCCATTTCTTTTTTTTTCTTTCTTTTTTTTTTGGCCCATCATTATAGGGGATTCAATTATCTCCATGAGCAGAGTGGAAGTTTGCATACACCAGCCCTGGGGCATTATTCATCACAATGCATTTTGAGACAGAAAGAAAAAGGCTGCGATGTCTCTGGTTTTCCCTAAAGCTGTATTTTTCATTTGGAGACTTAGTCAAATTTTAGCATTTTTAGCCCTCCCCTAAATCCCGTTCTCAAGCATAAGCTATTCTCAGAATGCCCTCATGCAAATGCTAGAGAACGCTGGAGTATGAAAGCAGGGCTTATTGGCATTTGCTGGGGAGGGTTGCTCTCTGAAAAGGCCGTGGAAACAGAAAGAAATTTACCCGTGGGAATTTGTCCCTTTCTGTGCAGTCTTTTGGGATTTAGGGATGATCTTAGTGGGTTTCCACTGAAGAAGAGACAACTAGATCTGAGAAAGTCCGCCTTCTCTGGTGCCCACAGCATCCCCTAATACTGACAGCACCGAATGCTACCTCCAGGCCAGGCAGTATTCTGAATGCTCTGAAAATATTAATGCATTTAAAATTCCCAGAACTCCTTTGAGGCAGATAGTATAATTATTCTCATTTTACAGAGACAAACCTAGAGAATTTTTAAGAACTTAGTCCAGTTCACAGAGTCAGTATGTGGTAGAGATGGGACTCAAAATCTAGACAACCTTGTTCTGGAGCCTCTGCCTTTAGCTCTTAAGCTCTCTGGGCTCATGCATATCGCTTACTTCCATTTGCCCTTTGTATTTGGTGGCCTGACCAAGCTCCAACCGACTGCTATTGAGTTCCCAGCAAAGGAAACACATGTAATAGGGACAGTTTCATCCCTGACCCTCATATTCTATTTGTAGGTCAGAGCAAAAGAACACATGGATGTCCACATAATGTATGTCCAATGTTTTAAAAGTTATAAATCGGCCAGGTGCGGTGGATCACGCCTGTTATCCCCAGCACTTTGGAAGGCCGAGACGGGCGAATCATGAGGCCAGGAGATCGAGACCATCCTGGCTAACACAGTGAAACCCCGTCTCTACTAAAAAATACAAAAAAACTATCCAGGCGAGGTGGCGGGTGCCTGTAGTCCCAGCTACTCAGGAGGCTGAGGCAGGAGAATGGTGTAAACCCGGGAGGCGGAGCTTGCAGTGAGCTGAGATCCGGCCAGTGCACTCCTGCCTGGGCAACAGAGCGAGACTCCCTCTCAAAAAAAAAAAAAAAAAAGTTATAAATCATGCCTGCAAACTGTTAAATAAGTTCTGTGTTCCAATTTTGAAAATTATTATCTTCATAAAGACCTGGAAGACTAGGTGTGAAGTTAAGAGTTCTCACATTCCCAGGAGTTCTGCTCTAGAACTTGTCAGCACAGGGAGAGCTCGTGTCTAGACCCAGGCCAGCCTCCACCTGTTCTTCCCACTTTATTTCTGCCTACACCATAAGGGGCCACACTCATGCACCTGCCCACATGTCCACGCTCCACCATACTCTCCACAAACAGCTTCCCTCTGGGTGGCCACCCTTCAGGACTTGGGGTGTGTGGATTGGCAGTATGGTCTGCCCTCAGGTCCACAGACTTAAGAGACTTAAAGGATCCTGTTTGGACAGGGAATTCCAGTGTCCCCAGTACCCAAAGCATTAGAAGGGGGCACGAGCTCTAGGTTGGCATGTCACCTTGGATCCTGGATTCCTATCCCAAGGAGAGGGGCCAGAGGAGGATCAGAAAGGGCACGTACCATATGAGGCCAAGCAATGGGTTTGAGCCGATATTTCTCTAAAGAAGATACCCCAATAGTTGATAAGTACATAAAAAGATGCTCAGCATCATTTAGCTATCAGGGAAATGCAAGTCAAGACCTCAGTGAGACACCACTTTACACCCACTGGTATGTCTATAATCAAAAAGATAATTAATAGCAAGTTTGATAAGAATGTGGAGATATTTGGAACCCTAATACATTGCTGCTGGAAATGTGAAATGGTGCAGTTGCTTTGGAAAACAGTTCGGCAGTTCCTCAAATTGCTAAACATGAAGTTACCATGTGACCCAACCATCCACTCCTAGGTATGTACCCAAAAGAAATGAAAACATATGTCCACACACAAAAACTTATGTACAAATGTTCATAGAATTACTATTCATAATAGCCAAAAAGTAGAAACCATCCAAATGAATGGTTAAATAAAGTGTGGTATGTCCATACGATGCCTTGTACCTTAATATTATTTATGAATATTGGTAATATGTATGGTTGGTAATAAAAAGGAATGAAGTACTGATGCAAGTACAACATGGATGGATGCTGAAAACATTAAGTGAAAAAAACCACATAGAAAAGGCTACATATTATTTGATCCCAGTTATTTGAAATGTCTAGAATATGAAAATCTACAGAGACAGAAAGTAGATTAATGATTGTCTAGGGTTTGGGGGAAATCGGGAGTCACTGTTAATGAATACAAAGTTTCTTTTTGGGTTAAGAGATCAATTCTAATATTGATTGTGGTGATGGTTGCACAACTCTGTGAATATACTAAAAGCCACTGAATCATACACTTTAAATGATAAATTTTATGATATGTTAATTACATCTCAATGAAACTATTTTAAAAATATGAGATTTATCACAGGGGTTTCCTAGTCAGAGTGTGGGCTTAGCAGGTCTCTGAACATTTATATGGCTTGAACAGGAGAAAGTGTGATATCCCTAAGGAAGAGTCAAGATTCCAGGGCTTGAAGGTGGTGTGATCTAGCTTAAGGCTATAAACCAAAGGGACGGAAATGGCACAAAAACAGCAGTCTCTCCTGTTTTCTGGTCAGTGCCAGTGTCGTGAGTCAGAGAAATTCATCAAGACAAGGCAGGGTCCTGCTGCCTACTGGAATTGGGAGTTTCTTGCAATGAAGGTATCAGAGCCCAGCTGTCTAAGATAGCTAACAAGGCTTAGAAAACAAATTACAGTTCATCTGGGTACCTTTGAATGAAAATCAAGAGTCAGAACTTACCTAGCAATTCATGGTGGCTTTGGATACCTGTGGCGGGCAGGCTTGCAGGCTTTGCTGAAGCAATTTGCCATGTTGTAAGAGGCCCATGTAGGAAGAAATTGAGGGAAGTCTCTGGCTAACAGCCAACAAGGAACTGATGTGGTCAGTCCAAGAGTGCCAAAGGAGCTGAATTCTGCCAACAAGCACATAAGCTTGGAAGCAACCCTTTCCAGTGGAGCCTTCAGAAGAGACCACAGCCCTGGATGACAACTTCATTGCAACCTGTGAAGGACACAAAGTGGAGGAGCCAAATAAGCTCTGCCTGCAGCCCTGATGGCGATACATGTTTCGTATTTTAAGACACTAAGTTTGCGGTCATTTGTTGTACAGCAATAGATAACTAACACAGCCTCTAGGTCCTATTCACGCTGAACATGCAACACTCTTCTATAATCCTCTCTCCAGAAAGAACAAGGAGGAGCATCACATTAGGCTTGCCTTTCTTTAGTTCATAGCTCTGTTTAACTAAACTTGTAATCAGCATTACTGTCATTGACAGCTGGGCACGAGCAAAACAATCTCAAAATGCTATTTTGCATTTGCTGTTGATTCCTGTATTGTCCCAATAGACTCTACTCTTGAAGGCAGGAAGCAGGCATGTCCTATTCATCTCTGTGTCCATCTCTGCAAAGTGCTTCCCATAGAGCAGATACTCAAATGAAGTATTTTAAGCAAACCCTGAACTCCAATAGATGGTAAGCTCCTCAAAGGTAGGGAGGGTTTTCTATTCATGTTACTTAGCGAATGAATAAGAGAATGGGTGGATGAATGACCAAGTCAGTAGGTCAGGGACATGCCCAGAACTGCTGAACATGGGCAATGAATACATAACCAGAAGGAACTGGAACACTCCCGATCTCAGCCTTCCTCTCTGCATCTCTTTAAACCTAACATTTAAATATTTGTTATCAGATTACTTAAAAGAATTACATAAACTCGCTGCCTCTATTTATTCCCCTCCCATTTACTCCATGACTCTCTCCACTTGAACAGATCTCACTGGGACCACCAATGATGTTCCTGTCATTGAACCCAAGGGCCTAGTTCTCTTCTCTGGCCTCGGCAGTGTTCAGCACCATCAACCTTGTCTTCCATAGAACACTAAGCTCTCTTGGCTTCCACAAGCCTCCCTCTCCCAATTTCCTATCTCCCTGATCACCATTCTTAACCTCCTTTTTCTTTACTTTTGAATATGGTAGTTCTTCGAGGTATACTCCTAGCCTTCTCTCTCTTCCCACTGCATTTTATTCCTCGGTGATCTCATCCTCACCCTTGACTTCTGTTGCTGAGTAGACACAGCACCTCCCAATATATACATCCAGCCCCATTCTCTCCTCCGCACCTCAGGCCCATGTATCCAACTGCCTCCATCTCCACTCAGATATCTCGAAAGCACCTCAACCCCAGCCTGTCTAAAACTACCCCCACAAATCCTGATCTCCACCAATGTGTATCATACAATGCATAAGCCTCCAGTTAAGTTATTCAGATCCCAGTTCAAATGACACTTTCGGGAAAACCTGCCCTGACCCCTTACTTTGCCTCTGTGCTTTTCCTTCATAGCACTTATCACAGCTTGTAATTATCTACTGGTGTGATTATTCAGTCAATGCCTTTCTCTTTTGCTAGAACGTAAGCCCACCAGAGTAAGGGCCATGGCTGTTTTGCTCACGATCCGCTCCCTCGTGACTAGCACAGTGGCTAAAACTATAAATATTGGTTAAATATGTAAGTGCTAGCTGAATTCCTCTCTTTCTCCTTTGCTACTTTATTTAGTTGATTGATTTGTGTCTGAATATAGCCAGATTTATCTTTCCTTCTGTAGACCAGAGCTACTGTGATTCTATCTTCATATTTCGTTCTTTGTGAGTTCCTATATCAGTATATTACAATCAGGATTGCCCAGAGCCAATCTTCCCCACAAGGAACTATAGTTTAAGAACTTATTATCCCTACCCTGACATGTTTTTCCCATTATTTAGATAATAGCAGACTGTTAGTGTTAGAAAGGGTTTTAAAGTATGAAGTCTAATTGCTTCACTTCACAAGTGAGGAAACAGGCTAATGAAGATAAAATGGCTTGCCCAAGGTAATACAATGTGTTAGTAGCAATGATAAAACCATACCGGGTGTTTTCTTGAACAATAGGCCACTATACTCCTTATATGGTATACATCTAATGTGTCTAAACTCTCCCAAGCAAATTTTTGGTGCATAATCAAGAAGGCAAAAGTAATAGAGATTCATTCAGTCTGGAGGCCCAGGCGACCCTTGGTCCCTAGTCTCCTGTCCTGTGAGGGAGGCAAGAGACTCTGCAGGACCAAGCAGACAGACCATCAGGAAACATTGGTCCTTTTAGATTAGCATTCAGAAATTGCCTTGGTTACCATGTGTTGGCCAGTTTATATGTAGAAATGCATTTATACCTCTCTCAATCTGGCGTTTGCTTAACACTACTGATATAGTTTGGGTATTTGTCCCCTCCAAATCTCATGTTGAAATTTGATTCCCCAGTGTTGGAGGTGGGACCTAGTGGGAAGTATTTGGGCCATGGGGCCAGATCCCTCACGAATGGCTTGGTGCCATCTTCATGGTCATAAAGTTCTTGCTCTATTAGTTCCCATGAGAACTGATTATTGAAAAGAGCCTGGCACCTCCTTCCCCTCGCCTCCCCTTCCCATGTGATGCCCGCTTCCCTCCACCTGCAGCCACAAATAGAAGGGGTCTGAAGCCCTCACCAGAAGTAGATGCTGGGGCCATGCTTCTACAGCCTGCAGAACTGTGAGCCAAATAAACCTCTTTTTAAAAAAATAAATTACCTTTATAGCAATGTAAACAAAGACAACTACAAATAAGTTATACATTTAGCAGCTATCAAGAGTCATGGTGGGCCGGGTGCAGTGGCTCATGCCTGTAATCCCAGCACTTTGGGAGGCAGAGGAGGATGGATCACTTGAGGTCAGGAGTTTGAGACCAGCCTGACCAACATGATGAAACCCTGCCTGTACTAAAAATATAAAAAAATTAGCTCAGGGTGGTGGCCTGTGCCTGTAATCCCAGCTACTCAGGAGACTGAACCAGGAGAATCACTTGAACCCAGGAGTTGCAGGCTGCAGTGAGCTAAGATCGTGCCACTGCACTCCAGCCTGGGTGACAGAGTGAGACTCCATCTCTAAAAAAACAAAAACAAAAAGAAGAGTCATGGTGGTGACTAATTTGTTTACCTGCTTCAGGGACTTTAGTCCTATTTTCATGCAGTGAATTTGGGACTTGGACACCAAGATATTATGATTGGGATTCTTGATCAGAGAAGAGGAGATAAAAATTGCTCATTTCTTCCATCTATGCTCATCTGGGGTAGAGAAGAGTAAGAAGACGTGTGTACTGAAGGGAGCTAAGTTTCAAGGCCGAGAAAACTGTTTTCAATGGGAGGGCTAGTCGTCAAGGTCAGTCCAAAGGCAGTAGTAATAAAGGGTACAAAGTGATAAGAAAATTATGGGACAAAGGAGTTCAGTCTGTCCTGGATCTAAGCCTACAAATGCCTTCCATCTTCCTATGGGGCGTTGATGAAATGCTGCAGCAAAGTAAAGCTGATGCTCCATTGGTTCCATTTAAGGAAGCTGAGAACCTATCACTGAG
This sequence comes from Mandrillus leucophaeus, assembly GCF_000951045.1. Classification (NCBI taxonomy): domain Eukaryota; kingdom Metazoa; phylum Chordata; class Mammalia; order Primates; family Cercopithecidae; genus Mandrillus; species Mandrillus leucophaeus. The sequence continues at coordinate 410,457 of NW_012106731.1, forward strand.
GAGCAAACAGCAGGACTAAGAGGAATGGAGCCTCCAGAACAATAACAGGTGGGAGCTGGAGCCAAATTTCTGTGGTTGTAAACAGATTTTTCCCATGTCTGACAGGATCTGAAATAAAAAACAAAAAATCACAGTGAAGACACAAGTAGTTTTACTTGTGTTTTACTCTCGTGCTGCTTTTACTCAGAATTCTTGGAGACAAAGTGAGACTGGTAAATTCAAAGATAGATGAATCAGTGCCCGAGTATAAGCTTCTCCACTAAATAACACAGGGTATGTTGGGAGGGGGTAGGGAAATTATAAATTTAACAATATAGAAACAAACTTAGAATACTTATATTCAACACAGCAGAATAAGCTGACATAGAAGGATCTAATTCCTGCTCTAAAGACATAAAAATGCTGGAAAACCCTTAACAACAGTGATGAAAGTAGCTTAAATGCATAATTGCATCAATCAGAGTTCAAGCAGAGAGAAAAAAAAAAACACTAGGAGTGGTAGATACAATCAGGATTTATTGTGTGAATTTCACCTTAGGTCATTGTTAACAGCTTTGTATCTGATGCCTGAGCCTGAAGTCAAAAGGACAGCTGTCAGGAAGGGAAAATGGGTATGAAGTGGGATAGAATGAGGAAAAACTGGAACCCATGATGAGCTGAAATCCATGGAATAGACTGGGCCCACCATGACCTCTCAGTGTATCCAACCCTCCACTTGTGATGGTACAGATGTCTTGTAGGAGAAGGTGGTACCCGCTGTCACAGAGCTCAACATCCACCTGAGCCAGGAGGGTGTTCTTCACTTGGAGAAGCTGAAAGACGGTCCAGTGGGAGCTGGAGAAACTGTGGGCCCAGTTGCTGCCCCACAGCAATCAGGTGAGGACAGCCAAGTAATCAAGTACACCAGCTGCTGCAGCACCGGGTGCCTCTCCTGCAACTCAAAACATGCTAACCTCCTGTACTAGTTCCTATTGCTGCTGTAACAAATTATCATAAACTTCTTAGCTTAAAACAACACAAATGTATTATGTTATAATTCTGGAGGTCAGAGGTCCAAAATGCATCTCATTTGGGCTAAAATATCAAGGTGTCAACAGGGCAATGTTTCTTCTAGAGGCCCTAAGGAAGAATTTATTTCCTTACCTCTCCCAATTTCTAGAAGCTACCCACATTTTTATCTTATAGCTTCCTTTCTCTGCTTCAAAGCCTGCAATATAGAATGGCAAGTTCTTCTCATGCTGCAACCTCTCTGGTACCACCCCCTTTTACTTTTAAGGTTCCTTACAGTTACATTGGGCCACCTGGATAATCCAAGACAGTCTCTCTATTGTAAGGTCAGCTGATTATCAATCTTGATTCCATCTTCCACTTCAATTCTCCTTTACCATGTAACCTACTATATTCACAAGTTCCAGGGATTAGAATGTGCACATCACTGGGAGGTCATTATCCTCCCTCCCATCTTTAGTGATTTCATTCTTCTATCTGAGTCACACTGCCTATTTAATATCCAAAAACGCTGACATAGAAGTTTAACTACTATTAACATATCTTATGTATGTCAGATGGTAGGAGGTTTGGAAAAGATGAGAAAAAAATTGACTTATATATACACAAACATTTTATATCAAAATAAAAAAGAACTACTCAAAACTACTATAGTCCTCATGTCTGTGTTTGCATCTGGCCAGGTGGTCATTGCTGGTATTTATAACTATTTTCTTGCACTACCTATTCTACACTGCATTAGTGCTCAGCAGATGTGTTGGCTGGTTATGATTCCTTGCCTGATGGCATAAATCAAACCTTCATTCCTGAAGAGTCTTGACTATAAGCAATCCTATACTGGGTTGTTATTTTCTGTTTAATTTAGTCATAGGACAGGGGAGTATTAAGAGGTTCCAGACGGGATTTCTTACATTCCAGACATATTCTGCCTTCCCCTCATTGTATCATAGCAACCCCATTTTACCCTGGTACTCAGGTTCAATCACCCCAGTCAGTATAAAAATCCCCTTCTCTTCCTGTTGATTCACTGTCGTGAGGATTCCCAAATGGCCAGGTGTCTGTTTCAGCTTCCATTTTCAGAGAACCATTGCTATGCCCAACGGTGTAAGCATTCTTCCTCTGGAGAGTAAAACCTCTAGAGCAGTAGTTCACACAGTTGTAGGGAGGGATGCAAAAATGTTTCTAGCAGGTCACAAGGCATAATAAACAGAGGAGTCCCTGCCATGGCTGCCCCTCATCAAGGTCCCATGAGTCCTGTCTATGGAAGAAACCATGTATTGCTTGCTGGTTTAGAGCATATACTAGAGGACATTGTCCCAGACATGCAAGGTTTTGCTACCAGCAGCCACTATATCTGAGCTTCAAAAGTCATTCCACTATTCTGTCAGGCTGGTCACTTTACGGGTGATTGAAAGATGTGGTCAGCCCATGAGCATGTGCCCATGGCCATATTGCATTTGCTGTAGAACAAGATCCTTGAACACTAGGCTGTGTTGAATGTAAAGATGGTGAATAAGGCATTCACAAGTCAGTAGGTGATGGTTTTGGTAGAAATATTGTAGGTAGGGAAGGCAAATCTGCATTCAGAGCAAGTATCCATTCCAGTGAGAATACAGCTCTGCTCCTTCCATGATGGATGTACTCCAATGTCAACAACCTTCCAACAGGGGGCTAGCTGATGCCCTTGGGGAATGATGCCATATTGTCATATTACAGGCTCAGCAGGTTGTTGACAAATTGGGTACTCTTTAGTGGCAGGAGCCGTGTTGGACTTCAAGAGTGGCTATGTTACTAAGCCCATGCATAACCTTCCTACATGCCACCATGGCAACTTTGTGAGCCCATTGGGCAAGAATGGCAGTGGCTGATGAAAAAGACTCACTGATGTCCACAGGAAAGGTCATCTTATCCACCCGATTAAGTTTATAGTAATCTGTGGTCATTCTCCAACGTCTGTGTGTCTCCTGCACTGGTGAATAGAGATGTGGTAGAAATCATCATGCCTACATATTTCAAGTCCCTTGATGGTATCCCTCATTTCTGCCATCCAGAAATGTGCTCTTGTTTTTGGCTTACCTTATCGGCAGATAGACAATTTCAGTGGCTTACACTTGGCCATTGCTTCCACAATAGCTCTTATTCCATGGACTAAGTAGCCAAAGTGAATATTCTCCAAGTTTCTGGTGTTTCTATTCCAATTATGCCTTCCAGGACTGGGTACCTAACAAAACTCAGTTTAGGGACCCACTAGACCCACCGTGAGATGGACCAAAACTCTGCTGATCACATGGCCTTCCCAGTCCTCTACTCTGACTGTAGTTGTACAGTGTACAGTGGCATTTGTGGTATCAATTCAGAGCAAGCCCAATTAGTCCCCCCTTCCCCAATTCACAATCACCTTGGAAAACATCCACTGGTTGCTGTATGAATGGCAAATAAGATTGATAGTATAGATTGTTGGTTGTATAGCATGGTTTTTCTTCAAGGAAACCTGACCTCCCTGCCATTCAAAGGATTCTCAGTCTGTGAACTGGCTTAACTCCGGGAAGTTGATGAAGGGTCATGATACCTAGTGTAGTGATTAGACTTCTATTCACCAGGTTTAGAGTTTCTCTGCTTAAACAATTCAAGTAAGACCTTAGTAGGTTGCCCATCTATTTCATTTATAGGAACATTGTGATAACAACAAGCCAACATCAAAGATCTCTGCAGGTCATATTATTCTTATAACAACTTTGGCTCTACTGCTTATTATAGTAACCATGCTCACTCAGTCTTTGGCAATTCACTGCCACCACGAAGTATCTGCCACACTGAAGTTTTATCCGCACTGAATTCAGGGAGCCTAGTTTAATGACATCTGTTCCCACTGTCAATAATGGCCTTTAGAGAATGACAATGACACATTTCTTTAAGGAAGCTGGACCCCCCCACCCCCAGCAATTCTTTTTTCACAGCATAGTAAAAAGTGTGTGTTTATAATGCTGCAGAGGACATAGAGAGAAAGCATGTGAGCAGATATTACATGATTAACCCACTCTAGCATTCCAGTTCTAAGACTTTGGATATCTTCCTCTTCAGTACATCAGCACATGTCTAGCATTCCAACCTTATTTAGTATTGGACATATTTAGGCCTAGGTTTCAGTCAACATACTAAGAAGTCTGTTGAAGTTATTTCCACCCCCTCAATCTAACACATTAAATCTGCCAGCCCAACACCGCACTTACACAACCCTGGGAGTTTTGTGCCCTAGCTGTCTTGCTTCCGTCATCCTAGTTTTGGCCCTGGTAGAATTGAAGAGCAGAACAAATTCTTAGAGAACTAAGCATGGTTGTGTGCACCTGTAGTCCTAGCAACTTGAGAGGCTGAGGCGGGAGGATCACTTGAGCCCAGGAGTTTGAGGCTGCAGTGAGCTATAATTGCACAACTGCACTCCAGCCTGGGTAACAGAGTGAGAATCCCCCCAAAAAGAGCTTATTATTAACTGAAAAAGCTGTATGTCACAGGCTGTTAGGCAAAGAAATAATTCTCACAGTTTGAAAAGCTGAAACTTGAGCAACTTAGTCACCAGATATTCCAGGTCTTGCTGAAATGAAATTCCTTGTGATGTTCTCAAAATATTTAAAGCTAATGGTAAATAGAATCTAACTACTGCTCTATTAAACTAATTAAATTATAAACCCACATAAACTACATCAGAGATAGAATAAGCTTCCTCAAATAGTGGCCTTACAGGAAAAGAGGCACTTTTTTTCTGAGAGCAGTATTATTTAGTTCAGTCTCTACAAGTTTTTAATAGACAACGTCTGCATATAATTTTTAAAATAATACTACCAAAGAAGCAAAAACATGTGAGCCAGGATGAAGATAGGAAATATTGGAATTTTAAGACAGGAACTTTAAAATAACTATAAACATATGTCCAAGAATCTAGTGGAAAAGACAGACAGCATGTATTCACAGAGAAGATATATTTGCAGAGAGATGAAAACTATACAAAGAAACAAAGTAGAAATGCTAGGAATAAAAAACATGATACCACAAAAGACGAATTTATTCAAAAGGTTTTACAGCCTCAGGAAAATCAGAGGAAACCGTCAGCAACATTTAAGAAAGTTTAGTGAAAGTCAACCAAACTGAAACACAGAGAAGAAAAAAAAATAAAAAATAAAGAAAGAAACAAAGCAACTTAAAACAATATCAAATGATCCAATACATTTGTTACTGAGATTCCAAAAGCAGATGAGAGAGAGAATGGGGGTAGAAAAAAATATTTGGAGGGGTGGGGCCAAGATGGCCAACTAGTAACAGCGGGCCGTTCAGAGGCTCCCATGGAAGAAAAAACATAAGTGTGTGAATCCTGCGCCAGCAACCAGGGTGTCCAGGTTCTCTCATCAGGACTGACTAGGAGGCAGGATGACCTACAGTGAGAAAGAAGAACAGTGTGATGCAGTGGGCCACCTGAGAGCCACACGGGTCAGGGGAGCCCCCTCCCCCAACCAAAGGAGGCAGTGAGTGAGTGCACTACCCAGCCAGGGAAACTGTGCTTCTGCCACGTAGCTGCACAACCCACGGAATGCAAGATCCCACTCACAAACCCACACCACGGGGGCCTAGCATCACAACCCTGGAACAGGCAGATTCTCAACAGCCTCTCAGCTGCAATCTGCTTAAGCCTACTGAACTCCTGCCGGGAGGGGCGACCGGCACTGCAGCCGCAGATACCGCTGCCTGCTGCCTACCGTCTGGGCCCTTTGAGCTCCTTGCGGGAGGGGCAGTAGCCAGCACTGGGACTCGCCACTGCCTAACACACTAAGCTCCATGGGTGGGGGAAGGGCGGCACCCATGCCTATAGCTCCAGGCTGTGCTTTTCCCCTGCTGGAGCCAGGCAAGCTAGATGGCTTGGTTCCAAGACTTGTCCCCCACAGCCCAACACACTGGCTGTGGCAGTCTGTGACCAGAGTGCCTCTTCAGGCCTGAATCTGACCCATCCTTCCTCATTGGATGAGGCTTCCCAGCAGGATCTCCAATAACTCCAGCCAGAGGCTCAGGGACAGAATTCGGACCTCCCTGGGCCTGAGGCCCTAGGAGGAGGGGTGGCTGCAGTATCTGTGGACCAGCAGACTTAGCCTCTCCTCCTGGTGGTTCTGAGGAATCCAGGCAGGCAGCCCAGAAGAGTGAGTTTCCCCGCAGCGAGGCACAACCCCTCCACCAAGGGACAAAGTACTTCGTTGAACGGGCCCTATTCCCGGTGCCACCCAACTAGGTGAGACCCTCCAACAGGGATTGTCAGACACCCTATACAGGAGCAATCCTACTGGCATCAGGTTGGTGCCCTTCGAGGTCAGAGGTCCCAGAAGAAGGAGCAGGCACTCATCTTTGCTCCTCTCCAGCCTCCTGAAGTGACATCTCCAGGCATGGGAGCTAATCAGATGAACAGGGCCTAAAGTGAACCCCCGACAAATGCAGCAGCCCTACAGAAGAGGGACCTGACCATTGAAAGAAAAACAAACAGAAAGCAACACAGCATCGTCAACAACAACAACAAAGCCCCTGTAAAAACCCCATCCAAAGGTCAGCAGCCTCAAAGACCAAAACTAGGCAAACTCAAGAATGAGAAACAATCAATGAAAAAACGCTGAAAATCCAAAAGGCCAGAGTGCCTCTTCTCCTTCAAATGCTTGCAACGTCTCTCCATCAAGGGCACAGAACTGGACAGAGGATCAGATGGAAGAATTGACAGAAGTAGGCTTCAGAAGAAGATGGGTAACAAAAAAACTACGCTGAACTAATGGAGCATGTTCTAACCCAATGCAAAGAAGCTAGGAACCTTGATAATAGGTTAGAAGAATTGCTAAATAGAATAATCAGTTTAGAGAGGAACATAAACGACCTGATGGAGCTGAAAACCAGAGCACAAGAAGTTCATGAAGTATATGCAAGTATCGATAGCTGAATCCACCAAACAGAAGAAAGGATATCAGAGTTTGAAGACCACCTTGCTGAAATAAGGCATGCAGACAAGACTAGAGAGACAACAATGAAATTAATCACAAAGCCTCCAAGAAATACGGGACTACATAGAAAGACCGAACCTACGATTGATTGGAGTACCAGAGGAGACAGGGAAAATGGAAACAAGCTGGAAAACACACTCCAGGATATTATCCAGGAGAACTTCCCCAACCTAGCAAGACAGGCCAACATGCAAATTCAAGAAATACAGAGAACACCATTAAGATACTCCACAAGACGATTAACCCTAAGAGACATAATCGTCAGATTCTCCAAGATCGTAATGAAGGAAAAACTGTTAAGGGCAGCCAGAGAGAAAGGCCAGGTCACCTACAAAGGGAAACCCATCAGACTAACAGGGGACCTCTCAGCAGAAACTCTACAAGCCAGAAAAGATTGGGGGCCAATATTAAACATTCTTAAAGAAAAGAAATTTCAACCCAGAATTTCATATCCAGCTAAATTAAGCTTCATAAGTGAAGGAGAAATAAAATCCTTTCCAGACAACCAAATGCTGAGGGATTTCATTACTACAAGACCTGCCCTGCAAGAACTCCTGAAAGAGGCACCAAATATGGAAAGGAAAAATCAGTACTAGCCACTGCAAAAACACACCAAAATATAAAGACCAATGACACTATAGAGAAACTGCATCAACTAGTGTGCAAAATAACTAAAAAGCATCATGATGACAGGATCTAATTCACACATAACAATACTAACCTTAAATGTACATGGACTAAATTCTCCTATTAAAAGACACAGACAGGCAAATTTAAGAGTCAAGACCCATTGGTATGCTGTATTCAGGAGACCCAGCTCACATGCAAAGGCACACATAGGCTCAAAATAAAGGGATGGAAGAGAATTTACCAAGCAAATGGAAAGCAAAAAAAGCAGGGGTTGCAATCCTAGTGTCTGACCAAAACAGACTTTAAACCAACAAAGATCAAAAAAGACAAAGAAGGGCATTATATAATGTAAAGGGAACAATTTAACAAGAAGAGCTAACTATTCTAAATATATATGCACCCAATACAGGAGCACCCAAATTCATAAAACAAGTTCTTAGAGACCTACAAAGAGACTTAGACTCCCACAAAATAATAGTGGGAGAATTAGACACTCCACTGTCAGTATTAGGCAGATCAACGAGACCAAACATTAACAAGAATATTCAGGTCTTGAACTCAGCTTTGGATCAAGTGGACCTAGTAAACATCTACAGAACTCTCTACCCCAAATCAATAAAACATACCTTCTTCTCAGTGCCACATGGCACTTATTCTAAAATCGACCACATAACTGGAAGTAAAACTCCTCAGCAAATGCAAAAGAACTTAAATCATAACAAACAGTCTCTCAGACCACAGTGCAACCAAATTAGAACTCAGGATTAAGAAACTCACTGCAAAACCACGTAATTACATGGAAATTAAACAAACTGCTCCTGAATGATTCCTGGGTAAATAATGGAATTAAGGCAGAAATCAAGGAGGTCTTTGAAACCAATGAGAACAAAGAGACAACGTACCAGAATCTCTGGGACGCAGGTAAAGCATTGTTAAGAGGGAAATTTATAGCACTAAATGCCCACATCAGAAAGCTGGAAAGATCTTAAATCAATAGTCTTACATCACAATTAAAAGAGCTAGAGAGGCAAGAGCAGACTAACCCAAAAGTTAGCAGAAGACAAGAAATCACTAAGATCAGAGAAGAATTGAAGGAGATAGAGACATGAAAAACACTCCAAAAAATCAATAAATCCAGGAGCTGTTTTTTTTAAAATTAATAAAATAGATAGACTGCTAGCTAGACTAATAAAGAAGAAAAAAGAGAATAATCAAATAGACACAATAAAAAATGATAAAAGGGATAGCACCACTGACCCTACAGAAATACAAATTACCGTCAGAGAATACTATAAACACCTCCATACAAATAAACTAGAAAATCTAGAAAAAAGTTGATACATTCCTGGACACATATACCCTCCCAAGCCTGAATCAGGGAGAAGTCAAATCCCTGAATAGACCAATAATAAGTTCTGAAATTGAGGCAGTAATTAATAGCCTACCAACCAAAAAAAGCCCATGACCAGACAGATTCACAGCTGAATTCTACCAGAAATACAAAGAGGAGCTGGTACCATTCCTTCTGAAACTATTCCAAACAATTGAAAAGCAGAGATGCCTCCCTCACTCGTTTTATGAAGCCAGCATTATCCTGATATCAAAACCAGGAAGAAACACAATGAAAAAAGAAAATTTCAGGTCAATATCCCTGAAGAACATCTGTATGAAAATCCTCAATAAAGTACTGGCAAACCAAATCCAGCAGCACATCAAAAAACATATCCACTACAATCAAGTCAGCTTCATCCCTGGGATACAAGGCTGGTTCAACATATGCAAATCAATAAACGTATTCCATCACATAAACAGAACTGAAGACAAAAACCACATGATTATCTCAATAGGTGCAGAAAAGGCCTTTGATAAAATTCAACATCCCTTCATGCTAAAACCTCTCAATAAACTAGGTATTAATGGAACATATCTCAAAATAATAAGAACTATTTATGACAAACCAATAGTCAATATCATATTGAATGGGCAAAGGCTAGAAGCATTCCCTTTGAAAACCAGTATAAGACAAGGATGCCCTCTCTCACCATCCTATTCAACATAGTATTGGAAGTTCTGGCCAGGGCAATCAGGCAAGAGAAATAAATAAAGGGTATTCAAACAGGAAGAAAGGAAGTTAAATTGTCTCTGTTTGCAGATGACATGATTTTATATTTAGTAAACTCCATCATATCAGCCAAAAAACTATTTAAACTGATAAGCAACTTCAGCAAAGTCTTAGGATACAGAATCAGTGTGCAAAAATCACAAGCATTCCTTTACACCAACAATAGACCAGCAGAGAGCTAAATCATTAATGAACTCCCATTCACAATCACTACAAAGAGAATAAAATACTTAGGAATACAGCTAACGAGGATGTTAGCCTCTTCAAGGAGACTATAAACCACTGCTCAATGAAGTAACAGAGGACACAAACAAATGGAAAAACATTCCATCCTCATAGATAGGAAGGATCAATATCATGAAAATGGCCATACTGCCCAAAGTAATTTATAGATTCAATGCTATTCCCATCAAACTATGATTGACAGTCTTCGTAGAATTAGAAAAAACTATTTTAAATTTCATATGGAATCAAAGAAGACCCCATATAGCCAAGACAATCCTAAGCAAAAATAAATAAATAAATAAAATTGGAGGCATCACATTACCTAAACTCAAGCTATACTACAAGGCTGCGGTAACCAAAACAGCATAATACTGGTACCAAAAGAGATATATAGTCCAGTGGAGCAGAACAGAGACCTCAGAAATAACAACACATCTACAACCATCTGATCTTTGAAAAACCTGACAAAAACAAGCAGCAGGGAAAAGGATCTATTCAGTAAATGGTGCTGGGAAGACTGACTAGCCATATGCAGAAAACTGAAACTGAACCCCTTCTTTGTACTTTATAAAAAAACTAACTCAAGATGGATTAGACTTAAATGTAAAACCCAAAACCATAAAAACCTTAGAAGAAAACCTAGGCAATACCATTCAGGACATAGGCGTGGGCAAAGACTTCACGACAAAACATGCCAAAAACAATTGCAACAAAAGTCAAAATTGACAAACGGGATCTAATTAAACTAAAGAGCTTCTGCACAGCAAAAGAAACTATCATCAGAGCAAACAGGCAACCTACAGAATGGGATAAAATTTTTGCTATCTACCCATCTGACAAAGGTCTAATATCCAGAATTTACAAACAGATTTACAAGAAAAAAAATCCCCATCAAAAAGTGGGCAAAGGATATGAACAAACACTTCTCAAAAGAAGACATTTATGCAGCCAATAAATGTATGAAAAAAAGCTCAACATCACTGATCATCAGAGAAATGCAAATGAAAACAACAATGAGATACCGTCTCACACCAGTCAGAATGGCAATTATTAAAAAGCCAGGAAACAATAGATGCTGTCAAGGCTGTGGAGAAATAGGAACGCTTTTACATTGTTGTTGGGAATCTAAATTAGTGGAAGATAGTATGGTGATTCCTCAAGGATCTAGAACCAGAAATACCATTTGACCCAGCAATCACATTACCAAAGGAATATTAAATCATTCTACTATAAAGATACATGCACACATATGTTTGTTGCACACTATTCACAATAGCAAAGACATGGAACATGCCCAAATGCCCATCAATAACAGACTGGATAAAGAAAATGTGGTACATATATACCACAGAATACTATGCAGCCACAAAAAAGAATGAGATCATGTGTTTTGCAGGGACATGGATGAAGCTGGAAGCCATCATCCTCAGCAAACTATCACAGGAACAGAAAACCAAACACTGCATGTTCTCACTCATAAGTTGGAGATGAACAATGAGAACAAATGGACTCAGAGAGGGGAACAACACGCACCAGAGACTGTTAGGAGGTTGGGGGAGAGGGAAGGGAACTTAAAGGACAGGTCAATAGGTTCAGCAAACCACCATGGCACACATACACCTATGTAACAAACGTGCACGTTCTGCACATGTATCCCATTTTTTTTAAGAAGGAATTTAAAAAAAAAATTTGAAGAGATAATGACTGAAGAGCTAAAAATTTCCAAAACTGATAGAAGACTTCAAGTCATATATTCAAAATGTTTGTAAACCACAAGCAAAAAAGATAAAGACTAAACCAAATCTAAACACATCATACTCAAATACACTAAAGTTAAAAAGAAAATCTTTATAGCAGCCAAGTTGAAAAAAAACCAGGCATATTACATACCACAGTACAATGATGGCTGACTTCCCATCAGAAATAGTATAGGGCATAAAACAATATAAAGACATCTTTAAAATTCTGAAAGAAAAAAAAAAGCCCTGTCAACTGACACTCTCATATTCTGTGAACACATTCTTCAAAACTAAAGCCAAAATAAAGACATTTCCAGATATATAAAAGATGAAATAATTCACTCCAACATACCTACACTGCAAGAAGTACTAGAAGAAGTTTACCATGCTGAATGGGAGGTTATGCCATATGGAATCCAGATCTATAGAAAAGAATGAAAAACATCAGAAACAGTAAATTTAAAATGTTTTCATTATCTTTACTATTTATATTTATATATGTGTATTTTAATATCTCTAAAAGATTATTGACTGCTTAAAACAAAAATAAGAATTTATATCATGATAAAAGTAAACTACATAAGAACATAAAGGATAGTAGGGTGGTAATATGAATTATGTTAATATTCTTACATTGTTTGGGAAGGTATATAATGTGAAGGTACATTGTAATAAATTAAAGATATATATGTAATCTCTACAGCAATAATTTAAAAAAACACAAAGGAATATATCTAAAATCTCAATAAAGAAGATAAAATGGAATACTTGTATCCAATAGAATGGAATTAAATTCACTGAAAGATGGCAGAAAAGGCATAATAGAGTAAAAAAGAAATGGGAGGAACAAGTAGAAAACAAATACCAGGATGATTGTCTCTACCTAACCTTATCAATAATTACATTAAATGTAAATGTAACACATGTTTCAGGTAAAAGGTAGAGATTTGTATACTATATTAAAAGGCAAAGGCCGGGCGCGGTGGCTCAAGCCTGTAATCCCAGCACTTTGGGAGGCCGAGACGGGCGGATCACGAGGTCA
>NW_012106731.1:424097-497171 GCF_000951045.1 Mandrillus leucophaeus
ATATAATATATAAAAATCTGTAGCATACTTAGAGGAAAATTAAGAATTTAAATGGATATATTAGAACTAAATAGTATAAAATCAACGATCTAATTTTCCTTCTTAAGAAGCTAGAAAATAAAAAGCAAATTGTGCTCAAAATTAGTAGAAGAAAGAAAATAAATTCGCAGCAGAAGTAAGTGAAATAGGAAACAACTAACAGAGAAAATCAATAAAGTCAAAAGGTATTACTTAGACTTCTAAATGAATGTTCATAGTATCTTTATTGATAACCGTCAAAAACTAACAACAACATAAATTTCCATCAACAGGTGAATGAATAAACAAACTTACATTCATACAATGGAGTATAGAATGAACTACTGATATATGCAGCAATATAGATCATTCTCAAAAACATTAGTGAGTGATAACAGCCAAACACAATAGAGAAAATATGATACAGTTTCATTGACATAAAATTTAGAAAGGGTCAAACTCATCTATCAGTATCTGCCTAAACCAGAGGACAGGACAAATGGGGATTGACTGGGAAGGAGTACATGGAAACTTTTGAAAGTGGTAGAAATGTCCAGTATCATGAATGGAGTGATGAATATTCATCTGTACACTTAAAATGGGTATACTCCTTTTTAAGAGCTTTATTAAACTCAAAATACCATACAGTTCTCCTTTTGTTTGATAATTTTTACTGAATTAAACAGCTGTACAACCATCATACTGCAGTATGAAGAATTCCATCTTCTGTAAATGCCCTCTTTTTCATTTGTACTAAATCCTCACTGACATTCCCAGTCCTAAGCAATCGTTGATCAGATTTTCATCTCTAGACTTGTCTTCTCTTGAAATTTCATAGAAATGAAATCATAAGATGTCTTTTGTTAGTGACTTGTTTCACTCAGGATAATGTTTTGAGGTTTATTCGTGTTGTATGTATCCGTAGCTCCTATCTTTTTATGGCTGAGTAGTATTCCATTACATGGATATGCCACATTTGATTTATCTATTCATCTGACAATGGACATTCAGATGGTTTGCAGGTTTGGGATATTACAAACAAGCTACTAATAACATTTGTATTTAAGTATTTGCTGGCATTAGATGCAAATAAACCTGAACTGACATTTCAATACTGCTATTTAGCTGATGAATGACCCTGGAAAATTCATTTAACCTCTCTGTTTCCTCATCTGCAAATGAGGGTAAATAATTCTATATTTCATCAGTGTTGTGAGAATTAATTGAGATAATATTTGCACAGTGCCTTATAAAATAGAAAGAGAAGGCGCTTAATAAAAAGTAGCTAAGGATAATAATAAAATTAGATAATGCCTCAAATACTTTATTTTTTGGGAAATACAGTTAGCACAAGCAGATAGTCTACCAATCATTCCCAAACTCACAGCCAGGTCAAACAACAAGTGTATGTGGTTTGAAGTGTTTGCTGATATTTATTCTCATTCCTCCCCCTTTTCTGGAGCTCACCTGGCATAGGGATCAACAAAATCCTTCAAATGTAGGCCCTCAGATAAAGGTGCTGATAGGCAGGAAACCAAAAGGCAAGGGAATACAAACCAGATAAACAATAATAGTCTTAGAGCCATGGCTAGAAAAACCTTCCTGAGTGCCTCAAGAGCACAGAGGTTATCAGACAAGATGAAGAAGAATGAAGAAGGCATGTCCCCTTACCTAAATTTATTTAATGTGAGTAAACATTTTGTCTCTGCACCTAATAGATGTGTAGGAGTAGGCTGTTAGGGACTTGAGGCATTTGGCAAGACTACAAGCATTCTTCAGCATCAAGAAACTTCGTTCGATCTAGTTAAGAAAATAAGCCTAACATTCAGGAATCTGTCTATGCAAGACAGTACTTCCTCAATTGCTCAGCTCTTTGTGCCAATGGGAATCTGGAAGGGGAAGAGATTTACAGAGTAATGACGGAAACCTTTTTGAAGAATGTAGGATTTGAGGTGGATGCCAAACTTTTTCTCTTTTAAGACAGATAACTTTAATGAGGACTCTGCAAAAGAAGAAATACAGAAATAGCAGACAGATGTTTGGAGGGCAAAAGGGTAGAGATGCTGCACTGTGAAATGACCACTCAATTGCTATAAACATGACACTTTAAAACACTTTAAAACTGATACCAATATGGCCACTTAAAAATGGATTTCATGTCCAGTGTAATGTTCATAAATCAAATAATTAGGGCTTTTATACTCAATGATTTTGATGTTAGGTATCAGGAAAATAGTCATCTTGCAATATGGAATGTGGCAGGATATTTTACAATTATGTATAATTTATCGCACACTGTACAGTATGTATATCATACTGATTGTATGGTAAATACAGGGTGTACTGTGGGAACTTTGAAATACACAGATATATACATATAAAAAAAGAAAACTAACTTGGCTGTAATCCCACCATCCAGGCAGTGTACTTGTTAGCATGTTGTCATTATCTTTTCTGAACTGTGTACACTTGTGGGTGAAATGGTTATATGGAAGTCAAATATGCAGTCTTGTGCTGTACATCAAAACTCCTTCATCCTCCACTTGGATGAAAACCTCGTCACTTCAGATACAAGTTCTTCAGTCACTTTTGGTCATAAGACAATTTTGTTCAGTAGTTAATATCCAGCCCAGAGTAGTAATCTAAGCTTCAATCTTTACTTGCAGGTAAAGTTCCTGAAACCCTGCCACCTTCCCTGCCCTCCACCATGGGCCCCCTGCGTGGCAGCTTCCTGCAGTGAGAAAGGAGGGCTCCTTCTTTCTTCACCCAGCCCTTCTTCTTCTCCTCTGACTTGCCCACTTGCTTTCTGATGCTATGGAATTGGAAGATGGGGAGGGAGAAAAAGAAAGGGACCCAGGAGAATTCTTACTTGATTGATGCTGTCATGAGTTGGCCTCAATACTATCTGGACCTAACAAGTACTTAACTCATGCTTTCTCTCCTGGAGCATTTTAGGGGGTTCTTTGGAGATCCCCCATCCCATTTCTGAGAATTTCTCACTTGTAATTCTCTTGATACAAGTACATGTGTTCCTTAGGGATGGTTGCTTTTCTGAGCCTCTCAGCATCTGGCAGTACATCTCCAGCTTGCTCTGCTGAGGTTTCCATGTCTCTCCAAGTGGCCCCTGTTGGTCAGCATTTGAAGCAACTGCTCACCAACTCTCCTGGCATGTGGTTCTCAAGTCTGGCCTGCACAAAACACAAACTTCTTATCCATGACAAGAGCGAAGTTACTTCCCAAACTGCAACCTCTAATTTCCTTCTTTCAGCTATTTACCTCAGCTTCTCTCTCTTTAGACTTCTCAGCCATAAGACATATATTAAGTTCTCCAAGTGATCTCATTGAAATATCTTTCCAAGGCTTAAAAAAGAGAAGTATGGGACTCATGAACACCAATAACTCTCTCTCTCTAAATAAATCCTCTTCCCATCTGTAACTTCATATTCTTTTTATACTCTTTCAGTCAATGAGCAGTTCAGTCACAAGACTGTTTCGTGAACACCTTTCAGCTCCCCTGGGACGCTCTCACATCTATAATCTTACGATCTCAGTTTAGATAAAGACTCACAGCGCTTTAGGTGTTTATAAGTGGATATATAAACATTTGGTTTCTAGAATGCATGAAATTTGGCAACCTGCTGCAGCAGAGAATAGAAAGTTATTAACCAACCATTTCTTCTTCTTCCTGGACACACAGCTGTACAATATCTCTCATCTTCCTTTGCACTTATGCACTTCCATGTGACTGGGACTCAGTTCTGTGCAATATGACATGACATTAGCTACTGGCCTGTAAAAGTCTCCCATGCACAATCCCAGATTTTTTCTCTCCATTCAGCCCGTAAAGTGGAATCCAACCATCTTGGAGGCCGCATGTTGAAAATGGTGGAGCCATAATTGGAAAAAGTTAGGACTCTAAATCTTTATAGGGACAAAAGCCCCCTGCCAGCAATGAACACTTACTGATTGTCCCAGTCTATTTGTGCTGCTATAACAAAATGCCTTAGACTACATAAACAACAGATATTTATTGCTCACAGTTCTGGAGGCTGAGAAGCCCAAGATCAAGGTGCCAGCGTATTTAGTGTCTGATGAGGGTTTCTCACAGATGCTGCCTGCTATGTGTTCTCACATGGCAAAGGGGCAGGAGCTAACAAGCTCCCTCGAGCCACCTTTTTAAGGGCAGTAATCCTGTTCACAAGGGCTCTGCCCTCATGACTTAATTAGCTCCCAAAGGCCCCGTGTATTTGGGGATTCGATTTTAACATGAATTTTGGAGGGACACAAACATTCACACCATAGTATGTATGTTAGACTTTATGAGTGAGAAAGAATGTCCAATGTAATAAATTACTGAGATTTTACCATTTCAATTGTGAGCAATACCCTAATTAATATACCTTTTTTGTGTTGGGGTATTGAGTTTTTTATTATTTATTTGAAAGAGCTCTGTGTTTATTATTAAATATGTAATATAAAATTTTTACTGTACATTTTTCAAAAAAAATTTCCCAGGTTGTTTGCATTTAAAATTGTCTTTATGGCATTTTGAATGCCTTAAAAACCTGTTTTACACGGTGAGACCTGTCAGTCATTACTTGTATGATTTGAGCCTTTTGCCATTATGTTTAAAAAGATATTTGAGAATGATGATAATTATAAACCCAGTTGCCAACCTCTCAGCTCATAGCTAGATTTCTCAGAGACTCTTAATTTCTGGTTTAGAAGCTACTCATCTGGAGCTCCACTAAGATTTTGGAATGCTTATTTGAAACTCAGTTTGAAATACTGAATGAGCATCCCCAGCCAAAGGGGAGGGGACAGCATATCCAGTTGGACCTGATGAATAAGGCTAATTTCATGCCATTAAAGAAAACTATCTTGTTAACATTTGCATAAGTGGAGTTCATCGCTAGAGTTTTGATCATCTATATCTTCATTCCCATCTCCTGCCTGACACCCAGCACCCCCAAGATAATTCCTGGCTGTCTAGGAATCTTCAGGAAACTCCTTGTTATTCTTGGCCCCTTGAGCCATGATTCGTGCACCCAAATCTCATGATACCCACCCCTCAACCTTCTCTCCCACATGAAAGCTATTTTGACCTATATCCTATTCCTTTGGATAACTAAAATGAAAAACAGAATCTGAATTAATATGAGACAAATCCTCTTACATTTGTATTACCCATACCACAACCAAAGCAGCAAAGAATGGAAGAATCTGTGCAACCTTGAGGAAGGAGTCCCTAAAAACATGCCAGCTAAGGCATTCCTACTTCATTTGTGGGTGGGACTACCTTGAGTCACACAGTAATAAATGTAGTCATTTAGCTTCTCTTTTTATCACACACCAAAAAAATCCAAGTGTTTTCAATGGCCTGATATTCAGTGTCAGTATGCTCAGGATTTTCATAAAATACAAGATGTTATTTAGGGAAAATATTGCATGTTGAATACATCTGCCCTCCCAATTCTTCACACAGTGTCTGGCATCTAAAAATCATTCAACACATGTGTGCTGAGTGGATGAAAACTTTTGCCATCCTAGGACACAAGATGTGGTTTTAAGGTGTGATGTACAGGTGTACCTGAGAAATAAGAAACTAGAGAACAAAAATCACGCTTGGGCAAGATTTGTATCTATTGCCCAGAAGCATAAGAGCCTACATAAGACACAAGCTTACAGCATCAAAGCAGCAAAAAGGAGGAGTGGACAGGCTAAAGCCAAGGGTGTGATCAGAAATTTCTATAGGTACTGAGATGAGGACTGTCCAAGTAAGTGTCACCAACTTGAAGAGCTCTCACTTGTAAGAAATCAAGAGAGAGTTCCAAGGGAGAAGGATCTAGGAGAGAGGCGTACGGCAGATAACCACTCCAAAGGCCCCAGGGGACGGAAACAGAAAACACGCAGCCTCTCTCTGGTGATACATGAGTGCAGTCATTACCCACTGGAGGACTCCAAGTTACTCACATAGTGCAAGACTTTCAGTCACTGTACACACATTTAACTTATTGTGTATGCAGACCATCGTTTTCTTTTTCATTCAGCCCCCTGCTCAAACACTATCCTGAGGACTTCCATGAGTAAAGCTAGGGCAGCAAGAGAAAGAATCTTGAACACTGGAAGGGGACTCAAGATAAAGATAAAGCAGAACTTAAGACCCTCCCACCAAAAAGTGAAAAACATAACCAGGGCACCTCCAACATAAGAATTGCACCCCTGAGCGGGTTACGATCTACTTTCACAGTGGGTTGCGTATGAAACAACACAGCATTTGTATGTATTTAAATGTGTGCCAAATGTTTTTGGCATTTAGCAAGCACTCTATTACCTATCATTATCATCCCATGAATTTATCAAGTCTGAATAGCTTCTCACATTAGTTTAGCAGTGAACAAGAATGGGAGGGTCAGAGGTTCTGGGGGGCTTAACTCCAACAAGGAGCTAGAAGATTGGAAGACCAAGGTCTAGAACAGTGGTTCTCAAACTATGGTCACCTGGGCCAGAAGCACCAGTACACCTGAGAAGTAGTGGAAATGCAAATTATTGGGCCTAGCTCCAATCCTACTGAATTAGAAATTCCAGAGATTGGAGTCAGCAATCTGTGTTTAACAAGTCCTCCAGATGATTCTGATGCATCCTAAACGTTGTAAACCACCAAGAGTCGGTGGTCTAGAGGAAGGGAAGGTCAGGGATCCACAAGGCTCTTTAGTGGATGCCCATAAGCAACATGATGGCACTGATTACCTAGACAGATGTCAGGAGGAAAGGGGGAGCCACGGACAGAGAATACCTAAGGTGCTTTTGCCTTCCTCAAAATCTGGCTCAAATGTAAGCCATGAGTGTTTTTGTAGGCCTAGAGTTTGGACTTGAACTTTAAAAAGTGATATTTAGAAAAGCAGTGTGATTCAATGGAATGAACCTAGATTCTGAAACTGAAACCTCAGTTTGCAGCTTAATTTTGGGTCCTGTATGCAACTTCTCTGAGCTTCTATTTCTCTATCCGTAACATAGGAAACACAAACATTTATTTTACGAGGTCATTTTGAGAGCTGGCTAGAATAATGGTATGTGAAATTTGCCCAACAAGGCAAATAGTAAGTAACAACAAATGACAACAGTTAAGCCACAATGTGAGTTATTTGTATTACCATTAGGTTGACATAACCTACCAAATATGTAGGTTATGTCCACTCCTCGTTTTTGCTGCTTTGATGCTGTAAGCTTGTGTCTTATGTAGGCTCTTATGCCTCTGGACAATAGATACAAATCTTGCCAAAGTGTGATTTTTTTTCCTCTAGTTTCTTCTTTCTCAGGTGCACCTGTACATTACACCTTAAAACCATATCTTGTGTCCCAGGATGGCAAAAGTTTTCATCCACTCAGCACACATGTGTTGAATGATTTTTAGATGCCAGACATAACCTACCAAGATGCTGTTTTTATGTGGTTCAACTTAATATGTCTCTACTCACAGTTTGGGTGCAAGCATAGTAAGCTCTAGTATACCTCTCTAAAAACTACCTAATAACCTCACGAACAGGACTGTGGCTAGTAGATTTGTAACTTTGCGTCATGGAATTATTGAATACTCTAGGTTCTTAGATTACTTCGGGGACCTAGTGCTTGCAGGAGAGCCTTGTAAAGAGAATATGAAAGTATCGTTATTGAGCTGAGTTTAAACCCTGACTAAATGGAAGGATGGACCCTATACTGGGGAAGAAAAGAAAAACCCTAGCACTGTCATCTGTCAGTAGACCCTTGGCCAACCTTAAAAGAGGCAAAGAGGAGTTGAGGAGTTATCCAGGAGGGACACCAGGTGATAGCACACTGACTTGCTCCTCTAACTTTTTTTATTTTTTTAGGTGAAGTTTCGCTCTTGTTGCTCAGGCTGAAGTGCAATGGCGTGATCTCAGCTTACTGCAATCTCCACCTCCCGGGTTCAAGGCAGGATTCTTCTGCCTCAGCCTCCCGAGTAGCTGGGATTACAGGCACGCACCACCACTCCTGGCTAATTTTGTATTTTTAGTAGAGACAGGGTTTCTCCATGCTGGTCAGGCTGGTCTCAAACTTCCTACCTCAGGTGATCTGCCCACCTCAACCTCCCAAACTGCTGGGATTACAGGCATGAGCCACCGCGCCCCACCACTCCCCTAACTTCTTTAAAGAAGCACGTAGTATCATAGTGTACTAGGCAGCTTTACAGGGACAACTGTGGTTTTTCTCCTCTAGAGTGGTGCCTCTCAGACTGTACTGTGCATATGAGTCACCTCAAACTTTGCTAAAATGCAGATTCTGATTCAGTAGGTCTGGGGTGGACCCCAAATTCTTATTTCTAACCAGCTTCTGGATGATGCCAATGTTGCAAGTCAGTCGACCGTATACTTTCAAAAGTCAGGCTCCAGAGGATATATTGAGGATATGAAACTAAATAGGTTTACTGCCACGTGAAAATAGAAGCTGTTTAAAGAGGTAAGGAAATCCTGGAACTAACTGAGCATTTATGACAAATGGGGGCATCAAAAGCACATGAAGACAAAAACATATTAGCTTTATCAAGGATCCGCAAGCTATGGCCCATCGTTTGGTTTTGGTAAATACAATTTTATTGGAACACAGCCATGCTTATTCATTTATGAATTGTCTATGGCTATTTTCACTCTTCTATGTCGACACTGAGTAGCTGCCATGCAAATCACAGGATCTGCAAAGTTTAAAATATTTATTATCTGGCCTTTTATAGGAAAAGTTTGCTAGCACCTGAGCTAGAGATACCTGCCCAACTCCCCTGTAGTATGAGATACTCTTAAAAGGAGGCCTGTCTGCTTCCTTATTCGTGTTCAATCGTGCAGTAAGAATCAGAAAGAGCCTCAGAACTGGAACTAGAGCCAAAGACCAATAGGCTGTGCATTTGACAATCATGCTTCTATTTAATATGTGCCAATGTACAAGTTAAGCTCTGCAGGGAGTATTTTTTTAATAAATAAAAGAAATTTATTTTCTGGAGGGGCCGGGAAGTACAAAATTAAGGCACTGGCATTTGGTGTCTGGTGAGGGTCTTTTAGCTGTGTCCTCACATGGTGGACATGGCAGAAGGTAGAAGAGCAGGAGACAAACACTACGGCATGAAGCCTCTTTTTTTTTTTTTTTCATATGCTTTTTTTAAAAATTATACTTTAAGTTCTGGGATACATGTGCAGTAAGAAAAACCATGAAGGGGAAAGGAAAATCACCTTCAACCAGATGTTGAGCTTCTTCAAATGGAGACACTGCTCTCACTTTTAAAATACTCCCTACGTAGATATATAAGCAAACCACCATGACACAAGTAGACCTATGCAGGGAGTATTTTAAAAGTGAGAGCAGTGTCTCCATTTGAAGAAGTTCAACATCTGGTTGAAGGTGATTTTCCCTTCCCCTTCATGGTTTTTCTTTATATCTTTTTCCTAAAGTTTAAACACACCACGTAGCTAACCAATTGGCCAATCCCCAGGCACCTGTGGAAAAGTAATTTTTCCATTATTTTACCATTTAAACAGGATGTATTTGGTCATGATTATTTAAACTTTTTAAAAATTTAAACATTTTTAAATCAGTAATAGTGTATATACAATTTGATATGCTATATCATTTGATATATTTATATATCATATATAAGTTTGATATATATCACTTGATATATATCATTTGATATATATCAAATATTTATAAATCAAATGATATATATCATTTATATATCATTTGATATAATATATAATTTTATATATATATCTCTCTCTCTCATAAACATTTCTCCAGGTGGCTGTGTAGCTTTCATGATCCTGACTTTTATGGCTGCATAATGTTCTACCAAATATACTCCTTAAATTTACTGAACCTTTAATATATTATTGGAAATATATATTATAAATAATATGTTGTTGGAAATATATATTATAAATAATGTATTATTGGAAATATATGACTTAATAATATAATAGTTTAAACTTTTAAATACCTGAAGTAATCATTTTTAGCATGTAGTTTTTCCTATATTTTGGACTACTTCCTTAGGATAATTTCTCAAAATAGTTATGGTACCAAAAGATATAAATACCTTTAAACCATCTTATAGATATTTCTAAATTGCTTTCTAGAAGAATTGTATCAATTTACTTTTCTATCAACAATGAGTAAATGTGCTAGTTTGACCACACATTTACCAGATTTGGAAATCACTGTTTTTGGTTAGTATGGGGCAAATATTAAAGGACAATTATGCTACAAATATAGGGGTAGCTTAATTTTCATTCCTGAACCGGAATTTCTTTTTTTTATATTATTATACTTTAAGTTCTAGGGTACATGTGCGCAACATGCAGGTTTGTTTTGTAGGTATACATGTGCCATGTTGGTTTGCTGCACCCATCATTTACATTAGGTATTTCTCCTAATGCTATCCCTCCCCCAGCTCCCCATCCCCCAGTAGGCCCCAGCGTATGATGTTCCCCACCCTGTGTCCATGTGTTCTCGTTGTTCAACTCCCACCTATGAGTGAGAACATGCGGTGTTTGGTTTTCTATCCTTATGATAGTTTGCTGAGAATGATGGTTTCCAACTTCATCCATGTCCGTGCAAAGGACATATACTCATCCTTTTTTATGGCTGCATAGTATTCCATGGTGTATATATGCCACATTTTCTCAATCCAGTCTATCATTGATGGACATTTGGGTTGGTTCCAAGTCTTTATTATTGTGAATAGTGCCGCAATAAACATACGTCTGTATGTGTCTTTATAGCAGCATGATTTATAATCCTTTGGGTATATACCCAGTAATGGGATTGCTGAGTCAAATGGTATTTCTAGTTCTCGATCCTTGAGGAATCGCCACACTGTCATCCACAATGGTTGAACTAATTTACACTCCCACCAACACAGTAAAAGCGTTCCTATTTATCCACATCCTCTTCATCATCTGTTGTTTCCTTTTTAATGATTGCCATTCTAACTGGCGTGACATGGTATCTCATTGTGGTTTTGATATGCATTTCTCTGATGATCAGTGATGATGCGCATTTTTTCATATGTCTGTTGGCTGCATAAATGTCGTCTTTTGAGAAGTGTCTGTTCATAGCCTTGCCCACTTTTTGATGGGGCTGTTTGTTTTTTTCTTGTAAATTTGTTTAAGTCCTTTGTATATTCTAGATACTAGCCCTTTGTCAGATGGGTAGATTGCAAAGATTTTTTGCCATTCTGTAGGTTGCTTATTCACTCTGATGATAGTTTCTTTTGCTGTGCAGAAGCTCTTTAGTTTAATTAGATCCCATTTGTCTATTTTGGCTTTTATTGCCATTGCTTTTGGTGTTTTAGTCATGAAGTCTTTGCCCATGCCTATGCCCTGAATGGTATTGCCTAGGTTTTCTTCTAGGGTTTTTATGGTGTTGGGGCTTACATTTAAGTCTTTAATCCATCTTGTGTTAATTTTTGTACATGGTGTAAGGAAGGGATCCAGTTTCAGCTTTCTACATATGGCTTGCCAGTTTTCCCAGTGCCGTTTATTAAATAGGGAATCCTTTCACCATTGCTTGTTTTTGTCAGGTTCGTCAAAGGTCAGATGATTGTAGATGTGTGGTGTTATTTCTGAGCCCTCTGTTCTGTTCCATTGGTCTATATATCTGTTTTGGTACCAGTACCATGCTGTTTTCGTTAATGTAGCCTTGTAGTATAGTTTGAAGTCAGGTAGCTTGATGCCTCCAGCTTTGTTCTTTTTGCTTAGGACTGTCTTGGCTATGTGGGCTCTTTTTTGGTTCTATGTGAACTTTAAAGTAGTTTTTTCTAATTCTGTGAAGAAAGTCAATGGTAGCTTGATGGGGATGGCATTGAATCTACAAATTACTTTGGGCAGTATGGCCATTTTCATGATATTGATTCTTCCTATCCATAAGCATGGTATGTTCTTCCATTTGTTTGTGTCCTCTTTTATTTTGTTGAGCCGTCGTTTGTAGTTCTCCTCGAAGAGGTCCTTCACATCCCTTGGAAGTTGGATTCCTAGGTATTTTATTCTCTTTGTAGTAATTCTGAATGGGAGTTCACTCATGATTTGACTCTCTGTTTGTCTATTATTGGTATATAGGAATGCTTATGATTTTTGCATATTGATTTTGTATCCTGAGACTTTGTTGAAGCTGAGACGATGGGGTTTTCTAAATATACAATCATGTAATCTGCAAACAGGGACAATTTGACTTCCACTTTTCCTAATTGGATACTCTTTATTTCTTTCTCTTGCCTGATTGCCCTAGCCAGAACTTCCACACCATGTTGAATAGGAGTGGTGAGAGAGGGCATCCTTGTCTTGTGCCAGTTTTCAAAGGGAATGCTTCCAGTTCCTGCCCAGTCAGTATGATATTGGCTGTGGGTTTGTCATAAATAGCTCTTATTATTTTGAGATACATTCCATCAATACCTAGTTTACTGAGAGTTTGTAGCATGAAGGGTGGTTGAATTTTGGGCCCATATCCCTGATGAACATTGATGTGAAAATGCTCAATAAAATACTGGTAAACTGAATCCAGCAGCACATCAAAAAGCTTATTTGCCACAATCGAGTCGGCTTCATCCCTGGAATGCAAAGCTGGTTCAACATACACAAATCAATAAACATAATTCATCACATAAACAGAACCAATGACAAAAACCACCTGATTATCTCAATAGATCTAGAAAAGGCCTGAACGAGAATTTCTACACTCTTTTCTTTTTTTGTAATTGAGAGTAGAACATGAGTTGACATCGCCAATTCCCTTCATTGAGTTAGAACCAGAAACCAAAATCTTCTTATGACATTATTTGCTCAAGAGTCAAAATAAGTTATGTCTCATTTAAATCACATCTAAGAGTTTAGTTTAGTTGGTTCTAAAAAGAACTCTTGACACCACTTAAGAAATACTACCAAGGTATCATCTTTGAAGTGTTACATTGTGGTTTCAAAATTAAAAGAAGAAAAAATAAAAAGGAATGATCCACATTTTTTCATATGAGTCTTTATAATATCTCATATTTATATAAAACTTCTTTACTCAACACTTTTACGTCTATTATTTCATTTGTGTCTCATAAATACGTCTACAGTGGAATAAGCAGTGTTTCCCTATATCTGAAGAGACTAAATAAAACAGAGTTTGGGGAGGTTAAATGACTTGCCTAATGTTATAAAGATACTTATAGCTGAGATTGTTTAAAAATTTAGAATTACTATTCATCCATTCACTCATCCATCCATCCATTCATTTATTGAATAAATGTTTGTTGAGCATGCTGTGTTTCAATGCAGAGTCCTGAGGTTAGAGCATTGAAGAAGATGTAAATGATTCTTGTCCACACAAAGTTTATTGTTACATGATGGGAAGCATACAGGAAAGTACTCAATTGCATAATACGTAAGTCCACCAATTACATAAATTAGATTGTGGTAAATATTCTAGAGTAAGAAAAGAGGGAGTGAATAATGAGAGCTATTTTAGATAGGATGGCTAGACAAAGCTCCCCTGGAGTAGTGATGTATACCCACAGATCTAAAGGGATAGTAGGCTTCAGGCGAGAGAGAGAGAGAGAGAGAGACAGAGAGAAAGAGAGAGTGAGAGAGAGAGACAGAGAGAGAAAGAGAGAGAGTGAGAGAGAGAGAGAGAGAGAGAGAGAGAGAGGTAGATTCCAGATAGATCATAATGTCCAAAGCCAGGTTTCAGGAATTTAAAAATCCCTAGTTTGGCTGGTACAATCTACAATATAATAGACCAGCTGTCAAGCCCCACTAAGCTCACGGAGCTTGCAAGCAGCTTTTATTAATTCTCTTTTAAATACAAATAAACATACAAGAAGAATACACATTTTAGGAGCATCTCCAAAATAAAAGAGAAACCAAAGCAAGCAGTTTTTAGAAAGGAGAAGACAAAAAAGTCACAAGTGAATGAAAATATTGTTAGAATGGGTGAGGGATGACATGATGTCTATCAAACAATAATAAGATTCTATGAAAAAGGAACAGAGAATAAGAATTCTTGAAGATTATACCCTGACAATTAAATTTTAAAACTCAATAGAAAGGTCAAAAGATGAAACAGAAGTAGTCTCATAAATCATAGAGCAAGAACATTAAAAGAATAGATAATAAGCAAGAAAGAGAGAAGATAATTAGAAGATTGATACAAGAAGCCCAATAGCCAACTAATTTGATTGAATACAAATTTTCCAAATTGAAAAACACATTTATCCCATCAAAAAGGGACCACTAATTGCCATGCACAATGAGTGAAGGAAGACACACAATGTGAAACATTCCATTGAGAAATTTTAGAACCCAGAGATAGAATATCTTACTAGAAGTTTTAGACAGAAAGAAAATAACCACATATAAAGTTAAAGGAATCAGGATGACACTGGATTTCTCAACAGAAACACTGAAAATTAGAAGAAAACAGAACGGTGCTTCGAAATTCCCAGTGGTCATTATTTTTAACATAGAATTATATTTTAGATAAATTATTAACCAAAAAAATGGGATATAATATTTTAATAATTTCAAGAATTCAAATGTATGTACTCTTTCTTAGTAAGCTACTGAAGGATGTTCTTTAGCAAAATAAAGTTGTAAACCAAGAAAGAGAAAGAGATCCAGGAAATATTTTACTTAACACAGAACAGTGGTGAACGGAAGTCACAGGATGTCAGCTGTGCAGGAGAGCCAGGTTGAATGAGGTAGAGAGCAGCAGCCTATCAGAGTAAAGAAACCAGGAAAAGAAATGATGCTGTCAGATTATCTAGTGTGTCTGATGTTCAGAGAATATCAATAGACTTTCTACCAATATTGTCTGTCTTTTAAGCTCTGTACATGTGCTTCTCTGATAAAAAATGAAAATCAATACTTTTTGAAAACACATAAGTCAGTAGGCTGGATGAGGTTGCTCAGGGAGAGAGAAAAGCAGCTCACACTGAGTCCTGAGAACATTCTAATTTGGAAGTCAGATAAAAGAGAAAAACAGGTGTCATGGAAATCAGAAGTGAGCCTAAGGGAAGGGGAGTTGTCTGCTGCTGAGATGTTGAATAAGGTGGAGATTAAAAGTTGTCCATTTGACTTGGCATCCTGAAGGTCTTTGGAAAGTTTGGGCTGCATATTTCCAGTGAGGTCATTGGATGGGAGGGTGGGAGGGGGCAAAAGGTGGACTGAGTATGAAGCCAGTATGCAGACAGCAGTATGCAGACTTGGGTTACAAACTCAAGAAATGCGGTGGTACATGGAGCGATGTGGAGTCAGTAGAGACTGTTTGTTTTGCTTTAAATAAATACAGAAGATAAGACAGCATGTTTGTTTATTGGTGGGGCTGATTCAGTAAGAGAGAGAGGGATTAATAATGTAAAAACAAGGAATAACTAAAGTAGGACAGTATTTGAGTGGATAAAATCCTGGGTGTACATGAAGAAATTAGACTTTGATAGGCTAAAGGGTACTTTTTCTATTTTAACCAGAGCAAAGAAGGAGAAAATGGGCCCTGATGAAGATTGCAGGTTTGGTGAAGGGAAGATGATTTTTCAATTTTGTCCATGAAATGAGAAGTCATCATCTGAGTGTAGAGAAAGGAATGTAGGAGGTTTCAGGAGAGAAGATAGAAAACAGTCTTCTCAGGGAGTAGGAAAGTAAACCAACAAGAGAAAAATAAAAGACCTGCTGGGCAGTTTTGAGTGCCCATTTGAGGCCAGAGATCATGAATTTAAAGTGAATTAGACAGCTATCTTTCATCTTTTCTATCCACATTGAGCAGATTGGGTATAAGCTCAGAGAAGAAAGGGAGAACTCACCCAGAACTGGGGTCTTGTCTGATAAATAAGATGGAGAAAGTAAGAAGCAGAGGTTTCTGCAAAAGCAAAACGATGGTGAGGGAATGCTGGAATCCACACTGCATCTAGAGGAAAAGGACCAGCCAAGTAAAAACGCAGTGGGATCCATACACAGGACACCTCTCCAACCCATGGGCTTAGCAAACTCCAGGAAAAGTGGGCATTTGAATAGTATGTTTTGGTGCAATAGTATTACTTCTGCTGGGTGGAATTTAGGAGAATAGGGTCACATACTTGTGAAGAGAACCTGCAGGGCTTTTGTTTTGTTTTGTTTTGTTGTTTTTGTTTTTGTTTTTTTTGTTTCCAGATAGTGTCTTGCTCTGTCACCCAGGCTGGAGTACAGTGGCATGATCACAGCTCACTGCAACCTCCGCCTCCCGAGTTCAAGCGATTCTTATGCTTCAACCTCCTGAGTAGCTGGGATTACAGGCATTTGCCACGACATCCAGTTAATTTTTATATGTTCTTTTTAGTAGACATGGGGTTTCTCCACATTGGCCAGGCTGGTCTTGAACTCCTGGCCTCAAGTTATCCACTCACCCCGGTCTCCCAAAGTGCTAGGATTATAGGCATGAGCCATCCCACCCCGCTGGCTTTTCTTGAGGCTGATAGTCCAGGGCAGGGCTACGAGGGCCAACTTGTGAGCTACTGCATTCGTTCTTCAGAGCCCCAAGGCAAATAATGCCCTTAAATGAGGACTAGCCTAATGTTGATTATGTCTCTTCAAGCTTCATTACCCTCCATTGTGTAGAAGCAAAGGTCTACCCTGTGGGCAAATTGGTGTTTTAAATTCTAGTGCTATGAGGCTTCAAGGAGGCCTCATAATCTGCCTGAACATGAGAGATATCCCTTGTATTTAATGTGATTCCTAAAGATCTGATGCCTATTTTGAATAAGCAACATGTATGTGTCCCACTATAGAGAAAGTCATGCATCCTTACATGTAAATGATAAGCCTTCTTACGTTAAACAAGGAGTGTCCGACTGTCCTTGCTGAATAATTATTGCAAAGAGGAAGAGAAATTGATCAACTATTCTAAAATAAATTATTTTGGTTTACATCTTCAGTCATAGCTGCATGGTAAATACCTGATAAGATGTGACCATTTAGTTGCTTTCTGCTTGTTCCTCTAACTAGCATGCTCCTTCTGCACCAGGAGTTTTGCATCCAGAATGCTTTTCCCCTGATGCTTCTCATTCCGCAGATCTCATTTGAGCACCACCTCTTTAGAGACTCCTTCCCTGACTACTCCCTTGTACACTATCCCAGCCCACTGCCCTTAATCTCTACCAGGAATATACTCTGTTATTTTCCTTCTAGCATTTAGCACCTTATTTAAGTGATTTATTTATTTTTGTGTCATTCGTTATCATCTTTAAGAAAATGGCACTGGGGGGATGACAGTGGAAAGGGAGATTCCTGGAAGGACACACAACCTTTCCATTTCTTCAAGTAGTCCAAGATGTAGTTCTGAATCAAACCAGAGCCCCCAAATATGAGATGCTAGGCTGTGTTACATTTGTCCCAGAAGGACTGCGTTTCGGAATTGTGCCTGGTTTCAATGCATCAGCCTCCATGGAGGATCATGGTAAACATAACCAAATGAAAGCCATCCTTGAGACTGTTGTAAGTAGCTGTTGAGAAAGTCATTCATTACAGCACACGACATCCTCGGTAGGAGAGGAGATATCTTTTATGATGTGGTCTGAAGAACAGTTTGCTGTCTTTGAAAAGGGTTTGGTTTTTTCTAATTGCATGATCACTATAAAATGTTCAACTGGCTAGATTCCTCTTTTCTTGTTGGCTGCTGGAAAATTGAGAACCAAGTATGGCTCACTGAGAGCCAAGAATGTGTTCAATCCCTCTGCAGTCAGCGAGAGTCACCTTCTTGGCACTACTTTGTACCCAGATAGTTTCTTCTTGTTTCCACATTTAAACTTGTATTCTCTTGTTCTATGTTAAATATTAACACATTTACATATTAAATATTTTTGGATGTTGAGCTAGATTACTTTATCAATAAAAGTAGACTATGAGTAAAAGTTAATAATAATGTCTATATTGCTGAACTGCTGTAAGAGTTACCCATAAAATATATGCTGAATTTAAAATATAGAAGGCATTCAATTAATGATACTGGTACAGCTACTATTATTGCCTCCAATCCATGATTTCTACCTTAAATTTTCTTACCTTACGAATCAAGTGTTGCCTGCAGCTTTAAATAGATTTTGGTTAGAGTATTGTTTTAGCTTCAACTCTCAGCTCTCCCACACAATTACCCTAATGACACATACTGGATAACAGCTGGAGAGTATTAGGGATGTCAGTCTGGTTTTAATTTCATTAAGAGCTATTTGAGACTGCTTCACAAATTGGACCACTAACTACTTGGTGAGAGAGAAGATACTGAGCTTCAAAAGGGGGTTCTATTCATAAGCCAGCAAATAGTTTCCAAGTATTGGGTGTTGGCTAGCATTTTGCTGCTACTCAATGTGTGGTCAGCAAACCAACAGTTTTCGGTACCACCTGGGCACGCATCTCAGGCCCCACTCCAGACCTATTGAATTCGTATCTGCTGTTTAACAAGAGCCCAGGTGATTTACATGCACATTTGTGTTGAGAAGCACTGAACTAGGACAAGCTGTGAGAAAGGCTGTGTTAGCAGCCTGCAATTAGCTGATGAAGTGCCATGATGACAGTCCACTAGACAGTTTCCATGGGATATGGAACAAGCACGCACACTGTAATATGATGAGTGGTTCAGATCCTACTTCTAGGATCTGTGCAGCCTCGGACAATTTGCTTCACTTCTCAGAGCCTCAATTTCTTCATCTGTTAAATAGAAATAATAACACTTCCCTTGCAAGGTAGCTGTGAGGATGGTATGTAATAATTCCTGTTAAAAAGTCCCACAAGGAAATTGAAAAGTGTAAGTATGACAGTCTCTAAACAAGTTCCTTTGGAGCCTGGCTGCAGTTTTCACCTAAGGACAACGGGTGTTGTGGGGCATCTCTAGGATACAGCACCCAGAAAGTAAATATCCATAGACTGTGCTGGGGTTCCCACAGGCATTGTCTGTGGGAGTCTGGACTCTGCGCATCTGCCCTTTGTCTTTCCAAGCAAAAGTCAGCCAGGAACTTCTTACTTGATTCTACCCCAAGGGAGAAACACCTGAGCAAGAATAGCCCACCCTAAAGAGTAGGAATATGAATCCCTTTTAATAAAAGAAGGGAAATTGATTGACCCACAGCCCAAAGCTAAAATCCACAGATTTAGTGTTTGGACACAGCTGTTTCAGCCCTGTGCTTTTTCTACTATGTGCTTATTATTATGATTATTCTGAATATATTGAGGAACCCATCCTTGCAATTGGGAGTTTAATATTACCAATCCTATTATACCAATCCTGGAGTAGGCTACCCTCCTTTTTCTTACCCATTCAGAATACATAGTCCATTTACCAAAATAAGGAGCCTCTTGTTCACTTTTTCAGATACAAATGATATCTTCTTAATGATAACTCCCTCCTATCCCACTGGCCTTGGGGCTCTAAATTGGTTTTATAGTTCTGCTCCTTGCAACCAGGATCTCATCTCACACTGAAGGGTCTTTTTCCTTAAGGACAGTGACCAGTGGCTTCCTAGAGTTCTCTCTCTGTGATTAACTTGGTAATATTTCACCTGCATCGTCCTGGGCTAAATAGCATCAACATTTCACATCAGGACCTTGATTTACTAACCATCTGCTCAGAAGTCTGTCATCGACAGGGATGATTTCTTACTCTCTTCAGTCTGCAAGACTTTGCCAAGGTTCTAGTAAGTCAAGCCCTGACCTTGAAGGCAAAAGGCATACAGCACCTCACTTTTTAATTAGTTTAATTGTCTGCCTGTAAAGGTAGGCAATGAGCTCTTTTGGTTTTTCTTGCCAAATCTTCTGTATGTTGGAGATGTGACTCCAAGGCATCCTCATTTGGGGATTTCTGGGGAATTTCTTCTTTATTGAGACTTCATTGTTAGAGTTCTTGACACAGTGATCTTTTAGTCAGAACAGAGATTCACTCAGGTGCCTCTGGGAGGGAAAAAGAAAAGATTTAATGAAAAGATACATGTGTATGCTAACCCAGGAAATGAAGAAACAGGCACTAGTAAAGGCACGAACTGGAATATCTTTGGGGAACTGCTTTTCTCCTCTGTTGATTATTCTTTCACAAGGATGCCTGCTTTGTTTTCATTTCCACCACATTTGATTGCCATTTCCTCCTAACTTCATCCCACATGCTGCATTCTGGCTGATAGGCTCCTCTACTCCATGCTTATTCTTTCATACCGTCACTAACTGGCAAAAATCCCTCAGTCTCCAAACAGAAAAATTTCTTAAAAAGGAACCAGATTGGCCCAGTTTGTTTTCACAGGTCAGACATTAGTCTGCTTTTGAGTTGGGTGCCCACCCCAATCCAAGCTGAGGATAGCTCCGTTGTCTTCCCCCTTCAGTAGGGACCATGAGTAGGATAGATCCTCTTGGGAGACATCGTGGGCAGGGCATGAACTTGCCATTCCAGGCTCACCCTTGGAATTCCAGTTTTCTGAATGCTACTTTAGTTAGAGGCAAAGCAAATATGCACGAAGTTACTTCAGCCACAAATACCACCTGTTAAATGCCCCCATCCCTGGTAACCTGAGAAACAACCAAAACAGCAAGAAGAATGAATGGCAGGTCAGACAGTAAAGATCTATGGAAGGAGGCCTCCTCTTTTACAATACTGCCTTGGCTGAATCACCTGGGGACTCCAAACCCCTCTCTGTTTTGACCCTCAAGGTCTATGTCTTCCTGACTTCCTGATGCTTAGGCTTCACCTTCTTTGCTTAGAGTTCATCTTTACTTCTGACTTCACAGACCGCAGCCGAGAATTCTTGATGATAGAGTTGTGATCTGTAATTCCCAGGCTCTGATGCTTGCTTTCTTATATAACTTGTTTTCCCATTCGTTTTCTCATTTTGAACATTTAACAGAAGGATAAGATGCTAAAGTGTCTGCCTTAATAATGGGCAGTGAGCACAAGGATAGTTAGTGAAATGATGCTCATAAAAATAAATGGAGTCTTCTCGAAATAATGGAATTGTAACAGCAACTTTGTGTAATATCAAGTAGTCATGAGCATTAAGAAAAATTATATGTGCAGAAAAATTCTAAGGTAGAGTATTAAATAAAAACACATGGAATTATTCTTACACAATGGATATTACTAGGTGAAATATGAGATATCTAGGAGAGACAAGGAATAAATTTAAAGAGAAAAGAATTGTTCTGAGGTGTGAGACCTGGGGTATTTGCTCTGCAGTTTTGTTTTTTCTTTAATTCTTAAACTAAAATTTCGGTTGCTGTATTGTTTTACATTTTGCAAAAAAAAAAAAAAACAAAACAAACAAAAAAAAAGTTAGAGACTGGGAGTGAAAATAGCATTTGCCTAAAGAACAAGCAATGGAGAGAGAAGAAAGTTCTTTCTAATTAGCCAGGTATTGTTAGACAGGCAAAGTCATCCCACAGCTTCCTCTTGAATAGCAACAGAAATGTTTCAAGATGCTTTACCAAAAGTGATCATTAACTTTCCTTTCAAGTCTGCTTTGTCAAACTAATGACTTAAAGGGTAGAGAGTGGTAGCCAGAAGCATGGACTTGGGATGGCGACACGGGTGGGAATGAGTCAGCCTATTTGGAGGGTCATGGCTGGATTGGGGCCTTGGATTTAAGATATATAAGCATTCTGGGCATTTTCAGGCAGGAGGCACCAACAGCATGAAGCAGACGACCTCCCAGGGTGATGTGTTTGGAGTCTAGAGACCGGCATGTTAGCCAAGATTGCTGAGCCCAGATGACTAAGGGATGGTAGGCAGTTGAGGTAGGGAATTCGGCCTTTTTGAGCTAATGCCTATCCAGCTATCAGAGTTATTAAACTAGACTCAACCAGCTGCGTTAGGCACCAGAGTTAATCGCCTCAAGCCTCATTACTGGAATCATCCCTGAACATCACCTTTCTAGCAGGGTGCTAAGGCTTCCTGTGGTCCGGATGCATTACTCTGAACAGCAGTTAACACAAGGAAAATGTGTTTGTTTCAGTGCTGCATGCTAAACTTAGTCTCTCTCTCTCTCTCTCTGTATATGTATGTGTATGTGTATATGTATATGTATATGTATACGTAAAGTGACCTTATATTTTCCAAGTAGGCAGGCCTTCTGTTGATGAAGCCCATGTGTCATAATCCCAGGAAACATGTTTGCATTGTCATGGATTTCAGGTAGAGGATTCTGGCCTTTGACTGTAACCCCCTTGCTTTGGCAGCTAGATAGGTGACAGACAGTGGCTCTTAGCATGATGGTGTTAGTATATCTGAGTGAGTTCAGTTGCCCCAGGGATGCTAAAGTAGCATGTATGAAAAGCAAGATGGTAGATTGGCAAGGATGATTAACTAAAAGTCCAGGAACTGTATTCTCTAAACAGTTCTGCAGGTTACTCATTTGCCTTCAGCAAGTCATACAAGCCTGAAAGAATCTGAGTTCCTCCTCTTTCATATGAAAGAGTATGAAACAAGTTATGTGAATTGTTTTTTTAAGTTATGTGAATTATCTCCTGATTCAGCCCTATTACTTTAAAAACTTACTTTACTTTTTAAAAAACAGTAAGGAAGATTTTATTCAAGTCTATTGCAATAAGGGAGAGAGATTGAACTCAACTTTGCTCAAACAAATGGTGGGGATATTGACCAAGGCAATTAGGGCATCTATATTTGATAATTGGTGCTTATTAAAGTTAGGCTTCTGCCCCCCTACAGAGACTGAGAAACAGGGGCACTATCTTTCTTCATGACTACGTTTCAAAAGGATAGTCCCCAAGTTCTTGAAAAAGACATTCCTGGGTGGCATAATTGGGTAGAGGCTGCAAAAAGGTTTACGTCTTAAAGGGGCAGAGAAATAATTTACAATAGAAAATTTTCTAAAGTAAATGCTCTAAAAAAGAGAATGGGAGGAGCCTAGACTTAGGAAGAAGCCTGTCTAAAGTTTAATCAAGTTAAGGCCATCTTGGTCAAAGTTTATACTCTGGTGCATCCTGTTATTTTATTTACTTATTTATTTGGAGATGGAGTCTCGCTCTGTCGGCCAGGCTGGAGTGCAATTGTATGATCTCAGCTCACTGCAACCACCGCCTCCCGGGTTCAAGCGATTCTTCTGCCTCAGCCTCCCAAATAATTGGGATTACAGGTGTACGCTGCCATGCCCAGCTACTTTTTTTGTATTTTAGTAGAGATGGGGTTTCACCGTGTTGCCCAGGCTGGTCTTGAACTCCTGAGCTCAGGCAGTCCACCCATCTCGGCCTCCCAAAGTTCTAGGATTACAGATGTGAGCCTCTGTGCCTGGCCAGCCCTGTTACTTTAAACCAACCAACTCATCCTAGGTTCCCCAGCCAGAACTCAATAATAATGAGCCCCTGAACCCCTTATTTCATCCTGTTAAGACTTGCTTTCTAGCTGCTCACGGCTCAGATCTTCTTGGCTTCTACCATCTTGCCTCTCATGAATGATGAGATGAGCCCCTTGTAGAAGAAGCCTAAGATCAGACCCCTGTCTGCCCCTTCCCCACACATTGTCCTCTTGGAATTGGCCTTCTTCTAGACTCACCCATTATAACAGTCTGGCTCACCAAACCCTCCCTGATGCTATTTTTACGACATCTCCCTGCCTCTATCAGTGTGAACTGCACAATGATTTCTTAGTGCCCAGTGATTTCATTCAGACCCCCGCCTTTAGTTAGAGAGCATGTTGGTATAAGACAGGAGGTGGCCTTGTTTCTTCGTTTCTTGCTGATGAAGAAATATTCTATTTAATCTTATTCTTCAAAGTGTGGTCAGAAAAAAAATTAAGGAAACATTACATTTAATATTTCGCAGCTGCCCTAACTTGGAGACTGGCTAGATTTTTAAAACATAGGCAACAACAACCTAAAAGCAAGACAAACCAAAAAACAAAACCAAAAATTCCTGAATAAAACTTAGAACACTTTGTTCTAAAGTTCATTACACATAAAGTAAACTATAAAAGATGTGAAAACGTGTCCTGTAAACAAAAATATTTTGTGGACAGAAAATGTGGAACATGTTTATCACGCATGGAAACGTATTAAAGACTCTGAGAAATCCTATGATAAAGAAGCCTATTTAAGTTTGCCTAACCCAGTATTTGCCACATTAATTTGACCAAGACTCCTTTGTTTATTGACACCTGTTCATATATACCATAGTACTGGAGTTATGTGGAACTACTTTAAAAAAATTAAGGCATTCATAATGTACTATCTCCATCTTTCTCAACACCATCACCACCATTATTTAATATATGTCCAGTTGGCTTCTGGTTACAACACGTTGGTGATCAGGAAAAAATGATGCAATGCTACACAAATATTGTATCTAGACATGGAGCAGCTTATGGTGATACATTGAATATATTGCTTGAATATGACTTAGTAGTTACCCACAGGCATCAAGTCCTAGAAATGCAGAGTGTTCGGTGGTCCCCCGTTATCCTTGGTTTTGTGGTTTCAGTTAACTGCAGTTAACTGTGACCAACCGCAGCCAAAAACATAAGTGACTACAGTACACTAAGATATTTTGAGACAGGGAGAGAGACCACATTCACATAACTTTTATTATACTATTTTGTTATAATTGCTCTATTTTATTATTATTAACCATATTATTGTTCAGAATTTATAAATTAAACCTTATCATGGTATGCATGTATAGGAAAAATATAGTAAATATAGAGTTACATACTATCTACAGTTTCAGGCATCCCCTAGGGGTCTTGGAATGTACCTCCATAGATAAGAGGGGACCACTCCAGTAGATATTCTGGGAAAATGATCAGAGTAAAAATGAGAAGACTTTGAGGGCTTATAATCAAATTGGAAGTAAAAAACTACCTTATCACATACAAAATAATTTGAAAATAACTTTGAAGAAGTATATTAATACTTGCAGAATATTGAGATATCTAAAAAAAGAATGGTCAGAATAAAGTGGAATTGAGATCAGAAGTAAACTGGAGACAAATACAGGAATAATCAGAAAGCAAGGACTCTGGAAGCTGGGTTAAGGCATAAAGAACTTAGCAGACTTGAGAAAACTAATTTTACACTTGCAGAGGAAATTGCCAAAAACTCATTAGATTTCCCAGAATCCCCAAAAGACTCAGGAATTGTCCACACCAGTTACCTCAGGAAGTGGGGTGGATAATCCTTCACCCCCAACAAAGGACCAAAAAGGGTCAACAGAGGCTGTGATTTGGAGGAGGTTGGCACAACTGAAGGTGGGGCCACTACACTAAAATGGAGGCAATTAAGAAAACATGGGCATGTTCAATGCTGAGATCTACAGTTCCCACAGGTCTATGCCAGTCTTTTTTTCCTCCAAAACAGTAGCAGGGCACTCAGGCACATATGATTGGAAAAGTCTATTCTTGGGATCTAAACTGTCCAAGAGGAAAGATCTAAACAGAAAAGCAAGGTGACAACTTAGACACAAGACACTGAGGGAAAGCCTGTAAAATGAAAGTTAAAGACCAAAATAAACAGAAATAAGCAACTTAGAAGAAAAAGAGACTGAACAGAGAGGAGGAAACTTCAAAATATCATTATCAAGGTCATAATAGAGAAAGATTAGAAAATATTTTGACCATAAAACCAGAACATTCTACCATAAAAAGGATCACCCAAAGAACAACCACCATCATCTCCTCTTGAAAATTAGAATTAAATTAAAGGAACACAATAATTGACAGAATTTGTCAAAGATAAGTGAAGGAAAATTGCTAGAAAGATAGACAAAAACAAAGAAAAGAGGGAAAAAATAAGAAAATTAGACAGTCTGTCCAAGAGGTCAAACTTGTGAAAATTCTAGAAGAATAGTAAAAATGCGTTGAAAGAAAAATTAATAAAAATAATTCAAGAAAATTTCTCAGAAATGAATCTGAGTTCCCAGATTGAGAAAACTTACTAAGTACCCAGAAAAGTGTGTAGAAATAGACATACACAAAGAATATCATTCTGAAATGCCAGACCGCTCAGCTCAGAGAGGAAAACATACGAACTTCCAGGAGGGAGAAAATAGGTCACATAGCAAGGATCAGGAATCAGAATAGCTTCAGACTCCTCGGAATTAACACTGGAAAGTATGAGGCTATTGGGCAATACCTTCCATCAAAATTCTACAGGAATACTGTCTCCAATCTAGAATTCTCTAATCAGTCAAATTAGCATTCAAGGAGAGTTACAATAAACATTTTCAGCCATGTAACATCTCAAAACATGTGCCCATCCAAAGACAGTGGAAAACATGGGATTCAGGAAATATCCATACAGGAAAGGAGCCAAGGGAATCTTCAAGATGGTAATGAAGGAAAATCAAAGAATGGCAGCTGTCCACTCGGTATAGAGAGCAACCAGTCTACTTTGGAGCAAGTCAGAGACCTTTGCAGAAGATAAAATTGACTAGAATACCTATGATATCTGAATGTCCAAGAGGAGATTATTAGACAATTGGTGAGGAGTTTAGTTGGGGTTAAATTAGGGATAAAACACAGAAACTAAGCAAAACAAAACAAAACAAATAAAAACACCATTATTATTTACTTTAAGCAAAAAAGGCAAATAAGGTGCAGGGAGCAAAAACTGTCTTCATTTTGAATAGCAGTTACATAGTCTTTATAATTAAACACTGATGTAGTCATATCTAGCAAGCATTATAATATGACTCTATTGGGAGGGTGGAGAGGCAGGTAAAGTGTATGTGTGTGCAGGAACAAGGGAAGGAAAGAAAGATAAATCCTCCTTCTTTATAATAGGAAACCAATACTTATTAAGCTGCAAAATCAAGAGCAATGCAAGCATATTTTCCAGTAATCTTGAGGTAAATTTCAAAATAATCAGCTAAAAGTTTTTGACCCCAGAGGAAGAAAAATTGTAGTGAGAAACAGGAGTGTTAGGGGTTGAAGGAAGCTTTTTGTTATTGTAGCAAATCTTAAAGAAACTATTTTACTCTTCAAAGTTTGTGCATTTACAACTTCGATTCAAAACAAAAACTCTAAAGAAAATTAACAGAAAGAAAAATGAGGAAAAGTTTTACAGCTCATTTCATAAAGTTGTTATAATCTTGACATATATGAAAATGAATTTATTGATCAACCTGAACTATGAATATAGATGCAGAAATTTTATATAAAATATTAGCATATCTGATTTAGCAGTATTTTCTCAAATGGCACCCAAATATGTTTAGCCCCAGAAATTAAAGAGTAAACAGTAATGTAACCAAATTAACAAATTAAAGTAGAAAACTTGACCATTTTAATAGGTTTAGGAAAATCATTTGATAAAGTTCAATATTTATTCAGGAAATAGATCCTTAGCAAACTAAATTTTGGAGACAATTTCCTTAATCTGATGATATTTATTCAAAACTCACATCATACATTTTATTTAATGTGACACTTTAAAAGCAATTTCATTAAATTGAAAAGCATAACAAGAATACTCACTACCACCACTTCTAGGTTTCTAGCTATTGAATTAAGATTTTTTTAAAGTATAAGAAATGGGTCGGGCGCCGTGGCTCACGCCGGTACTCCCAGCACTATGGGAGGCCAACATGGGCAGATGATGAGGTCAGGGATTGGAGACTAGCCTGACCAACATGGTGAAACCCTGCCTCTACTGAAAATACAAACTATTAGCTGGGTATGGTAGTGCACGCCTGTGATCCCAGCTATTCAGGAGGCTGAGGCAGCAGAATCGCTTGAACCCGGGAGGCAGAGGTTGCATTGAACCGAGATCGCGCCACTGCACTCCAGCCTGGGCAACAGAGGTCTGTCTCAAACAAACAAACAAAAAACAAAAAACACACACACAAAAATATATCATACCAACCAGCTAGGCAAACATTAAAGGACCTGACATCAAATGTTAGCAAAGATGTGGAGAAGTGAGGACACTAAAGAACTTCTGGTAATAGTTCAAATTGGTACTCCCTTTTTAGAGGGCAATTTGAACATAACTAGAATGGTTGAAAAGGTGTCTACTTTACAGACCAGGTCTTCCACTTTTAGTATGAGCCCTAGGGAAACAACAAATGTGCACAAAGAGCCATGCAGAAAATGTACATGCCAGCATGGTTTGTAATAGCAAGAAAACAGATATATGATCTTACCTAACAATGGACACAATGCCCTTTGGGCAGAAACATCTAATCCCATGGCCTATCCTGTGTGGCTGCATTAGATATCTCCACAGCAGCTCTGGCATTTTACAGACGTTTCACATCCAATATCATGTAAACTACATATACCCTAAAAATATCTTCCTATTCCATTTCACAGTTCTGTGCCTGTTGTCAAAATGACCAAATCATATCGTCAATTAGAATGGAGCTCAGACACCTCAGTAGTGACTGGTTCAAAGTTGAATTTCAACCAATTAAAGAGAATACAAATGTAATCTTTTTGGTTATGAGCAAGCAAAGATTGACAACAATGTTAACAGAATATTTGTGAATTCTAAAAATGTCTTTTGATTTTATGTGTTTGTACTTTGTGAAAGCTACAGATTCTATAAGTATAAATCTGGTTGGAAAGAATCAATACCAGCAGACTCCCTGATAATCAGTGGACTCCTCCGAGCATCCCTGGTGACCCGTCGCCTTTGAACACTTAGTACTTTTGGCAAGAACCACCACTTGGACCAGGCAGCTGTGCTTTCCAGAGCCTCTGAACATCTGTCCAAATTGTGGCACAAAACCTGCCTGTCCCAAATTGACCTCGTTACTCATTTATAAACATCCAAATAGATGATGAGGGGGGGAGATAATCCTCGTGCTCCACAAGGGACTGCTCATACCACTCCCTGTCAACTCTGCTGCTGGCTTGCATTTCTGGAAGACCAGGAGAGCTTTTCAAAGGGCAGCCTTAACAAACACCACATTACCACTTTGGATGCAGCGTGGACATAACAAGCCTGGAAGCAAAGAGCAGGCTTTGTCCTTTCTATTGAGAGATGATTCATATATGTAACATGAACGCATCATCCAAAGAGCTTGTTCTTTGATGCTTGTTTCCTGTTTCCTCTTTTCATGAGCAGCCCAGGTTTCCCTGTGTACTATGGGCTTCGTGAGCCCCTAAATGGTTTCTAGGGAGCTTCCAGTAGCATGAGCTGGTTTGGTAAAGCATTTGGATATTTGCCCAGTTTCCACTTCACCTTTAGATGAGGAGGAACCCAGTTAAAAGCCCTGATCAGACTCTGTGTTTCCTGTAGTTTTTAATAAAAGCCCAAGGGCAGCCTGAAAAGACTGATTTTTTTTTTCTATTCAATTTTCAAATCAAATTCAAGTAACAGGAAATTAGGAATACTCACTATGAAGCGTGAGCCCCCTTTCTGTAACAAAGGATGCTTTAGAGTTAATTTTTCCCCTCTTTAAGGCAAA
Organism: Mandrillus leucophaeus; assembly: GCF_000951045.1. Taxonomy (NCBI): domain Eukaryota; kingdom Metazoa; phylum Chordata; class Mammalia; order Primates; family Cercopithecidae; genus Mandrillus; species Mandrillus leucophaeus. Next base: position 453,518 of record NW_012106731.1, read on the forward strand.
ATTGATCCATTAGCAAGTATTAAACATTTACAGATTACCTAGCAGCAACCATTACAATAAACGGCCAATGGTGTGGACAGCCTGCATTTTAACCTTACCTCTCCCACTTCCTAGCTGTGTGGTCTTAGGCAATTTAGAAAACTCCTCTAAGCCTCAGTTTCTTTACCTGTTAAAATGAGGATAATACTAGTAGCTACCTCATAGGGTTGTTGTGATAACTAGATAAGTTAATACTTGTAAAGTACTTAGAACAATGCCAAGCACATGGCCAGTGTTCAATACATGTTGGCTACTATGATTACTTAGCACTCTGCCACACACTTGGGGATAAAAGAAGTTATCCTACACTGCTGCTTCCCTAAAAGGTATTTAATTGAAAGAGACAAGTAGCATCTATCTGAGATAGTTAGTGCACAAAACATGTTGTTTTTCAGCAGCATATGCCGAGGTAAACTCCTAGGCAGATGATTAGGAAAAAGGATTGCATCCACCCTGCCATCTAAGTCATGTGGTTCTCAAAGAGTTAACAGAGTGGCTAGACCTGAGAGCAATGGAAATAAGAAGAAAGCCTCATAGAGAAGGTAGAACTTGAACTAGGCCTTGAAGGTTCAGCAAAATATAGACAAGGAGAATAGTGACATGGCAAGACCATTTTAGAAGAACCATGTGAGGGAAGAGACAGATGGTGTAAACTTGGCATGGTAGGAAACAGTGAGGCAACCCTTAAAAATGGGATTTGGGTACCTCTCACTCTTTGTGGCATTGCTTCCGGAATGTGCACCTGCAATGACTTTGTTCCTTGCTTTTCCAACCAACTACTAAATGCCCCAGTTTCTGTCCATGTTACTTCTTCCATTAATAGTGACTTTTCTTTTACTCAACAGAACTGATGTTTCCCCCTCATAAGTACCATAGGAATCCTTCTCTAGCTGAGCAACTCTGGACATTCTTGTAAAAGCCCCTCCCACCTTAACCTGGCCCCTGGTAACCATTCCCCAGGATGGTGCTTCTGTTGGATTTGACCCCGATGAACATACAGGGAATAGACCTGTGTTAATCAGTGATAGCCATTCATTGTCAGCTGCTTAGTGAATGCACATTTCCATATGAAACCTATCTAAAATCCTTGTCATCCTTTACTTGAAGATATGGGCCAGGTATTGCTTAGAAGCAATCTTATATTCCCTTATAGAATTATTCTTAGCATTGTTTTACAATCGCTTCAACATATCTCCAGGTAAAAGATAAAGAAGTTATCTAAGACAGAACTTTCTCACCCCCAAGATAAATACCCAAACAAAATAATCCGAGCTTCCTTCAAAGTTTACTACCTCTACTACTCTCCTTTAATGGAAAATTTCATGTTGATTAAGGATCTTGAGTGAAAACAAAAAACACCTAGAAGCATGCAAGGAGAGGAAATGGTACAACAAAGGAGGGGAAGACTTCTCCTATTGGTGCCCTAAAAAAACAAGCCAGAGGTTTGCTTTATGGCAAACCAAGGAGAGATTCTTCACCTCCAAACGGGGCTTTGCAGCAGCTGCATAGCATCGCCCTGTAGCGTTTCCAGTCGAATCACAAATCTTGAGCCTTGTCACCTTCACCAACGGTAAGGCCTCTGAGTAAACTTGCTCTCCAGCCAAGTCAGGTGGATTGCACTTCCAGAGTTAGTTCACCATAAAATATCTTCCTTCCAAACTGGTCTACAGCTTCCATGCTTTATAGGAAAGGGTATGGAGAAGAGAAGAAACTCTCTAGGAGGGGAGATTTTCTGTCCAAAACCAAAGCTCTTAACTTTCAAAAAGGGTATATTTTAAGCAATGTTCCTTCCCCCTCCAAAATGCCATGTTCTGACAAGAGGCTTTTAAGTCAGAACAAAATCATTCTGCACAAATGCACGGCAACTGCTGCCTCATCCTGGGAAATCCAGTGATATCATATAATGTGCTGGTAATTGGCCCAGAAAGAAAACACAATCAAGCCAACAATAAAAATGAAGACACTTTTAGCTTTTTTTTTTTTTTTATCACAGGCCAAAGAGTTTCATATGCAAGATGAAGCAAAATACAAACATGGTCTCAGACTACACATGCAGATCGAAGGGGCAAACCATGAGAAAAAATTCTGAACTGGTTAGAGGACCTGAAGAGTACTAGGCTGGAATCTTCTCTGGTCCTTGGACATCTGTCAATATTTTAGTACCTGTAAAGACTTATGCAGTACTTTGTAAAGATAAGTATTTCATAAGTGAACAAAACCATACACTGACATCTCAGGCAATCTTAACAGAGTCAATCAGAAGAGTGAGAGGCAGAAGAATCAAGAGGGTCAATGGGGCTATGATTATGTTTATTTAGTTTATAGGAGAGAAGACCTGTAGTATGCATGATTTGATAGGTCAGTTTCAAGTATGTAAGAGGGAACCCAATGGTCCATGGTGTAGGGAATTTTCATTAGACTCTGGCGTTAATTTGAATTGCATATGATAGTGAGCAATTGCGTGTAAGCCCATCAAATGGCTACTGAGTGAACCTAGCTGATCTGTACTTGACATGGCTTTTTTTCCCCTTTACTCATCTCTATGTATGTGTTTTATGGGATACATTGTGTGAACAAATTTGAAGTCTCAAAGTTCCTGAGAGTCTCCTGTGATTAAGGACTTGCCCAATGGAAGAAGAAGACAGTATCTGCAATGTTTTTCAATAAAAGATTTGATAGGAACCAAAGGGAAAACGATGCAGGAAGGAAAATTTAAACACCAGAACAAGCTTTCTTCTAGGGTAGCTTGATGATATTCAAGGGCATCCTAGACAGCTACATTTCCAAGAGTTTTGTGGTCAAGGGAACTATGACATTGGTCTTCATACATCCAGTACTTGGTACAGTGGCTAGCATGTAAAGTCTCCTGGTGAAATCATAAAACAGTAGTGCTAATAAGGCTCTTTGATACCATCTCATCCAACCACACCACTAACTTATGAGAAAAAGGAACCCAAAAAATGTTAACTGAGTTTATCAATGCCTCACACTACAAAATGGTGGGGACAGTACTAGACCCCAGGTCTTTAAATGCCATCCCAGCAGTATTCCCAATAGAAAACCACTTCACATTTATGGTCATAAAAATACTCTTGAGGCTGGGCGCTGCGGCTCATGCCTATAATCCCAGCACTTTGGGAGGCCAAAGCAGGTGGATCGCTTGAGGTCAGGGGTTCAAGACCAGCCTTGGCAAAATGGTGAGACACTGTCTCTACTAAAAATACAAAAAAATTTAGCCAGACATGGTAGTGAGTGCTTGTAATCCCAGTTACTCAGGAGGCTGAGGCAGGAGAATTGCTTGAACCCAGGAGGTGGAGGTTGCAGTGAGTCAAGATCGCTCCACTGCACTGCAGCCTGGGCAACAGAGCGAGACTCCATCTCAAAAATGAAACCCAAAAACTCCTGAATGTTACATATGCCACCATATTAAGTGGTTTCTTAAGCTATTTACTATAATTTCCTTGAAAGAAGGAGTTATTTTAGGGCATGGTGAATTGGAATTCTTTTTTAACACCAGTTTCACCATTGCATCCCCTCCACAGCAGGGGTTGACATGGTAGGCATGAAAAAGGTGCAGAAGGGATCCATTTTTTTCCAAAGATGTAAACATCTCATCTAAAAAACTGGATTTCAAGAACTCAGTTGGAGGTAGGGGGCTGTCACTTCCCAATTCACCCTCTTGTCTGACATAGGCACACGAGAAGTTTCAACCATTTATTCAACAAGCGTTTATAGCATCCTTTGTTTGCCAAGCCCTGGGCACTGTGATTGGTGCTGGAAGGCGGCAAAGAGAAATGAGATGGTGAGTCTGGCCACTGGTCCAGAGGAGAGATGAGACAACCACTTGCATGCATAATACATGTGTCGAGGAACAGACGGAGTGCTAGGAAAGAGCCAAAAAGGGAAAGACCTCATCTCTTGGGAGATAATCAGAAAAGTCTTCTGGGTCTTTGAAGGATGAGTAATGTGGATTAAAGACCATTCCAGGAAGAGGGAACTGAGTGGGCTAAGGTATAGAGGCTGCAAAGCTCTCATCTGTATGTAAAATACTAAACCAATCTGTCAGAAATGTAAGATTTGTGAAGAAAAAAAGGCAAGCATGGATAAGTTGTTGGTGCTAAATTATTGAAACTTTGATGTAGTTAAGGAGCTTAGAGAGTTTAGGGAGGCACTAATGGTTGCTAAGTAAAGAAATGATTGAGCAGTAATATGGCAATGTTGAGCTGGCCATATCGTGAAGGTCAGTGTAGTGGACACTCTCAATGCTCTGCCAAGTGCCCAGGTCCCCTCAGATTGCTTTTGCTCTCTCTGATCCCTCCCCTGACCCCACCATATGTCCACCCCAAGATTTGTATTTTTGCTTCTAACAGCTCACACCTGTGACTTTATTCAGATGCCTGCCTTGGGCTACAGGAGGTACTTTGACAAAACAAGCAGAGTGCTAAAAATACTGGGAATTAACATCCCTTGGGGGTGGCCCTTAGCCAGTGATTGACAGTGTGGAGATATGAAGGCCCGGCTTTCTTCCCTTCAGTTGGCACAAACTCTAAAGTATAATTTACACTCCAGAGCTCCTCGCAGGACCAGGCCGAGGCTAAGATTTTGCGTGAAAGCTCATCCTGTGTAGTTTCTTTGCATTACCTGTCTTGCTCCTTGCACTTCCTTACCAGTTTCTCTCAGAAGCCCTTCTGTAATATATTACTTGTTCATGGATCCTCAGAGTTGACTTCCAAAGGACAGACAGGTTGGAGCCAGAGAAATAGATGTTAAAGGAAGCCAGCTACAAAACTCTAGGCAAGATGTAGTAGGACAGTGGAGTGAGATAAAGGCAGGAAAGGCAAGCAGAAATAACCCAGAAACAAATGGATGGGACCTTTAGAATATAGAGTGAGGAGAGGTGGGAGTCAAGGAAGAATCTATCATTTTAAACATAGGTAACAGGATTCTATTAAAAGATTTGGAGAACCCTAGAAAGTAGAGCTTATTAGGCAGATGAGATAGGTTTACCTTGGAGATGTTGCTTCTGCAGTAATAGGTAGAGCACACAGTATGAATGCTGAGCAGCTCCAGCAAGGATCAGAGCTGGAAATCTTGCTTGGACAGTCGTAAGCACTGAGTTATTCACTGAAGCTACGAGTTAGGAGAAACTTCCAGTGATAATTTGAGCTTTGCGTTCATGTGTGGAGGTCCCCAAAGAGGAAAATATGCTATAAAATTCTTGGCCTTTGGAAAACCAAGACCAATACTGGCAGTGGGCCGAACAAAGTCTGGGATGAATCTGAGCTCAGTTCCATTCCAAAGGCTATTTTTAAAAACGTCCTTAGTGAGCATTCCACCTAGGAACTAACCTCTATTCTCTTAGCCCCTTCCCTCAGAGGCGTGGCCTGATGCACACTGGAGAATAAGCTGTGACAGTTCTGGGGAATGTCAATCTGAAGCCAGCATTGCCTTTGAAGGATTCACTGGGGAATTTGTAAATGAACCTGTTTTTTAGTCCAAAGATCTTATCACAGGATTTTAAGGCTGGAAGAGACCTGAGAAGTCAGCTAGGTCATTTTACAGATGAAGAAACTGAGGCTGAAAGTTGCATGCCCATTCATAAGTGGATCATGACCAAGGAACTCATTCCTCCTAAGTCCAGTCCTGGACACTTTCTTTGCCCAAAACAGTGCCCACTCTCCTCCCTGTGCTTTCCATCCCTGACCTGGATTGCTATTCGCCTCCTGATCACTGTGTGGAAGGCACTTTGCATAGAGTAATTTTTCCAAACAAAATGATGAGTTGTGTCTACTTGAGCATCATAGTACATCATAGGACCATTTTTCAGGATTTACTAAGATAATGGATGTGGACATGTTTTAATGTTATAGAATACTATTCAAACATACAACAGTCTCAAACATCTCTACTTTCTGGCTCAGCTCCTGACTGATTATTAGAGATGTAGATTGAGATCATGAAATAAGGTGAAGCAACCAGACCTGTGAGCGGACAAGCACCCCTCCTTTAGCTTCACTTACACGGGACTCCAACCGACCAAAGGAACGATGTGCCTGTCTATCAAAGGGGAATCACATTCAATCCCAAGCGGATGTCCCTGCCATGAAGTAATCAAGCCCACTGATATGGTTTGGCTGTTTCCCCACCCAAATCTCATCTGGAATTCCCACGAGTTGTGGGAGGGACCCAGTGGTGGGAGATAATTAAATCATGGGGGCAGGTCTTTCCCATGCTGTTCTCTTGATAGTAAATAAGTCTCACAAGATCTGATGGTTTTTAAAAGAGGAATTTCCCTGAACAAGCTCTCTCCTTTGCCTGCCATCATCCACGCAAGACATGACTTGCTCCTCCTTCCCTTCCGCCATGGTTATGAGGCCTCCCCAACCATGTGGAACTGTAAGTCCATTAAACCTCTTTTTCTTCCCAGTCTCGGGTATGTGTTTAGCGCAGCATGAAAACCAACTAATACACCCACAAACATATACAGAGCAGCAAACATGGGCTAGGCATTGTAGGAGGTCTGGAGCTAAGAGAATTAAATTACAAACTCTGCCCTCAGAAAGTCAGTGCAGCAAGGGCAAAAACATATAAAGAAACAGCCAAAATACAACGTAACATAGTGCTTTGATGGGGAGTCATGCAAAGTCCGGTAGTGGCAAAATGAACGTGCTGACTCACTGGGAAAGGAACTGATTCACAGAGAAGTTAGTGTTTGACATAAAACTTGGATGAGCTGGGATGAGCCAGACAGGTGAGGTGGGGATGAAGGATACTCAACAACAATGAGCAAAGGCAAGAAAGTGGGTGGTACTTTGCTGCTTTCGAGAACTATAAGGGATTTATTATCCACAGATACATATATCCTAAGTGAGTGAATGAAAGGTTGAGTGAATGGTCAGTGTGTAATAGCAATGGAAGATATGATTAGAACAGGAGAAAGTATCCAAATGATTGAGGGCTGCAACAATGACTTGCAGGCTTTACACACTCCAGGCCGATGGTTCTTAAAGTGTGGTATCTAGATCAGCAGCAGCAGCACCTGGGAAATTGTTAGAAATGCAAACCATCAGATCCCAAGGCAGATCTATTGAATCAATAACTCAGGGGATGGGACCCAGGGATCTGTGTTTCGACGAGATGCGCTGGTGATTCTGATGGGTATTCGAGTTAGAGAATCACTGCTCTAGGCACTGGGGAGAATGAAAATGCTGAAGAGGATTTTATAAGGACAAACAGCTACATTAATTTATTGGGGCCAAAAGGGAGGAGAAGAAGCATTGACTTCTCTCAACCAAAATGTTAGCTCGATTCTCCAGAAGTGCTCAGCCAGAGCCATCTGGGGTCCTGTTTAGGTCTTTCCAAACAAGCCCTCCTATCTCATCAGGTAAGTAATCTTGTAGAAACAGCACCTCATTGCCCTCCATCAAATGGGCAGTGAGGAATCACTTTTCGTTTGAGAGCTAGATGACTGGAAAGATTCATCTGGGGCAATCGCAGTAGATGGTAGTGATTTAAGCTAAATTCTGTTCTGGATGACAACTGAACTATGGGATAACTTGTGTAAAGTTAGACTGAGGCATCAGCAGGGAGGTTGAATGGTGCACTCATGCCTGAAATGGCAGGAATTAAATTCATTCTTGAATCCTCTTTCAAATCAATTTATATATTGAAGAAAATGAAAGTTTGCACCTGGCTCCCCAGCTGAGGGTGAAGTCTGATAGCCCATACCTTGGTTGACTGAAAAAGCAAACAATGAACAGTCACTAGCACCCTCCCCACAAAAGAACACTAATGAAATAAAATGAAAAATCAGTAGAGAAGCAAAATGATTCATAAAAATCAATTTAAGCAGCATGAGATGAGCAGAAAGCTTAAATTAAAAATAATACAGTGAGGGCATCAGACAATTCCAGATGAAAATAATTATCTTTAAACAAGATTCTGTATAACCTTGGAAAATTATATTGGGCAGGATTTGATCACAGAATCCATGGCAAAATCCAGAGAGAGATCCGTGGCCAGGGATGCATTATACCAGATCAACAAAGGGAAAAGGAGCAATTTGAGGACCAGCAAATTGAACAAGGGCTTGGGAATGATGGACAGGCAGGCTCAGAAGCTGGTTTGGTTTAGGTGTGGAAGCGTCCTCTTTCACCATGATACAAACTGCCCCCTGCTCCCCACCCTGACAGCTGGAGCTGGTGTGGAAGCTGGCAGACCACATAGTCAATAGGCAATTACAGTAATCGAATCTTGGAGGAAGTGACACAAGTGTAAATAGCCTGCTCCCAGTTGGCTTGTGATTAACGTGACAACAACTTGGACATGTTTCCCTCCATGGGAGCAGGGCAGCCTAGTCACTTGGAGTGAAATTGACAAAACAGTATCCTACTTTATTCACATGCCCAAATGCTCAGTTATGTATTGGCTGGAAAAGAAACCTGGGAAGAAAGAATAGGTGGGTGCCCCTAGAAATAAAAGAAGCACCTGTTAAAAGTACCAAATATTTGCAAAAGGCCTCACATATACTTTAATTCTCTCAATCTTTTTCTAAAGCAGATGTTAGCATGAGCCCTATTTTATGATTCCTTTTTGACAAGGACATAGGCTGACTGGTGAAACAGTCTTTCCAAACAAACTGGTTAGCAGTGGCCAGGCACGGTAGCTTATGCCTGTAATTTGAGGATTTTGGGAAGCCGAGATGCGTGGATTACTTGAGGTCAGGAGTTCGAGACCAGCCTGAACAACATGGTGAAACCCCATCTCTACTAAAAACCTGAAAATTAGCCAGGTGTCATGGCAGGCATCTGTAATCCCAGCTGCTCAGGAGGCTGAGGCATGAGAATCACTTGAACCCAGGAGGCAGAGGTTGCAGTGAGCTGAGATCATGCCACTGCACTCCAGCTTGGGCAACAGAGGGAGACCCTGTCTCAAAACAAACACAAAAACAACAAAAACAATAACTGGTTAGCAGCTTATCACATGTGAACTCATACATTTTTCTGAAATCAGATCCTAAGCTCCTCCAACCACAAGAGTAAGATAATTAAATAAATTTGCCTCTTTGGGAGAGGCAAAGGGACATATGGGTGTATAATCAAAGAAGATGAATGCAAAGCTCACTGGATCCAACCTCAGGCATCAAACATGGCCCCAAAGTCAACAGCTCCTCAATTGCTATGACTGAGTGCCCATAGGGATGCTTGGTATGTGGAGACCCTCTAGACCTTAGTGGCCAATGTGCCCCAAGAGGGGGAAAAAAAAAACTGTTGCTTTCATTTTGGGATTTATGAGACAGTGGCAACAAACTAAGAGATGTGGAGATTTTGGATATGGTTTGAAAAATGAGGCTTGGTGTAATAAGTTAGAGTGAGAGCCATTTAGGGCAATCATGATTGGAGGACATAGCTCGCTTCCCAGCAAAGCAGAGATTGGGATTTCTTAGGTCTTGCTTTACATGAAGCTAGTTTTAAATTAGAGATAAATGGGTTGGGGGGTGTGTTGTAATTAAAACCCATGAAGGACAAGAGCAGGTGTACTGGAACCAGAGCTTCCTATCGGAAATACATGAGAGGATGCAGAGCGAGATTTTTTAAAGGGAGGTGAATGGCTTGGGAGACAGGAGGCTTTCATTTTCTTGATGTTGGCTGAGACACCAGAGAGAAGCACCAGTATCACCCGGCTGTGGGGGTGAGAGGCCGAGGGGTGGGCCCTGGCTCCATGGCAGAGGAAGAGGGTAGCCTCAGGCTATGGGTTTAATCAGCCTAGGGGGCTGTAATGCCACACTGTTCTGGTGCAGTTTCAGAGATCCTGCTGACAGATAAATGCTTGGAAGGGCTGAAAGGGTCAGCCAGCAGACAGAGGGTAAGGACCACCTCTCCCCTATGTGCCATCAGATCCAGGGAGAGATCTTCTAATGGCATGTCAGAAGCAGGTCCTTTCACACCCCTTAGGAGGAGATGCAGGAGACTGGGACTGTGTCTGAGGAGGCCCAAGTGCCACCAGGTATTGCTCATTTTGCCTCTTCCCTAAACTATTGCTTCCTTGAGCAAACAGTCCTATAATAACTCGCAGGGACAGGGAAGATATTTTATTCTTTTTATTGGGCGGAGACCAATGTAGGGGAGATGAGGAAGGGGCAGATGCTCTGCTAAGAGGTTAAAGGCAAACTCAAATCACAAAAGATGGCCAGGAGCTTCCTGCAGGAAGGTGTGTGATCCTAACTGGAGGCCACTTGTACAAATGTCATGGCAAGAGTGGGAGAGGAAAGGCTAGCAGAGAGTTAAGTTACTCTGTCTCCTTCAATGTGAGAGAAATTGAAGTGAACAATGGAGAGAAGACATCCAATGTCACTGGGAACCTCCATCAGTCTGGGTTAGGGATAAAAGGTCATGGCTGCCAGGCGCGGTGGCTCACGCCTGTAATCCCAGCACTTTGGGAGGCCAAGGCAGGCAGATCATGAGGTCAGGAGATCAAGAGCATCCTGGCTAACACAGTGAAACCCCGTCTCTACTAAAAAAAAAAAATACAAAAAATTAGCTGGGTGTGGTGGCGGGCACCTGTAATCCCAGCTACTCAGGAGGCTGAGGCAGGAGAATGGCGTGAACCCAGGAGGCGGAGCTTGCAGTGAGCCGAGATAGTGCCACTACACTCCAGCCTGGGTGACAGAGCGAGACTCCGTCTCAGGAAAAAAAAAAAAAAAAAAAAAAGTCATGGCTAAGAGGCCAAGGAAGGAAGTTATGAGAACAAGAATGTTGAAGGAGGGACTTCCTGTTTGTTGTGGAGTGTGATGTAAACTTCCTCTTCAAATCTTCTTCAGACTCTAGGTGCTTACGGATGCTTTTCTGCAAGTGAATTATTATTGGATGTCCTCTATTATTGGGTGTGCTGAGTTCTGCCATTTGCTTGGATACAGCCTGATGATTCAGGGAACAACTGCCCCCTGGGCTACACAGGGACTATCTCATTTAACATTTTCATAATTTTGTGGAGTAGATGCTATTATCATCACTTGCAAAATGAGGGGCCTAAACCTCCAGGAGGTCTGGTAATTTGTCTAAGAAGCTGAACCAAGATTGCACCAAAATCTTGGCAATGCTGAAGCTCCACCTTACTCCGTCTTGGTATTAATGGTTCTTGGGTCAGCAGCATCAGCCTCACCTGGGAACTTGTTAGAGACGCAAACTCTCAGTCCCCTCCCAGACCTCTTGAGCCAGAAACTCCGGGAGGTGAGGGGGGCAGCATCTGTGCTTTAATAGGCCTTCCAGAGGATTCTGATGCACACTAAAGTGTGAGGACCATTGATCGACACTACGGTGCCTCTCAGAAAGCCCGCACAGCACTTCAGGTTTGATGGTTCTGTGACTCATTGCCAGGGAGACGGCATGCCACTTGACAGCTTGAGGTGTCTGAACGAGCAAAACCTGCAGAGACACAAAATTCAGTCAGAAAGCTGTGAAACGAGATATAACCCCAAACCTCAGAAGGACTGATGGGATCCCACGGTGGGGAGTGAGTAGGTGTGATGATAGCCAGTTTGAAAGTCAAGGCAACAGTATTGAAACTTTAACCAGCTGGTTCCAACATCACCCTGCCTCCAGGCCACCTGTGCGGTATCTATCGTGGAACATGGTTGTCTGCTCTGAATTTTGTGTGTTGTCATGTCTGTAGACTGCCTTGGAAAATGGGGGAAGCAGATCTGTCAAATTTTTAAATATATAACACATATATAGCTCAGGAGACCTGAACTCTGTGCTGAGCTATAAAAAAGTGGGCGGTGTAATGGAGCGTCTTTTGGTTTTTGAGCTGTAAATTCTGGTTTAATTCTCAGACTATTACTTGTGCGGTCTTAAGCATCTCACATAACAACACCTAGGTCTTGAATTTGTCAGAGGAATGAAAGATAATATATGAGGCGATGCTTTGTAAAATGTAACATCATATGTTATTATTTTAATTCCACTCCCCCACCCTCAACCTTCAAACTCTACAAATATGTGACTGGTTCCTTCAAATTTCCCCTCTCTCTAGAGTCAGCAATTGAAAATGGGTGTTAATCTTATCAATGAATCTTTGTATTTTCTTATGCCCCCCAGGTGACCCCGTGTCCTTACATAGAACATGCTAGAGAGAGCTGGGACAGGCCAGCAGATGGAGGAGATGTTTCAGTCCTGGGGGCCTTTTAGCCAAATTCCCTACAGAGAGGTCACATTGGTTTTGGAGTCAGACAGTGCCACTTTGAAATCCTGGTGTCCATTCTCACCACCATCTATCCCCTTTACTTATCAGGAAACAGAGCCCAGAAAGGGAAGTGGCCCATCCAAGTAGCCTATTTCTTTATTTGTAAATTCTGAACTGGGGTGTCTTCCAGTAAAGTAATGGGCCCTGCAGAAGGTACTGTGAGAGCAGCAGCTGCCAGAATGACAGAGGGAGCTGTTCTTGGAGGAGGTGCTGGTGTGAGGCAACAGCACCTGTCCTGACAGTAACACCAGCCCCATCCCTCCCCTGGGTGCTGATGTAGGCCATTCCTCTGTGGCATTGGTCTGTGACTAAAACTTGCTCCTGGCCAGCAGCTTTCTCCAATTATATTGTGTAGCTCAAGGGTCTGCTGGACTGCAAGTTGACATCAGGTCTGGATGGAACATATACAAACATTCAGAAAGAAGAAATTTTTGAGTGCAGTATGCTTACCATTTGTTTATAACCTCTGAAAGGTAGCATGGTAGTATAAAGAAGGCTAGCCTTAGGCAAAATGAAGAAAGCCTGGAATTAAATTAAATACTATTCGTCATCATCATCATAATTAGCATTTACTGGGTTCTTACTAAGCATTAGGTATGCTGAGTGCTTTCATGAATTATCTCATTTCTATTTTCAAAGAGTCCTATGAAGTAGGTACAAACATTATCCCCACTTGAAAGATGAGAACAGTGAAGCTTACATATGGGAGGCTCAGGTAAGTGATTTGCCCAAGGTCAGGTGGACTTGGCATGAACCAACACATGCACCACACAGACTGCAGAGCTCAAAAATCATTTTCCTCACTTTGCTATTCTCTCTACAGGGGCCACTCCTTACAAGATGAGTGACTTGGGTCAAGTTAGTTCACCTCCCCGAATGCCATCTAAAAGCATCAAAATGGCAGTAGTCCAGTAGGCCTCACAGGGTTGATGTAAGGATTAGAAAAGAATATAAAAATCACTTTGTTAACTTACTAGATGTAGAACTAATTACCATTATTGCTAGCTTACTTATCAAAGAATGAAGGACACACTTTCTGTAGAGGCATTAAAGCCAGGATACAGTACAAGACTAGTAGCAGAAGGCCTAAGGTAGAGTAAGTTACTACAACTGTTGCATGAACAAATTAACACAGAACTTCCTATAAGTCAAGTCAAAAAGAGAAGGTATCTTTACAGCTCTCACCAGCTTATCAAAGGAGAAATGACACATTATCAGGAAAGACCACACCATAGAGGTTGCCTATGGTGGTAGTCATACAAAATTTTGCAGAAAGTTTTTGAGTGATCTTTCCTATAAAAGTTGAGAGAGGCCAGACATGGTGGCCCACACCTGTAATCCCAGCACTTTGGGAGGCTGAGGCAGAAGGATCACTTGATCCGAAGAGTTCGAAACTAGCCTGGGCAACACAGGAAGACCCCATCTCTACAAAAATTTAAAAAATTAACCAGGCATGGTGGAGAATGCCTGTGGTCCTAGCTACTTAAAAGGCTGAGCGGGGAGGATCACTTGAGTCTGGGAGGTCAAGGCTGCAGTGAGCCATGGTGGCTCCGCTGCCCTCCAGTCTGGAAGACAGAGAGAGGCTCTCTCTCAATGATAAATAATAGTTGAGAGCTTCCTTTTCATTTTAGGAAGGTGTTTTGATGTTAAAATAATTCAGTCAATGTATGTGTAGCTTTCTGCTACCTTAATAGAGAAATGAAATCTATTTGAGGAAAAGTTTATATTTGCTCTCAGCAACATGGAAGAATTTTAAATATAGAGCCTTTTCCTTTGAAAATATGGGTCCAAAATTTCTCTAAAACTATTCTTCCTTCTGCCTCCCTGTATGCAAATAAAGGAGGACTTCTACAAGAGGATTGCCTTCTTTAAGAGAGGTGCGTATCAAACCATGTGCCAGGGAAAGGGCTCTGTTCAGTGAAGGCAACCAAAACATCAGCAGGGAGACAACTGAGGGAAGTAAGGCTCAGTGAGGCAGAGGAGCTTGCAGGAAGCAGAGTGGCTGCACGTCCGCACGCAAAGGGATTCGGGTAGAAGAGGCACAGGCTTGGTTTCTTTAGCCCCAAGAAACAGAACTAAGATGAGCAAATGGAAACTACCATTTGTACCAAATGAGTGGTGACAGACTGATTTTATCACAACATACATAGCGGTTATCCTGCCCAGGATGGACCTCTTGGGTGACCTTCTGAAAAGTCAATTTGCATTCATATTTTCATGGTGATGACATCTCTGGGCATTGGAAGTGGAATGGGGAAGAGGACACTAATTTGGAGCAAATGGAAGTACCTTCCTCTTCTGCAACCTCCATCATGAGCCTTGGGATGCAGTATAACACAGTGCTGAGAGCATGAGCTCCGCCGCTGAATTCCCTGGGTTCAAATCCAGCTGCTTTGCATACTAAGGTTGATGGATGGTCATACTTACTTATTGGGGTTGATAGTGCTTGCTCTCTATATACCAATTCCCACTGAGGTCCATTTTCAGCTCTCTCTTCTGTGCTCAGTATCTAAGAGGTTAAGATTTATGGATTGCATCACCTGGCTCTTGGGCCCTCCGACTTCCATGGGGCTTAGCCAACGTCAGGTGGAAAGAAAGGGGTCAGGAGGTCAGGATCTTCATCACCTCCCAGTACGTCCATCCACTCCATACTTACTGAGATCTTAATTTTGGAGGTGGATGCTGTCTTCTTCCACCACAGCTCCTGTAGGGAATCTGCTTCTCTTCACAGCTTGCACCTCTAAATTCTGCGAACACTGTTATCTCCCCTTGCTCCTTCCCTGTCGTGATGAGTAGTAATGCTTCCCATTGTTGGTAGTCTATGGCGCTACACTATTCCTAGTTGGTTCTCTTAATCCTGACTACACATTTACAGGGATAAATAACTCCTTCATTAAACTCTCTTCAATTATATGAGTGTGCCATCTGTTTCTGGCAGGAACTCTGATTGATGCAAGTTTGTAAATAAGTTAATGTGCTTAGGCAGCACCTGACACTTAGTAAGTGCTCAATAAATGTTACAGAGTGTTATGACCAACAGCAGCACCAGCAATGGTAATAACAGTTGAATTAGCCCCAAGGGAAGTAAATAAGCTTTTTTAAAAATTTCCATTGTCTGAGACATCCCAGGGCACTACACTCTGCCTGATAAATCATTGAGATCTCTTGTGGGAGCAAATTAACTGGAAAAACTTATTTGACTTGAAAGGACTAGAAAAAAGGAGGGAGCAGATCCGGAAGGGAAAAGAAAGGGCAGCTCAGAGCAGGAAGCTTCAGACAGGAGCACCTGCCCTGACATTGGGTCCATCAGTAGCACAAGGCCCAGCAAATGCTGAAACTAAAGGGTGGGTTCAAGGTTGCTGGAGAGACCCCCACAAAAAGGAGCAATGGCTGCCTGAGAGGAACCATCTCAGACCCAGGCATGCAAGGTTTCTCTGGGCACCTGCCTTCATGTCGTGGGATGGGATTTGTCAACCCCTGGTTCAACAGCAGTGTGAACCCAGCCACAGCACCCTCAGTCACTTGTATGTAGACCCTTAATGAGAGAGAGAGGAGCTCCAGGACCTGCACTTTGGAAACAGACTGGGAGCATCATTATACTCTGAGTAGGGGACCCAGGGGAGCAAATCACCCTGTAGCTGGTGGAAGAACTTCTAACAGTAGGAACTGGCCCAAGAGAAGTTGTGCTGCTCCAGAGATGTTTCCACATCACTACACGTGTATGAGTACACAAGGCCACCATTTCAGAAAAAGGTTGTGTCACTCGGTTAATAGATGGTGAGGTCAAAGTGGGTAATATGTGCAGAGTCTAATAAAGAGACTAGAAAGGTGTGAGCAGGCTGTGGGGAAGCAGCCGGTGCTGCAGCCAGCTCACCAAGGCTGTGACAGTGGATTGTGGGAGATCCTTCCCATCTCTGCCTTGAGTGACGCCATGTTGGTAGTTTGAAATCAGCCATGGCGGGAACACTTACCTCCTGGAAATCAGCAAACACTACACGTCTGGCTTTTGTTTCTGTTCTTTGATTTTCATGTTTGTTTCCGGAGAACTAGTTTGCCAGGACATCTCTTTAAGGAGCATCCCAGGGCTATTGCCAGGTAGGATCTGTTTCCACTCTGAGGTTTGAAGGAGCTAAAGGAGGCAGCAAGTTACCAGAAGCTCCAGGCAAAGAGCCTTTGGAGCAAGGCCTCCTGAAAGGAGCTGAGGCCCTGGTAGGGAGACACTTATGTCTTTAATACATCTTGAATTAATTTTTGTATATGGTGATACGTAGGGGTCCAGTTTCATTCTTCCACATATGGATAGCCCCAAAGGAAAATAAATCATTCTACCAAAAGGACATGTGCACCTGTATGTTTATCACGGCACTATTCACAATAGCAAAAACAATGAATCAACCCAGGAGCCTATCAACAGTGGATTGGATAAAGAAAATGTGGTACATATATACCATAGAATACCATGCAGCTATAAAAAAGAATGAAATCATGTCTTTACATGAATGCTTTACATTCATCAAGCAATGTCTATCCAGCTGGAGGCCATCATCCCAAGCAAACTAATGCAGAAACAGAAAATCGAATACTGAATGTTCACACTTACAAGTGGGAGCTAAATGTTGGGTACACATGCATGTAAAGATGGAAACAATAGACACTGGGAATTACTAGAGTGAGGAGAGAGAAAAGGGAGCAGAGGCTGAAAACTACCTTTTGTACTGTGATCACCACCTGGGTGCCAGGTTCAGTCACACTCCAGACTTCAACATCACTTAATATAGCTTTGTAATAAACTTGCACATGTACCCTCAATTCTAAAGTAAAAGTAGAACAAAAGGAAATATATATAAAGAGACACAATCCATGGTAACCCCACAGGGAATGAGCCAGGGAACTATTTACTGAACTTCACTCTGCACCCTCCTGCAGGGCTCCCCATTGGCCACACCCAAGGAGGGCAGAAGGCCAAGAAGCCAGTAGATAGAGTTCAAGTTCACATAGGTGAACATGCCAGGACTGGAGGGTAGTACTGGACAGCAGATCTACAGCACCAACAGCAGTCATGCAATGCCTGTGCTAGGGGAAATTCACAATATAGCATCATGTTATAAACCTCAAACATATACAATCAGATTTATTTTTCTAATGTAAAAAAAAAATCCAAAGAAAACAGGAGCTGGCCCTGAAAATTTTGAGCCCTTGCAACCTGAGAGTCTGATCAGAGAGCAGGTTTTTCTAAGATCTAAGAGTTCTGGTGGGTGTTTGAGGTGAAGGGAAGGATGCGGTGGCAGGCAGAGAAGGGAATCCAACTGTATGGAAACCAGCTAGCCTGCCTCAGTCTGATCCAGCCCAGCCCAGCATCCAAGTCGGAAATTGACTGAGGACCCCACACCGCCCCACCATCTCTGGAAATGCAGCCCTTGTGCTGTTGGAATTCATAACGAATCCCTTTTCTTTGGCTTCTGTTATTTAGCACATTTCATACTAGAGGAGAAACATAAACATTTGCATGCCACATCTAATACAATTATAAGGTCATTACACATTCTGTAGCACAAAACAGCTGTTCCAAAGATACTTATTAGAATTTAACAGAGTTTTATTTGTTTGGGGCAAAAAAAAGCAATCTTTTAAATTATGATTTAATGAGACTGTCAAATGTTCATTACCAAGTGATTACTTATTAAAGCTGCATGGAGCTTGGCTGCTTGAGTTCATAAGAGGTTAACTGAACTTTTCTCCCTACCCCAGCCCTCCCCCTACACCACACACATTCACACACATGTGCACACAAGAACGAATCCACATGTTTTGATCCAAGCCTTGTTTTCTCCCAAATTATATCCTTTTCTTTTAATAAAAATTTTATAAATCCAAACAGACGTAAACCCCAGATTTCTGTGGCTGAGTTGGCTTTTAAGTCAAATTCATGAAGAGTCTATGTAAAAATACCTTGGCTTTTAAAAATCTTCTTCCCAGCATCTTTTAAGAGGGATGTGTTTATATTGCATTTCACCGAATACTAAAAATGTCTATGACCAGGTCCAGTATTTGGAGTTAAACATATATTGTATAAGCTGCTGAGGGTTGATATTATTTCTTACTGGGTTAAGAAATTCCTCACAGCCATATTTTCTGGAATGAGGATTGGGGGTGGAGAAGAAGGAAGGATTTTGCCTGATGACCTACCAGTGATCTAATACAGATGTGTCATTTTGTCAGGCTGCAATACTGTAGTAGTTAATCCACCAGCATTTAGAATAATTGCTGTATCCTGCAGAAGCTGTACTGTGGCACAGTGTATCCCTGGAATTCATAAGTAGGTTGTTTAAATGCAAAATAATTATTAAGCACTCATTCTTGAAAATCATCCTGAGATAAGTAGCCCTTAAGAAAATGTCTAATACAAAATGACATTTGGGTTTTAGAATATATAACCTTTTGTATTAATGGTATCCCAAGGTGTTTTACATAGTAATTGGATGGTAGTGTGGTAAGTATTTCAGTAAGTGAAATGGCTCTTGGGACTGAAGTAGAGGTTTAGCTATTCTTGGATTTCAAGTTGGAATTCATTGACTATGGGGAGGTGTGGTGGAATGCCAGGCTGTTTAAAAGTAGCTCAAGGCCTTCTTGAAACTTCATTGAAAACGTCAGGAAGCAGAAGGGGCCTCAGAGATAAAAATGAACAAACTCCTCTGTGACAGATGAGGAACCCAGGTACAAAGGTAAGTTAGAAGCCCACATTGCGCTGGAACCCAGGTCTCCAAGTGAGAGGACCTGACAGAATATTAGTTCGGGGTTTACATTTCAGCTCTACTAGGTCCTAGCTGGGTCACTTAGTGTGAATGACTTCATATAGCTGGGCTTCCATTTTCTCATCTGCAAAATGAGAAATAATAATATCTGCTAGGGCTAGGAGAGAGGTAAAAACAAAGTAACAAGTACAGTTGCTGGAGCATAGTAGGTGCTTCATAAATGACCATTATTATAAATCCGTGTTGCCATAAATCTTTCCTGTCTGAACATGTTTAGTATTGATTTGCAGCACTTATCATATTAATACAGTTACGTTTAACAATTACAAGTTATAATTAGGCCATATGACTCATCCGACTTTCTATGTCCAATTCTCAGCACTCCAGCCGCACATCAAGAAACAAATCAAAATGCAATTAGATGCTGACTAGATACTAAATAGAAAGTGTGTAATTTATTGTCTCTTAGAAGATCATATTGTGAAAGTGAATTGATCTCATGTCAGTAATGGAAGGGTTGAGACTGGGTTTGTGTCAAGTATGAAGAAGATTAATGTAGATGTTAATTTGACATGTTTGGTGGGAGAATGTCTTAAATTACAATGGATGAGTATTAAAAAGTCCAGCTACACAGCAATAGTCTGAGAAACTTTGCTTCATATATTTGAACAGATATTGCACATTTTCTGTATGTTAAATATATTTTATATAAACCACTACCACCAATTTAAGTATGTAGAGGCTCATATTTAATCCCTGTAAAAATTCAAGATAATTATTAATTTTACCAAAGGAGTCACAACCAGAGGGTTCTTTGAAATGCGTCTCCCTAGTGTAAATAAAGTATGATTTGACTCATTTTAAAATCAATTTACAAGTAAAATTTTCAGAAACACATCTGCTAGGTAAAGCAAATTCTGCCAGTATCCTGCAATAAAAGTGACAGTGATATGCTCAGTTTTTATAATGGATAAAATTATGTGAGCAGAGAACATAATTATGTATTTTAGAAAGCACACAGAAGTAAGTATGTACTTATAAACCTGGGCTTTAAAAATCACATTTTACATTGCTAAGTTAGCTTATGAAACTATTCAGTATTTACATATTTCTCCAGGTTGGCTATCTTTTAGGCACAAGGTGGGTCATTCCACAAACATTATGGAAAATCTACTAATTGCCACACCCTGGAGGTTGAGGTGAAGTTAGAGAAAAGCATTAGAGAAGTTGCAAGCCATTTGGACATTGGTGGCCTAATTTAATCCTTCCACAACTCTATGGACTGGCATATCATTCTTTCTCATTCTAGTGATGAGAAAATTAAGGCTCAGAAACTGAGCCTTCATTCATACAAGCTCCCAAGGCTATAATTCTGGGTTGACCTCCTAAATATTTCTCAAGATAAACTGCTGCTCGCTTCTTCTCCCACCTCCCTGGTTCAGCTCAGTAGCATCCTCACGTCAGTTATTGCAACAACCGCCTCTTCCTGCCTTTACCTCCAGCCTTGTTCCAATCCATCCTTCACAAATCTGACCCTGCCACTGTCTGCTCAAAGTCGTCCATGGCTTCTCATTCCCAGTAGATAAAGTCCAAGTTCTGTCACATGCATTCAAGACTCTTCATCATTTGCATCTTTGTATGTCTCTACTCTTTTTTTCACTCCTCCCTGCTTTGGAGGTTTTAATTCCAGCCACACAATCTGATTGGGGGTCTCTGCAAATGCTACATATGCCTCCACTCACTTGCCCATGCTCTCTCTTCTCTCTAAAATGCCTTCCCCGCCCTCTTCACCTAGCTCGTTCCTATTTACTCTTTACAAATTCTGTTTGGGTGTCATTTCATGGACCCTTTCCTGCCTTCCACCATCTCTCGTCTCCCCTCAGCTAGCTTTGCTGTGCCTCCCCCAGGGCTTTTATAATCCTCTGTTACCACCTTTATGCATTATTTCACAGGAATGTGACTGACTGGACATGTCACCTATCAGTGGTTCCTCGACTGTTATATATCTATATCTCCCCAGGACGTAGCTCAGTGCCTGATCTACATTAGGTGATCTGTAAATATTCACTAAGTGGATAAATGCATATCTAAATAAGTAATAAAACACAGCCCAGGGCTCTTAAATTTAAGTCTAGTTCTCTTTTCAACACCAGAGCTGACCAACGTAGGATAGAAAGCTCCCAGGCCTCAAAAAATAGCAAGCTCCTCAAGTTTCCCCAAGCTGTTAGCTTATGGTGCTCACAGATCCGATAGGCATGGCACCCAAAGACCAAGAACTAGCAGAGAATGATACCAAATGGTACTGCATGAAGTGCTCCAGGGTTCCTTGCAGCACCGCTCCCACTGAAGGCTCTAGAAAAGAATTCTTCCCTTGCCTTTTCCTAGCTTCATTTGGACTCCAGCTATTCTTGGTGTTCCTTGGCTTGTAGCTATGTCTTTCCAGTTTCTGCCTCCATCATCACATGGCCGCCTTCTGATAAGGACACCAGCCATTGGATTTAGGGCCTACCCTTACCCAGTGTGCCCTCATCTTAATTAATTACATCTGCAATAACACTATCTCCAAATAAAGTCACATTCTGAAGTTCCAGCAGACATGAATTTGGAAGAAATACCACTCAATCCAGAAGATGTGGTATCACTCAATCCATTCTATTGATAGTACAATTTACGAAGTGGCTACCAACGCCTTCTTTACCTCCTTCCCAATCCCAGGTTGGAATGTCTGAGAACTTAGCTGGACTGCATGTCTTCCCCTTGAACACCCGTTTTCCCATGATCAGGATCATAATACCAATGCCAGACTTTTATGTTATTGACCCCCTTTTTCTGGACCCCGGTCAGCTTCCCACTCCCTACGATGGCTAATACTCTGAACTAGAGTGACCTCACTCTGGACTTTGGTCTAATAGAACTTTACATCCTGCTGATGTCCCTCTCAAAGATTGGCCCCCGCATTCAGAGCAACTTCAGACTCACACCTCCCCGTGTCTATGCTTCCCAAGCCCTTGGCTCGTATGTGCTGACACCTGGCCCAAGCCTGCAGCTCTGATTGGATTCTAAGTCCTGGCTCTCTCTGGGCTGGTCCGTCTCACCTCTCACAAAGCCCTGATTCTAACGAAGAAAT
Source organism: Mandrillus leucophaeus (assembly GCF_000951045.1). NCBI lineage: Eukaryota > Metazoa > Chordata > Mammalia > Primates > Cercopithecidae > Mandrillus > Mandrillus leucophaeus. The sequence continues at coordinate 475,676 of NW_012106731.1, forward strand.
ATCATTTCCCTGAAGTAATTTTTCCCTTCCTGAGGCCCCCTGGGGCTGCTGTAGCTCTCATTTATAAACTGAAATAGTCCAGATGACAAGCTCCAAATGGACTAACACTTTAACATCATAACCTTTCGGAAAGGAAAATATTCTTGGTCGTCTTCCTCTCTTTAAGATGTTTTCTGTTGATCAGTCTGCATGCTTCCCTTTAGGGCACCTCTTTAAAATACCTACAAAGGCAAAGGCAGAGTATTCAGCTATATTTGTACCATCATTGCTGGCGTGCTATACAGGAAACGGATGTGAATTTAATCTTTCATTAACACAGTACCTATAGTCTTATAAAAATGGACCTGCTTATGAATGTGAGGTATGAAATCCATCTGAATATACTCTTCACCTTGAAAAAAAAAAAAAAGAAAGCAGAAAATTTCACACCAGTAGCTTCCTCCTGTATCAGGCAATGGGGTGAGATAAGGTTTTGACAAAAATGGTAGGTATTACATAACACTCCCGTCTTCTTACAGATGCGTGCGCAGCTTTAAAATAGAAATGGGAAAGCGGTACATTGTCTGCAGAAGCAAACTATTTGAGGGAGAATAACATTCTCATTTATCCATAAATATGAAATTAACAAATAAGGGGAGGGGATAGCTGCCCTGTTGGGCATCTCAGAATGACCTGGGAGAAAGGATGGTAGATAACCAACGTTTAGGAGAGTTTCAGAAGTTACAGGAAGGGTATCCATCACCTTGAGGGGCCAAGCTGTTTTTGAGTCAGGAAAATCTGAACGTGTGTCCAGAAGCAGAGTCTTGGCAGTCACTTTATAAATCACACCACCTACAGGAAGGATTAGGTGACACCACCTGTATGGGGTTGAATGATGTCCCCTCAAAATTCATGTCCACCTGGAACCTTAGCATGTGACCTTATTTGGAAGGGATCCTTGCAGATGGAATGAGTTAAGATGAGGTCATGCTGGATCAGGATAGGCCGTAAATCCAATGACTGATGTCCTTAGAAGAAGGCCATGTGATGATGGAGGCAGAGATTGGAGAGATACAGCTACCAACCAAGGAACACCCAGGGTTTCTGGCAGGGACAAGGAAGGATTCTTCCCTAGAGCCTGCAGAGGGAGCGTGGCCCTGCTGACACCTTGATCTTGGACTTTTGGCCTCCAGAAGTGTGAGACAATAAACCTCTGTTGTTTTAAGCTCCTGAGTTTCTGATCATTTGTGACAGCAGCCCTGGGAAGGTAATATACCACACCACCCATTTTCACAAGTGGGAAAAACCAGGCTGTCTTGCTACTGCCCCAGACAAAGATGCTCCCTTGAGTCGCATAAGTGCCTTCTCTGAGTATTCCCATCTTCAGGCTCGGGTTCAGACTCTTGGCATTCCTGTTTTCCTTACCCCCCATGAAGCATAGTTCCTTCAAGGTCTCAACTCTCATGAGGCTCAAACTAAGTAGTTTTGGGTGTCCTTTCATTTCTCCATTATTTGTGTGAACCCATTCGTTGGACCCATGACTGTTAGCTTTGAACTCCCTCTGAAGCCCATGCTCCTGCGTTTCCTCCTTACACCACCTGCTCCCCCAACCATGGGGAAGGCTCTGCACCCACAAGAGACACTTACTGAATTTGTGTTGAGTGTGTGTTACATGCCGGGTGGGTCAATATCCCAATACAAATTGTACAGCTTTTCCTGTAGTGCCCAGGGCTTGTCCCAGTGCTGGGATGCAGATCCACAAGATGCTATAACAATGCTATAACACAGCGGTCCCCAACCTTTTAGGCACCAGGAACTGGTTTCATGAAAGACAATTTTTCCATGGACGGAGGTGGGGGTGGGGGTGGGGGCATGTCTGGGGTAATTCAAGCGCATTATGTTTAACAACTCACCATAATGTAGAATCAGTGGGAGCCCTGACCTTGTTTTCCTGCAACTAGATGGTCCCATTTGGGGGTGATGGGAGACAGTGACAGATCATCAGGCATTAGATTCTCATAAGGAGTGCACAACCTAGATCCCTCATATGTACAGTTCACAATAGGGTCTTTGCTCCTATGAGAATCTAATGCCGCTGCTGATCTGACAGGAAATGGAGCTCAGGCAGTAATGCTCGCTGCCACTCACCTCCTGCTGTGCGCCCCAGTTCCTAACAGGTCTTGGACTGATACCAGTCGGTGGCCTGGGGGTTGGGGACCCCTCCTATAACACACATTCCGTTTAGGAGGTAGTTTGGCACAATGGAAAGAGATGTCACTGTGGAGACCTGAGATGGAGAACCCAAGCCTTTGCTACCAACTAGGGTTTTCAAATAAATTAGGGATGACTGAGGGCAAATAACTTTCACCCTGGCTGGTAATTCTTAATTGGGGCCCATCTCTGAGCTCAGATCCCTTGTTACCTGTTGGCTTTATCTGTGTGCAGAAATAGAGTTCATGACTCTTGGGCAAGGGGAGGGCTAAGATGTGCTACTGAGGCTCAAATTCCTGATTTTTTTGGTGAAATCATGGTAGAGTGAGACACCACACCTCTGGGCATGGAACCTCTGAAGCTATCAATGAGTGCAGAGTTTTCTCCCTGCCATGAGGTGTCCCTTCCTGTGGGTCTCTGATTGCATTCCCCACAAGCCCATGCTCCAGTCTGGAGGCAGACCCTGCCCGCCCCTCATCTTCAGCCATGGCTGCCTGCCGGGAGAGAGGAAGCATGTGCAGGGACTCAGCAGCCCAGCTGCTCCCACTCATCAGCCCATCATCATCCCTGGTCCCCTACTTGGGGTACCCACCACTCCCAAGAGTGGAGCACTCTTAGTATTGTTCCCAGCCTTCATCAAAGAACTCTATCAAAAGAGGCTTATTCTTCAGTCTATATCCTGATGCTTATTTTCAGAACTGTCTTAAAATTTCTTCTAGTCCACCAGGATTTCTCTCCTTATTTTCCATTGTTGCTGTGATTTGTTTTTCTCTTTGAAAAAAGTTCTTTTCATTCAATTCTAGGGATTTAGGTCAGGAAGAGGAGGCCATAGTGTGTACTCAATCTGCCATCTTGGACTGATACCAGTCCGTTAAAAATGATTTAACTTCCCTATGCCTTATTATTTTTATCTATAAAATTAGAAAAACAATAGTAACCATCTCATAATCTTACTATATGGATTTAAATGAGACAGTGCACAAAAAATGCTTAGTATGATACCCATACGTAGAAGGGACAGAGAGATTATTAATGTATAACCTTTGATGAGTCACCTACCATCTCTGAGCCTCAGGTTCTTCCTCTGTAACATGAGGGTCATAATGATGACTTTATATCCTGACACCAGTCAATGATTTTGTCCTTATCGCCTTCCACTTATCTTCTGAAACTCCAGTGACAGTGGATCATTTGAAGTTCTCCGAGCAGTTCATTCATTTCCATGCTTTTGTGCTTCTATTGAATGACTCTCTTTGCCTGTGATTTTCACACTGTGCCTGTACTTCCATGCCCAGGGAGGCACAACTCATCATCAAGCTTACTCAAATCTCACATTCTCCAGGAAACATTCTCCTTAATTCAGACAGAGGCTATTGAGTCATTCAATCAAGAAATATTTATTGAGCATCACACTAGGCTAGGAGCTGGGAATCTAGCAGTGAAAAAGGTAGACAAGATCCTTGCTCTTGTGGAGTTTTTAAATTTTTTAAAATAGACTTTAATTTTTGGAGCAGTTTTGGGTTCACAGCAAAATTTAGCAGAAGGAACAGAGATTTACTATGTGTACTCTCTCCCCACACATGCATAGCTTCCCCCATTAGCAATATCCCCCCACCGGGGAGGTATGTTTGTTGCAGCTGACGAACCTACATTGACATCATCATAATCCCACATAGTTCATAGTTTACATTAGGGTTCACTTTCGGTGCTGCACATTCTATGGATTTAAGAAAATGTATAATGACGTGTATCCACCATGATACTATCATACAGAGTAGTTTTACAGCCCTAAAAATTGTCTTTGCCCTACCTATTCATCCCTCTCTGACCCCTAACCCCTGGTGACCACTGATCTTTTTTTTTCCTTTTTAAGATAGAGTCTCGCTTTGTCACCCAGGCTGGAGTGCAGTGGCATGATCTCTGGTCACTGCAACCCCTACCTCCCAGGTTCAAGCAATTCTCCTGCCTCAGCCTCCTGAGTAGCTGGAATTACAGGCGCCCGCCACCACCATGCCCGGCTAATATTTTGTATTTTTAGTAGAGACAGAATTTCACCATGTTGGCCAGGATGGTCTCGATTTCCTGACCTCATGATCCACCCACCTCGGCCTCCCAAAGTGCTGGTATTACAGGCATGAGCCACTGCACCCGGCTGACCACTGATCTTTTTACTGTATCCACACTGTTGCCTTTTCCAGAATGTCATAGAGTTGGAGTCATACTGTACGTTGCCCTTTCAGATGAGTTTCTTTCACTTACTAATATGCATTTGTTTCCTCCATGTCTTTGGCTTGATAATTCATTTCATCACTGAATAATATTCCATTGTCTGATGTACCACAGTTTATTTACCCATTTACCTACTGAAGGATATCAGGACATCTTAGTTACCTCTGAGTTTTTGGCAATTATGAGTAAAACTGTTCTAAAAAGATGTATGCAGATTTTTCTGTGAATATAGTTTTCAACTCCTTTGGGTAACTCCAAGGAGTGTGGTTGCTGGATCATATGGTAAGAGTATGTGCAGTTTTGTAACAAATAGCCAAATGTTCTCCAAAGTGGCATTACCATTTTGCATTCCCACCAGCAAGGAATAAGAATTCCTGTTGCTCTATATCCTCACCAGCATTTGGTGGTGTCAGTGTTCTGGATTTTGGCCATTGTAATAGATGTGCAGTGTTATCTCACTGTTGTTTTAATTTGCATTTGCCTGATAACATACAATGTGGAACATCTTTTTATTGAAGCTAAGGTTTTAAGCCTGGCAATTTAGTCTCTTCTCTCTCTGCAACCCTAAGCCACCGAGCACAGCTTTCTCCAGAAGCACCTGTGAGTCACTCTACAGCACTGCTATCTCCTGAATGCTGCAGGCACTGGAGCGGACCCCTTCAACTTTCATTTTCTTATTCGCCAGAGAACTTGGCATTGGTAGATGCTCAAAAAATGTGAGATGCCTGCACATTAAAAGACTGGCTGAAAACTTAAGCAGCATACTGGTTTAGATCATTCGTTGCTATCGGCAAGAGCAAAAAGCTATGCAGCAGCATTCTGAAGTAATAAGCAACAGGCATGTTATGTCGGTTTTCAGATCAAGTGCTGCTCTCAAAATTGCAAATTGGCTTCTGGCCAGAGCCCTCTTGGAAGTTTCCTTATTTTGCAAGTGCAGCTCTTTCCCCTGCTTGACAGGGGAATGTATTGAGCACTCCCAGATGGGCCTTTCCCAAGCAGGAACCACTGGGGCCCAAATGAATCAAGTTGAAGGAGGGTGAGCAGAGTCAGCAGTGAGAGAAAGACTTTGCTGCAAGGTCAAAATCCATCTGAAAACAGACACGATGGAAGACAGACAGTTCCTCCTGGATCATCGTATAAAGAAAAGGGATGGATCAAGAAGGGGATTGCTGATGCATATCTGCTCGCTGTTTGACTAGAAAATACTCTCATGATTGATTCTGTGTCTGCCACCAAAGACCAATCTCAAGGGAATGGTGGCAAAACCCTGGCACCCAGCATCACAAAGCTCAGTTTCCAGCCCTAGCACTACCCTTGATGACTTGAGTGACTTTGGACTCCTGATCTCTCTGTACCTCAGTTTCCAAATTAAATGAGTGTGGTGAAACCTTCTTTCTGGTCTACTATGGTGAAGAAGCATGGCAGCTAATATGAAATGCCTTGAAAAGCTGAAACACTCTATGAGAGCAAAGTATTAATATTTTCCTCTTAGAAGCAAGTTCTTTTTTGGGGGGGTCGGGTGGGTGGAGTCCTGTTTTGTTGCCCAAGTTGGAGTGCAGTGGTGTGATCTCTGCTCACTGCACTCTCCGCCTCCCAAGTTCAAGCGATTCTCCTACCTCATCCTCCTGAGTAGCTGGGATTACAGGCGTGAACCACCACGCCCAGTTAATTTTTGTATTTTTAGTAGAGATGGGGGTTTTGCCATGTTGGCCAGGCTGGTCTCGAACTCCTGACCTCAGGTGATCCACCCGCCTCAACCTCCCACAGTACTGGGATTACAGGCAGGAGCCACCGTGCCCAGCCAGTAGCACGTTCTTAAAGTGACCCCTTGCTCAATCAACATCCTTTCCTTTTGTCTGTCTCTACTGCAGCACCTAAAAAACATGGGTAAAAATGTAGAGAATGCAGAATTGAGGGGACCAGCATCCTCAGGAAGAGAAAGAAGCAGAGAAAGAATATGAAGGAAGCATGGGTACAAAGCAAAGGCTCCAACAGCAGGTAATATCTGGCTCCATTAGGATATTTTGCATTATTCAGAGTATATTTACTCCCTTATTTTAGTCTCACAATAACTGGTCTAGTCTGTCTGAGTGGGACAGACATTCTGTTCCCATTCGAATGATGAACAAACTGAGACCAAATGAGAAAAAGTGACTTGTTGGAAGTTAATGCAAGCTTAGAGTACAGCCAGTTCTAAAATAAATGTCTCCTAAATACTAGCCTGAAGCATTTTCCAATACAGCACACATTGCTCAGAATCAAGCAAAAGTGAGTATATCTTAGGACCGTAGTCATAAGTATTAATATAAATATTCTCCTGGGATCCTAAAAAGATCCGAGGAGACAAGGTCTGAGCTTCTTGAGTCTTCATAGGCAACTTGGAAAGCTAAGACTAGCTTTCAGAAAAATGCATGCACCTCACCCACAATTATGTATACGAGTTCAAGGACCTGCTTCAAGCCAATTTATGGATTGGGGGTTAAGAGTCTGTTTCCTAGGGTATACTTAGAGGTGTGTTCTAAGCAAACAGACAAAATATTACTGACTGTTTCGGGGATAGCTGATACACAATGGAGTCATTTTGGTATTTTCCTCCACAAATAATACCCCAACTAACTCATGCTTCAAAAAGGAACTGAGTATGGAAACAGGAGAATAAAAAGTAGACATTAATCTAAGCAGCCTCTTCCAAAACTGCCAAAACTTTAAAGATACAGAGACAATTTTTTTTTGAAGGCTTCAAATAGACCCAATAGGTTATTGATTTTAGGACTTGCTGCTGCCATTACTATTATTATTTTTATTATTACTACCATTTCTGCAATTTTAGTCACTCTTTCTCCCCACACTTAAGATTTTACCTAAGTAATAGCAGATAGGAAATCTGAATGCAAAATATTGAAATTTTCAAAACTTTTTGCTCTCGTAGTTTAAAAGATCATCAACTACTAACAAGAATAGTTTATTCTCATGTTTGTAAATTGAAATCATGACAAGTTGACAAGTTTAGAATGCACTACAGTTACGGTTTTTCCCACAACAGGTATAAATTACCACAGCCATTCCGTTAAGCCTTGAATTTAAACATTTCTTTTTTCTTTTTTTATGTAACTCTTAAATGTTAATCCCTTCAAACTAAATAAATAAATAAGCAAGTAACACACTGAGCAAAATCTTGGTTCAGTGGTATGTGAACTTCATGATTAAAGACCAACTTGGTTTATTCAGTGTGAGGTCTCTTTACTAGTTAGAAATCCTTTAAAAACTGAGTATTTAGAAAATCTTGTATGAAGTAAGCTCATCCATTCTCTGGGCTAATTTTGCTGCCCCTCCAGACTTTCTGCAGAGTTTCAGTCTTTCCATATTTTTACCTGCAACCTTAAAATGCTCCTTGAATCCCTCATCCAAAATATCTGAAGCTGAAGTTTCTTTTTCCTCTTGAAACATATTCTTTCTTCTCCAATTCCACTGTTATCTAACCAGCTATGTAGATAAGAAACGTCTAAGCCACCTTGAATGCTTTCTTCCCTGTGCACCAACAACCCCCAGTAATTTCAGCCAGGTGCCGGGTCCTAAATTGTCCATCTTCATACCGTCTCTCAACAACCCCATCATCTTCATTCTCACAGTTGCCCTCTTAGTTCTTACCTGCATGGATGTTACTAGCTTTCCCATGTCTAATATCTACAATATCTACATGCTTTTTCTTAATCCTCATTTTTTTCTTTCCTTTTCACCCAGGCTGGAGTCCAGTGGTGCGATCTCAGCTCACCTCAGCATTCAACAAAATTCCTAGCTTGTATTAGAATTTAAAAACAGGTACAGGTTTACGGAATACTACTCGTTAGTACAGAGGCATGAACTAATGATACACGCAGCAACTTGAATGGCTGTCAAAGGCATTATGCTGAGTGAAAAAGCCAATCTCGAAAGGTAGGATGCTGTGATTCCATTCATATAACATTTCCAAATTTATAGAGATGAGGAACAGATTGGTGGTTGCCAGGAGCTAGATGTTGAGGGAAGAAGGATATGTGGTACTCTAAAGGGATAGTTCAGGAGAGATCTTTATGATGATGGACTAGTTCTGGGTCTTTATTTTGGCAGTGGTCACAGGAATCTACATACATGATAAAATTACAGAACTACACACACATACAGTAACATCAATATTCTGATTTTGATATTGTGCTACAGTGACCTAAGGTGTAATCATTGGGGGAAACTGGGTGTCAGGGACACGAGATCTCTCTGTACAATCTCTGCAACTTGAGGTGAATCTATAATTATTTCAAAATTAATTAAAAGTTTTAAAATGGACAGGTTTAACTTAGGAAGTGGTCTGGGCTTTTATGAGATGTTGAAGGAAATGATCAAGTACCCCAGAAACTCGAAAGAGCTGGGATTTCACTGGAAGTACGGGTGACTTCTGGGAGACTCCTTTGCTGGTCCTGATAGCACTGCTCATCAGAGGCAGCACTGTCCTCATGTAATCTCACTCTTTACCCTGTCATTGCTTTCTTTTAGTACGAATCGGCCTACTGTACACATTTTCTTGATCCTTAATTTTCGACCTTCTTCGTGCTTTAGGTGTGTTTCTCTTCAAGAACATTTTTATTTATTTTTAGTGCAATTTGAGAATCTTTGCATGTAAAGATGTGAGTTTTATGAATATACTGAGTGTATCAGTCAGGGTTCAACTAGAGAAACAAAACAAGTAAGAGATACATATAGGAGATTTATTGCAAGGGATTTGATCATACAGTTTTAGGGCTGGTTAGTCAAGTCTGAAATTGTAGAGCAGTCTGTCAGAAAGAGCTAGCTGGACTCTCAGGAATGGGCTGAAGCTGCAGCGCACAAACTAAATATCTTCTCCTTGGAGGAAGCGTTAACTCTGCTATTAAGGCCTTTCAGTTGATGAACCAAAGCCTTCCAGATTATCTAGGATAATTTCTTTTACTTAAAGTCAACTGACTATGGACTTTAATCACATCTCCAAAATATCTCTACAGCAATATCTAGATTAGTGTTTGAATAAACAGGGACTCTAGGTTAGTGAATTTAAAAAGTAAAACTATCACAAATAGTATATGGTTACATTAATATGCAATTGGCTCCTGACTTACAATGGTTCTACTTATGATCTTTCCATTTTAGGATGGTATACAAGGGATATGCATTCAGTGGAAACCATACTTCAAGTGCCCATAGAATCATTCTGGTTTTCACTTTCAGCACAGCATTTAATAAATTACATGAGATTTTTCAACACTTTATTATAAAATAGGCTTTGTAGTAGAGGATTTTACCCAGCTGTGGCTAATGTAAGTGTTCCAAGCATACTTAAGGTAGGCTAGGCTAAGCTATGATATTTGGTAGGTTAGGTGTGTTAAATGCATTTTCAACTTACTATGGGTTTATTGAGACGTAAGTCCATAAGTTGAGGAGCATCTGTACTTGGACTAATTCCTGTTATCTTATTTGGATTTTTATTTACCACATTTTTAAGTGCTGCTCCTTCTCCCCTTCCCCTTCCCTTCCTCCTGACCCTCTTCTCCTTCCCCTCATCCTCCCCTACTTTCTCAATTTCCTGCCTTCTGTTGAACAGAGATATTTTCAATTACCTTTTTGCTATGTACTAGTTTCCAAGATATAAATTTCTGCTTTATTCCCCTGTGATTGCTCTTGAATTTTTAAGGTGTATGTCTAACTTTGTATTTTTCTATCAAAGTCTAACGTTAATCAACATCTTGAATAATGCAAAAGAGAACATTCTAATTCACCTGAACCTACCCCAAAAAATATTTCATGTTTTATAAGGTTTTATTTTTAAATTCTCACATTTGTTATTTTTTATGACTAGGCTTTATTTTTATGTGCATGCCTACTAATGTTTTTAATCACCATTACCACTTCCATTCTACTCCTTTCTTCTAAATTCTATTTCTCTCCTCAAAAAGTTATTTCAATGATTAATAAATTATCTTAGTATGTGCTAAAATATCCTTGTTTCACGTTCATTCTTGAGTTATAGTTTAGGTAAGTGCAGGATTCTAGATTGTTTGCTATGTTATTGCTTAGGTGCTTTGAAAGCATTATTCTGTTTTCTTCCAGATTACCTGTGGTCATGAAAAATCTTCTGTCAACCTGGATGTTGTTCCTCATAGGTTATCTGTTTTATCTCTTCTGGTAGCTTTAAAGGTTTCTTCTTTATTTTTGATATACTGCAGTATCTGACTTTCTGACTTTCTCTCTCTTTCTCTCTCTCTCTCTCTCTCTCTTTCTCTTTCTCTCTTTCTCTCTCTCTGGCTTTCTCTCAGTTTTCTTCATTTTGGAACCTGGTGTGTGACTTTTCTGCCTGAGAATTCATGTCTTACTCAGAAATTCTCTATACAACCATATTTGTGTGTTGCTATACCCCATTACTTCAATCCCCTTCTGGAACTCTTGTGGATACATGTACTGGAGTTTTGTAGTCTATTCTTCGCGTCTCTCATTGCTTCCTTCTTATCATAAATCTTTAGAGTCTTTAAGTTGCATTCTTAAATTCATCTTCCAACTTATTAATTTTTGCTTTGGTCTGCTTTGACATGTTCTGTGGAGTCTTACAATTATGATGGCAATATTTTCCTTTTCTAGAATATGTGTTTATTTTCAAGTCTGCTTATTCTGTTTTCATAACGTCTTCTAACATTATGAGATCAGTTGATTCTTTTATCTCTTTGAACATTTTTAAACATACTTATTTTGAAGTCCTTTAGAAACTGCTCTATTTTCTTTAGTTTCTCAACTGTGAATTCTTTCATTTGTTGTGTCTGCTGGGTCTCGCTTATGGGGGCGGATTTTCTGATGTACTTCATATCTTTTTTACTGTTAGCTTATTTTCAACAGTTGTCTTCCACTTTCTCAGTAGTGCCTGGATTGTGGAAATGATCTCATCTAGCAGTTTAGCATTTGCTTCTAACAACGTTCTGCAGATTTAACAATTCTGGACCATTTTAAAACATTGTTCTGTAATAAAATATTTCAGACATATGAAAAGGTATAAAAATAGTATAACGTAAACCTGTGTAGCCATTAGCCAGCTTAAACAATAAACTATTACAAATACTTTTGAAGCCCCCATGTAGTTCTTTTCAATTGCTATCACCTCTCCACCTCACCTCCAGAGATAAGCACTGCTGAATTGTGTAGTTTTTGGACCCTTACATATGCATATATTCCTCTAAATAATTCAGTTTTGCTTAATATATTTTTAAACTTTATAAAATGATATTACATGGTATCCTGTTGCTACTTTCATTTTTTAGTCAAAAGTATAGTTTGTCATGTTGATACATAGATTTCTAGCTTATCTAGTTTAAATTCTATATTATATTCCATGGCATAATACTCTGTCATACAGTTACTCAGTCTACAGTGTATACATATTTTGGTTTCTCCTGACTTTTTACAATTACCAAAATAATGCTATCAACTTTCCAGTACATTCCAACTTGCACACATGTGCATAAAAATTTTTAGTGCAAATACCTACGAAAGGAATTGTTGAATAACAGGAACTTGGTATTGTCAATTTAACAGATTTTGTCAAACTGCTCTCCAAAGTTAAAAATAATTTATCCTCCCACCTGTTATAAAGATCACTTCACCTTGTTCCTCATCATCAATTCCAGGAATTATCAGCATGTTAATATTTGCCATTCTGGTGGGCTGGACATCGTATCTCCTTGTGATTTTCATTTGTGTTTTACTTCTCTAGTCCCCAGCAAGACATAGCATCTTTTTATGCTTTTACTTTTGCCATTTGAGTTTCTGCTTGTGATTCCTGTTATTTTTTAAATTCCTTTTCTTCTTGATTTATAGGACACTTTACAGTTAGTAGGATGCTAATTAATTTCCAGTAGTATGCACTGAAAATGTCTTCTCCTAGTCTGAGACTTATTTACTTTTTTTATTGGTGACTTTTGGTTTACAGAAATTTTTACCTTAATTTAGTCAAAGCTCTCAATCTATTAATATTTATGCTTATTTGCATTGTTAAGAAATCTCTCCATACATTGAGTCATAAAAACGCTGTCATATTCCTTTTTTGTAGATATTTAAAAGTTTTTATTGGTGTGTTATATTTGTACATATTTAATGGAGTACATGTGATATTTCATTGCATGTGTGGAATGTGTAATGATCCAGTCAGGGTATTTGGGGTATACATCACTATGAGTATTTATCATTTCTATGTGTTGGGAATACTTCAAGTGGTATTTTTTTTTTGGCAGTTAAAAAAAATTACAATGGCCAATGGCCAATGGAAAAGTAAAAAATATTAATGTCCTTTATAATTAAAGAAATGTTAATTAAAACAGCATAGAACTTTATACCTACCAGCATGGAAAAAAAAAACTAAAAGTACTAAAGAAAACCCCACAAAATTAGAAGCAAGCAAAGAAAAACTACACACACATACAAACTTTGGACCTGGCAGTGTTGTGTCTAGGAATTTCTTCTAAAAAAAATAACCACATAAGCATGCGAATAAAGGTATAAAAGGATACCTATGGCAGTGTTGTCTGTATTTGTGAAAAGTCTTAAGCAACCCAAACTTTGAAGATAGCACAGTATTCTGCAGCCACTCAAAATTATGAAGTAGATCTTACATTGGCAATATGAAGTGATAAACATAACATATTCATAAGTGTAAAAAGCAGGACATGAAGTGTGATAATGAAAGAAAAAGACAGCAGTGCTACAGTTGCCAACTCAGGTTGAACAACATACAATAAGAACCATGGTAGATGTATGTTCACATTTTTCACAAAATGATTACCTGTACTAATTCTATACCCTTCTGGCCATTTTAAAACATACAATATTTTTAGAAAACAATGCATTGTTGTTAACAATAGTTACTCTCCTCTGCCATCAAATATTAGAACATATTCCTTCTGTCTAACTGTATGTCTGGTACCATTAATCAACCTCTCTTCATCCCTCCCCCAACACCCACACATTCTTCCCACCCTTTGGTATCTCTCATTTAACTCTCTACCTCCATGAGATAAAATACTGCAGCTCCCATGTATTAGTAAGAACACGCAAAATTTGTCTTTCTGTGCCGGGCTTATTTCACTTAACATTAGGACCTCTAGTTCGATTCATGTTGCTGCAAATGACACAATTTCATTATTTTTCATGGACAAATATTATTCCATCATTTATATCTAACACATATTTTTTATCCATTCATCTGCTGATGGATGCTTAGGTCAATTCCATATCTTTGCTATTATGAATAGTGCTGCAATAAACATGGGACTGCAGGTATCACTTTGATGTACAGATTTCTTTTCCTTTGAATAAATAGTAATGAGATTCCTAGATCATATGGTAGTTCCGTTTTTAGGTTTTTGAGAAAACTTCACACTTTTTCCATAGTGGTTGTACTAATTAATAATCCCACTAGCCATATATGAGTCCCTTTTCTCTACAACCTCATCAACATATGTTATTTTTTGTCTTTTTGATAATAGTCATTCTAACTGGGGTAAGATGATATCTTGTTGTGGTTTTGATTTGCATTTCTCTGATGATTAGTGATACTGAACTTTTTTTTGTATATTTGTAGGTGATCTGAATGAGAAATGTCTATTAATGTCCTTTGTCCACTTTTAATGGGATTATTTGTACTTTTTTCTGTTGTTTGAATTCCTTGTGTAATCTGGAAATTAGTCCTTAAAATTAGAGTCCTAAAAATTAGAGTTTTTATCAGAAAGTGTTGTTGAATTTTAGTAAATGATTTTTCTGCATCTATTGAGATGATTATATGGTTTTTGTCCTTTGTTATATATCATATTTATTGATTAATGTCTTCCTTGACCCAATGGTTATTTTGGAGCATATTGTTTAATTTCCATGTATTTATATAGTTTCTGAAATTCTTCGTTATTAATTTCTAGTTTTATTCCACTGTAGTCTGAGAATATATTTGATATGATTTTAGTTTTTAAAATTTGTTGAAAAAGCTCCTGCACAGCAAAGGAAACATTCAACAAAGTAAAGACACAAACCACAGAATGGGAGAAAATATTTGCAAACTGCCTGTTTGACAGGAGATTAATAACCAGAATACATAAGGAGCTGAAACAGTACTATAGGAAAAAAAATCTAACAATCCAATTTACAAATGGGCAAAAGACCTAAATAGACATTTCTCAAAAGAAGACATACAAATGGCAAACAGATATACAAAAAGGTGTTCAACATCATTGATCATCAGAGAATTGTAAATCGAAACTATAATGAGACATTATCTCACTCCAGTTAAAATGGCTTTTATCCAAAAGACAGGCAATAAAAATGCTGGTGACGATGTGGAGAAAAGGGAGCCCCTGTACATTGTGAGTGGGAATATAAATTAGTACAGCCACTATGGAGAACAGTTTGGAGGTTCTGATGTAGAACTACAACTCCTAGGAGGTATATACCCAAAACAAAGGAAATCAGTATATTGAAGAGATATCTGCATTCCCACAATTTTTACACCACTATACACAATAGCTAATATTTGGAAGCAACCTAAGCGTCCATCATCAGATAATTAGATTTAAAAGATGTGGTACGCATACACAATGGAGTACTATTCATCCATAAAAAAGAATGAAATCCTGTCATTTGTAACAACATGAATGGAACTGGAGGTAATTATGTTAAAAGAAAGAAGCCAGGCACAGAAAGACAAACTTTACACATGTGTTAGTCTGTTTTCATGCTGCTGGTAAGGACATACCTGAGACTGGGCAATTTACAAAAGAAAGAAGTTTAATTGGACTTACAGTTCCACGTGGCTGGGGAGGCTTCACAATCATAGAGGAAAACAAGGAGGAGCAAGTCACATCTTACATGGATAGTGGCAGGCAAAGAGAGCTTGTGCAGAAAAACTCCCATTTTAAAATCATCAGTTCTTCTGTCTACAGGTGAGATGAGTTTCTTGTAGACAGCATATAGTTGGGTCATATTTTTTAAATCCACTTAGCCAGGCTATATCTTTTAAGTGGAAAGTTTAATACACCTACATTAAAGGTTATTATTGATATATGAGGGTTTTTTCCTTTCATTTTATTGATTGATTTCTGGTTGTTTTGTATATCCTTTGTTCCTTTCATTCTCTCTCATTGTTTATCATCGTGGTTCGACATTTTTCTATAGTGATAACATATGAGTCCTTTCTCTTCCTTATTTGTGTGTCTTCTCTACCAGTGTATGTTGTATTTTAGTGTGTTTTCATGAGGTAGATGTCACCCTTTTGTTTCTATAAGTAGCACTCCCCTAAGCGTTTCTTGTACAGCTGATTTAGTTTTGATCAATTTTCTCAATTTTGCTTATCTGAGGAAGACTTCATTTCTTCTTCATTCATGAAGGGTAAATTTGCTGGTTATAGTATCTTTGACTGACAGGTTTCTTGCTGTTGTTGTTTTAGCACTTTGAATATATCATCTCATTTTCTCCTGGCCTACTGAAAAATCCACTGTTAGTCTGATGAGGACTCCCTTATAAGAGAAAAGATACTCTTCTCTTACTGTTTTTAGAATTCTCTCTTTATCTTTAGGTATCTCTGAGCTTCCTATATCTAGATGTCTAAATCTCTTACTAGATTCAGGAAGATTTCAGCCATTTTTTCATTGAATAGGTTTTCTATGTTTTTCATTTTCACTTCATCTTCTAGGACACTAAAAATTCAAATATTTGGTCACTTTATGATGTCCCATATGTCATGTAAGCTTTGCTCATTTTATTTTATTTCATTTTTGTCTGACTGGGTTATCTCAAAAGACCTGTCTTCAAATTTTGAAAGTTTTTCTTCTGCTTGATCTAGTCTATTATTGAAGCTTTTGAATGTATTTTGTAATTTATTCAATGAATTCTTTAGTATGAGAATTTCTAGTAAATTTCTCATGTGTAATCTGAATTGTTTTCCTGATTTCTTTGTATTGTTTTTCTTTGTTCTCTTATATCTCACTGAGCTTTTTAAATATCATTATTTTTACTTCTCTTTCCAGGATTTCATCAATTTATTTTTCATTGAAATCTACAGCTGGAGAATTATTCTGTTCCTTTGGAGGTGTCATGTTTCTCTGCTTTTTCATGTTGCCTTTTGTTTATTTTTGAGACAGAGTCTCATTCTGTCACCCAGGCTGGAGTGCAGTGGTGCATTTTTGGTTCACTGCAACCTCTACCTCCCAGATTCAAGTGATTCTTGTCCCTCAGTCTCCCAAGTAGCTGGGATTACAGGCATGAGTCACTGTGCCTGGCTATTTTTTTTCTTTCATATTTTTAGTAGAGACTAGGTTTTGCCATGTTGGCCAGACTGATCTCGAACTCCTAGCCTCAAGTGATCCAATTGCCTTGGCCTCCCAAAGTGCCGGGATTACAGGCGTGAGCCACCACATCCAGTCAATGTTCCTTGTGTTCTTACATTGATATCTGCATATTTGGTGTAACAGTTGCTTCTTATAATTTTTGGAATTGCTTTTGTAGAGGAGGACTTTTTCCTGAAGATGTATCTTCGGTGTTGGCTGGGTAGAGTACTCTGGTTTTCATTCTTGGTGTGTGCAGTAGTGTAGTCTCTATACCATTTCTTCAGCTGTAAATGGTGTCAGTGGTGACCATAATTTTCTCAGTGGCTTAGGATGCAGTTGTTAGTGGAGACAGTGGTCAAGTTTTTCTGGGGACTGGGACACCAGGTGGACCAGTCCTCAGGCTCCAATCATGGCAGTGGTAGGCCAAGCATGCTTGTCCTTTAGCCCCAGTATGGCATATGTTGGCAATGTGTTAGGCGGTTTGGGCAGGACAATTATTGGACCTCTAGGCAGCTTTCTTTTGTGCCAGTAGTGGCAGTGGTGGTTCAGCTAGGTGGATGGGTTATTGGACACCTGGGTAGTGGATGTGGCACGGGTAATGGCAATAGCAGCAGTGGGACAACCCTCTGGTTTCCAAGCAGGCTTCACTTGTATTGGCAGTGACTACAACAGGCTAGGTGGGCCAGTCTCCAGGCATTCAACTGGTATGTGGGGGTGGGTGCCAGCTGTGGTGGTAGTGGTAGGTTAGATGGGCCTGGCCTTAGTCCCTCGGGAGGAGTATTCAGGTGCCAATGGTGGTGGACTGGGCTGGACAATCCCCAGTCCCCCATATAGCATGCTTGGTCACTGATGAGGGCAGAGCTTGGCCAGGTGGGCCTGTCCTCAAGGCCCCCTGTGGTGCCTGCAGGTGCTGTTTGTGGTAGGTAAAAGTGAGTTATCCCCAGGCTTCTGGAAGGATGTACAGGTGGAAGTGGCCGTGGCTGCACTGTGACCCTGTTACTGGGGAAGGCAAGGCTGCTTTCAGTTGCAGCAGTTAGAGGCAGTGGCTGGGGGGCATGCACTTCAACTCCTGGTGGCAACTGTGGGTTGGGTAGCCTGTCCTCAGGACTCTTACAAATATGTGGCAGCTCCACTGCTTAAGGCCGTGGGGTTGCTGCCAGTGGCTTGCACTTTGACGCCAGTGGCAGCAGCCTGCAATGATGGTAGCTGTGGGAGGGTGATGTCGATGGGGCTCCACGAATGTGGAGATAGATGCAGGGCTGCTGGATCTCAGGGCAGGACACAGTCTGGTAGGGGCTGGGCTTTCTAAGTAGCACCTTGCTATAGCTGCTTAGGATTTAGGGGATATGTGAGACTGAGTGTTAGCTCCCTTTTTGGAGCAATGGCATCACGTGGTCTGCAGGAAGCTCCCTGCGTTTGTCTCAGGGTCTGTGAGCGCTGAGGAGCTCTCCTGTGGCTAGGATTGCAGGAGTGCACAGTAAGAATGTGGACCACTGGGGGTCTCTCACTTATCCTTTTCCCATGCTGGGAAGCCTCTCAGCTTCTAAAATTTCTAAAACAAATTTAGAAATTTTTGTTTCTAAAATTTCTATTGGATCCCTTTTTTATAAACTCCGATGCATTCTCTGATAAAATGCTTTGTCTTTTCCTCTATTTTCTGGAGCATGAAATCATATTGTAACCACCTGTGGGACTATTTCTATTGCCTGTTTTATTTTTAACATTGTTTTTGGTCATGTGGTCTTATTTCCATACTTGCATGGTGATTTTTAATTGAATGTTAGACATCATATATAACAATAAAAATTGTGAAGGATCTAGATGATGTTCTCTTTTACGGAGAACACTTAATTCTTTTTCTGGCAGGTGAATAGCATATAGGGAGATCACCTTGATCCAGGTGAGGCTGGCTTTCAGATATTTTTGGCAGAAAGAAGTCTTTAATTTCAATTTGCTTTTGCTTCTAGGGCAAGTTCTGATTCCTAGAGGGTACCCTTCAGGTGTCTCAACTGAAAGCCTGGGGTGTTTACTGGGGCTGCTCCACCTTAGTAGTTGCCCGGCTCCAACCTCTTTTTCTCTAACCAAAGACTCTATTCAAGTTCTTTCACTTTACAGTAGCTTCTTTCTGCTTAGTTTCTTGGCACCTTGCCCTGTGCACATGCAGCTGGAGACTTGACAAACAGCTATAGCGAAAATTGCATGTAGAATTTCAGGCTGACTCCCCTGCAGTTCCTGCCTCTTTGAGATCTGGGCTTCTCAAGTTCTGCCCGTGTTGGCCATCCAAACTCTTAACTTCTGTCTCTTCACCTCAGTGAGACTGTCACAAGCCTCATGCTGATGACTTCTACTTCTTTTCCTTATTCCACAAATCAGCAAATCCCCTCAGAGGAACAAATGGGGACAAATGTGAGGCTCCCCTCAATGTGCTTCCCTTCCCTTCTCTTTAGGATCTTAGACTCTCAAGTGCTATCAAACTTGGTTGATCTCTACTGCCCTCAAACAGTTCATTTCAAAATTTTACCAGATTGCTTAGTTATTCTTAGAGTTAGGAGTAACATTATATAATCTTTTCTATCATAGACAAGAGTGGAAATCATGTTACACATTATTTTATTTCATTCTGTATTCTAATTGTTTTGAGGGTGAGCCTTGGCTTATTGATTTTCAATTTTTTAAATAAAAGCATTTAAGATATAAAGTTCTTCTACATACACCCCAGTAGCTGTATCCCATCAATTTTTATATATTGTGGTTCCATTAGTATTGGGTTCTAAATATTTTCAGTTGTTTACTATGATTTATTCCTTGACCTATGAATTATTTAGAAACGAAATTTTCATTTCTAAAATATTTGGGATTAATTTTTCTTTTTCTTAATGATTTTTAAGTTATTTTCACTTTGTTCAGAAATATGATCTGTATGATATCATTTCTTTGGAATTTATTGGAATTTATTAGGAATGTACTGGAATTTATTAGAAGAATGTATATTCTTCAGTTGTTGGGTATAACATTCTATTTCTATCCATTATATCAAGCATGTTGAGTGTCATTCAAATAGTCCATATTCTTACTAAATTCTAAGTTCTAGAGGTATCATTATAGTAAGTTACATATTGAAATCTCCTATTAAATTATGAAAATTTCAATTTCTTCATGTACTCATGTTAATTTTTACTTTGTTATTTTTGGTGTTTAAATTAAAATTGTTATAGCTCTCTAGTAAATTATATTTTTATCATTATATGGACAACATATTTATCACTAATATTGCTTATTGTCTTAAAATCTCTTCTATCAGTTTTTAATAAAGCTAGCTTTTATTGGGTTAGTATTTTCTTGAGATATATATGTATGTGTATGCATAATATATGTAACATATAATTATGTATTCATATTTGTTCATTCTTTTATTTTCATTCTTTTACTGCTCTTAGATTTTAGATGTACTCAATATTTATTTTTTAACTAATTTGACAATCTGTATGTTTAACCACTGTATTTAGGTCGCTTATAACTCATATATTTAGATTTATTTATACTATTGTGTGTTTTCTAGTTAACTTTTAAGGTCTTCTGTCTCCTTTTAAGGTTTTTTTAATTTTCATTTTTAGGTTTTGAAAGGTTTTTTCTCTCCCACTTTTCCTGCTACTGGTTGGAGAATACTATGTTCTTTATTCTTCTCATGATTCTTTTAAAATTGTACCAACAGAACATCTTAATTATGGTTTCTTAGAAGAGATACCCTCAAGTTGTTTTGAAATTAGGCCCTTGTGCCTTTCAGGAAATATGAATTTGGCCCCCACTAGCATACGGCACACAGCACTGAGCATGGGATTCCAGTTTCTTTCTAGAGCAAATGCTTCTCATTCACCATCTGGGTGACTGTGTGCCACCATGCCAGTTCTCAGGCCACAAAGCTGAGTTTCTCAGGGCAGGAACCAGTTGCCGAGTGCCAGCTGCCTGAGTTCCAGACTCCTTCCTCATCAGGTGTTTTTCTCCCTGTCCCAGGGCACCTAGCAGTTCCCGATATCTCAGGCCTTTCTATCTTCAACTTTTCATGACTTTAGTTTTTAGTTTCCTCTTCATTTCTGGCATCTGGGCATTTTCATTTCTTGCTTTCATAGTTAGGTACATATTGTTTAAAGTTTTAAACAATCTATCCATAATTTATCTTGTTTGGAATGGAAAGGTAGTATCCAGGGTTAGCTCAATGTACCCCTCTGAATTTGATATAAAGCCAGAAATTTTCTAAAACGGAAATTTGCTACTTCTGCTTTGAAGATCCCTACATCCAAATTGCCTTACCATTACAGAGTACTTCTTCCATAGTATATGGGAGACATGCTAGTGTCATATAACTAAAAATTCAGTCAGTAGGTAAATAGAGTACTTCATCACATGTCTGGAATTCAATATTAGTTCTATTCCCATCACTAACTTTGTGACTTTGAGTAATTTATTAAATCTGTCTAGCTAAACTCTTTTTTCTTATTTAATGTAGCTAGTCATGCCTCTACCTACCTCTTATTTCAAAGAATCCCCTTGAATATTAAATGGAAAATTAAAAGATAAAATGTTATGAATGAAAGCTCTTAATTTTTTTTCTTTCTTTTTTTTTTTTTTTTAATGGTTTTTTTCTTTTGAGACAGAGTCTTGCTCAAACGCCTAGCCTCAAGCGGTCCTTTTGCCTCAATCTCTCAAATAGCTAGGACTACAGA
>NW_012106731.1:497221-500417 GCF_000951045.1 Mandrillus leucophaeus
TTCCAGGTTCAAGCAATTCTCCTGCCTCAGCTTCCTGAGTAGCTGGGATGACAGGCGCATGCCGCCACGCCTAGCTAATTTATTTTGTATTTTAGTGGAAACGAGATTTCACTGTGTTGTCCAGGCTGGTCTCGAATTCCTGAGCTCAGGCAATCTGCCCTCCTTGGCCTCCCAAAGTGCTAGGATTACAGGCATGAGCCACCGTACCCAGCTGGCTCTTAATTATTTTTAAAGAAGTATCTGTAGAGAGGTATTGTTAGTATTGTCATTTTTTTTAACCTTTATTTTAAGTTTAGGGGTACAAGCGCAGGTTTGTTACACAGGTAAACTTGTGTCATGAGAATTTGTTGTACAGATTATTTCATCACCCAGGTATTAAGCTTAGTCCCATTAGTTATTTTTTCTGATCCTCTCCGTCCTCCCACCCTCCACCCTTCGAAATGCCCCAGTGTGTGTTGTTCCCCTCTATATGTCCATGTGTTCTCATCATTAAGCTCCCACTTATAAGTGAGAGCACGCAGTATTTGCTTTTCTGTTCCTGTGTCAGTTTGCTAAGGTTAATGGCCTCCAACTCAATCTATGTCCCTGCAAAGGACAACAGTCAAGCTGAGAGCCAGGTCAGGAAAGAACTCCCATTCACAACTGCCACAAAAAGAATAAAATACCTAGGAATACAGCTAACTAGGGAGGTGAAAGATTTCTACAAGGAGAACTACAAACCACTGCTCAAAGAAATCAGAGATGACACAAACAAATAGAAAAACATTCCATGCTCATGGATAGGAGGAATCAGTATCATTAAAATGGCCACACTGCCCAAAGCAATTTATAGGTTCAATGCTATTCCTATTAAACTACCACTGATATTATTCACATAACTAGATAAAACTTTTTTCAAATTCATATGGAACCAAAAAATAGCCCAAATAGCCAAGGCAATACTAAGTAAAAAGAACAAAGCTGGAAGCATCACACTACTCGACTTCAAACTATCCTACAGGGCTACAGTAACCAAAACAGCATGGTACTGGTACAAAAAGAGACACATAGGCCAATATAACAGAATAGAGAATCCAGAAATAAAGCTGCACACCTACACACTCTGATCTTTGACAACCCTCACAAAAACACATAATGGGGAAAGGATTCCCTATTCAATAAATGGTGCTGGGATAAATGTCTAGCCATGTTGTTGTCATTATTAATGTCTAGTTAACTACATCCATTGAGAAGAAGTGAAGCTTATGGAGGATAATAGCTACATTTCAACAATCCTGTAGCTTTGAACATAGTGCCCTGAGAAGAACAGATATTTAAAAATTATGGATGAATTAATGTAAAGAATCTATAGCAAAATTTGTAGACTAGCATTTGGGGGTTGGGGGTGTTGGAATGTTAATAATATATTTAGCTTTAGACCCCATGCCATAATTTTAGGTATTTGGTCAGGAAATATTGTCAAGGTATTATTCCCTGGAGTAGAATTCAAGCAAATCCAAACATATTTTCAGTTATCAGTAGACACTTAAGCTTTTAATAATGGGTAAAACAAATTTTACTGCAAATGAATGATTGCCCTTGATAGCTGAAGTGTAGTAAAGCCTTAAATAATACATTAACTAATTGCTTCTTATTTCTGATGTTTGTTGTTAATGGTTTTTAATTGTAACATGAATTTCAATTCATTTGCTCCCAGAAACCAGAAAATAGTGAAGGTAAACATGGGGACTGCTACCAACCCCAGGAGCTAGTGAGGTACACTTCATGTTTCACCTATTTGGATGATATAAATTGAATTCTCTGCATGAAACCTTCAGACAAGTTCTTTACTATAGAAACCCAAAGTGAGAAAGTTGATTGCAGTAGCTATCCTGGGAAGAGTCTTTCTGAATGTGCTATTGCCCAGTATTGTAAAAAATGTACTTGTGGAATCTCAATGTGGTTTTTGGTCCCAGTGGGATAGTGTAGGCACAAGCTTTGCCAGCAGGACAAGGGAAAAATATTAAGGTTTCTCCATTATGTGTATAGATCTAACCAAAATGTAGGAAGCTGTCAGGGAAGTCGAAACTCTAGCCATAACTGGTCTGAGTTCACTAGTGCCCTTCAGTTACTCCTTGACGTCAGAATCCCCAATCCCTGGGAATGAAGGAGGGTTGTTCCCACATGCCTTATTCCACTTGTTTAAGCCCCACTCTAGTGAATACAACCCATATTCCTTTAGTCCAGCAAGCTTTCCCTTCTTCTAGTCATTCTCTGCATTTGTATTAAACACCACCTATTTCATACCAATCTCCTACTCAAAGATATACAATGGCTCCCACTGTTTAGCTTTCTACTCCTTGTTCCGTGTTCAGAGCCTTCCACTGTCTAGTTCCGGTTTTGGTTCTGATTCTAATTCATCTTCATTAACTTCCATTGTGGTCCCTGGCTCCATCAGCCTGGTTTATATAGGACCTCGATGTGTTCTACTTGTTTCCCCTTGCATGCCTGGGACTCCTCTAGCAAAAGGGGTTTCTCTCTCATCTCCATTTATCTGAAACTTGTTTTCTGACTGAAGACAGATCTCCCTTTATTTGGAAAACTATCCTCTTTCAACCAAGTTCTCAGCTGTTGAAGGGTTCCACTTGTAATCTTGAGGAAAGAATATCCTTCTAGCCATCCACGTGAGACAAATCTATAAAAAATTACCTGGGTGGTGGGTGTTGCAGCTAGATATCATTCTGAATTTTATACTTCTTTCAAAGCTAGTTCAAATCCCACTTTTTCTGGCCCATCCCAATGGGATCTCTTTTTCCTCTCAGTGATTATAAATCTTGTAGACTTAAGATTTAAAAGATATAACAGATAGAAGATAAAACTTCCCTGTATCAATATTTCCCAAATCTGAGAAACATATCAACCATGCCAGTGGAAAAAAAAATTCTCCCTAATATTAACTTCAACTATTTTCAGAATGATACCTAAAATATACAAACATAAAATAAAGTGCAGATCCCTAGCAGTTTTATTTCATATAAAAGTTATAGATTAAATAAATCCTCATAACCAAAATCAAGTTCACAGCGTGTCACAGATAATGTCATTTTGCTGAAATTAATTATGACAGATGATGTCACTTAACCTAAATCACCGATATAAATGTGAATATGGTTCCAAGTGCCACAGTGGAGGTCTCCTGGCCAACCTGTCACCCATT
>NW_012106731.1:500467-548060 GCF_000951045.1 Mandrillus leucophaeus
TTCCCTGGAGTAGAATTCAAGCAAATCCAAACATATTTTCAGTTATCAGTAGACACTTAAGCTTTTAATAATGGGTAAAACAAATTTTACTGCAAATGAATGATTGCCCTTGATAGCTGAAGTGTAGTAAAGCCTTAAATAATACATTAACTAATTGCTTCTTATTTCTGATGTTTGTTGTTAATGGTTTTTAATTGTAACATGAATTTCAATTCATTTGCTCCCAGAAACCAGAAAATAGTGAAGGTAAACATGGGGACTGCTACCAACCCCAGGAGCTAGTGAGGTACACTTCATGTTTCACCTATTTGGATGATATAAATTGAATTCTCTGCATGAAACCTTCAGACAAGTTCTTTACTATAGAAACCCAAAGTGAGAAAGTTGATTGCAGTAGCTATCCTGGGAAGAGTCTTTCTGAATGTGCTATTGCCCAGTATTGTAAAAAATGTACTTGTGGAATCTCAATGTGGTTTTTGGTCCCAGTGGGATAGTGTAGGCACAAGCTTTGCCAGCAGGACAAGGGAAAAATATTAAGGTTTCTCCATTATGTGTATAGATCTAACCAAAATGTAGGAAGCTGTCAGGGAAGTCGAAACTCTAGCCATAACTGGTCTGAGTTCACTAGTGCCCTTCAGTTACTCCTTGACGTCAGAATCCCCAATCCCTGGGAATGAAGGAGGGTTGTTCCCACATGCCTTATTCCACTTGTTTAAGCCCCACTCTAGTGAATACAACCCATATTCCTTTAGTCCAGCAAGCTTTCCCTTCTTCTAGTCATTCTCTGCATTTGTATTAAACACCACCTATTTCATACCAATCTCCTACTCAAAGATATACAATGGCTCCCACTGTTTAGCTTTCTACTCCTTGTTCCGTGTTCAGAGCCTTCCACTGTCTAGTTCCGGTTTTGGTTCTGATTCTAATTCATCTTCATTAACTTCCATTGTGGTCCCTGGCTCCATCAGCCTGGTTTATATAGGACCTCGATGTGTTCTACTTGTTTCCCCTTGCATGCCTGGGACTCCTCTAGCAAAAGGGGTTTCTCTCTCATCTCCATTTATCTGAAACTTGTTTTCTGACTGAAGACAGATCTCCCTTTATTTGGAAAACTATCCTCTTTCAACCAAGTTCTCAGCTGTTGAAGGGTTCCACTTGTAATCTTGAGGAAAGAATATCCTTCTAGCCATCCACGTGAGACAAATCTATAAAAAATTACCTGGGTGGTGGGTGTTGCAGCTAGATATCATTCTGAATTTTATACTTCTTTCAAAGCTAGTTCAAATCCCACTTTTTCTGGCCCATCCCAATGGGATCTCTTTTTCCTCTCAGTGATTATAAATCTTGTAGACTTAAGATTTAAAAGATATAACAGATAGAAGATAAAACTTCCCTGTATCAATATTTCCCAAATCTGAGAAACATATCAACCTTGCCAGTGGAAAAAAAAATTCTCCCTAATATTAACTTCAACTATTTTCAGAATGATACCTAAAATATACAAACATAAAATAAAGTGCAGATCCCTAGCAGTTTTATTTCATATAAAAGTTATAGATTAAATAAATCCTCATAACCAAAATCAAGTTCACAGCGTGTCACAGATAATGTCATTTTGCTGAAATTAATTATGACAGATGATGTCACTTAACCTAAATCACCGATATAAATGTGAATATGGTTCCAAGTGCCACAGTGGAGGTCTCCTGGCCAACCTGTCACCCATTAACTGTGTAAGTTCTGGACACGTAGCCTCTCAGACCCTCAGTCTCCTCGTCTGTAACTTAAATATTCCTGGAAAGTATTTAATGATAGGGTTGAATTGTAAAAGAATGAATTAAATATGCATGTGAATTGCTCTGCATAGTGTCTGGCAGGTGATAGATGTTCAAAAGCTGTTACCTATTATTATCATAGTACAGTCATAGCAGTGTTCTAATTTGATCATTAAAAAACCCAAGTTTTAGTCAATTAAGTAACTGTCCTTTGGCTACCCAATTTCCTTATACCAAAATGCTCTGGTAAGAGTCTACAGTACAGAGAGAAGACATTATGAATTTATACTTCTTTCTGGTTATGGATTCGCCTAACTTGAACAATATGCCAAACTCTATAAAGCATAGTTAGTATACAAGGATATTTCATTTAATTTATTAATGTATTCCCAATCTTGTTCCTAAAAGGATTTGATGCGAAAACATAATAAACAGAAGGGAAAAACAAAATAAAGAGAAAAATGAAGAGAAGATAATGAAAAAAAAAGAGTCAGAGTTAATATCAGTTAGGTATGCTATACGTTTCATTAAAGCCACTAAAGATAATTTAAATTTTCTGGTTCTGATATTGTGGTATAGTTATCTAAGGTATAACCATTGGCGGAAATGGTGACAGGTACATGGGACCTCTCTGTTCAATATTTGCAACTTACTGTGAATCTGTAGTTATTTCAAAATTAAAAGATTTTACATTACAAGTTGAATTTGAAGTGGTCTAGGCTTTCAAGGAACTGAAGTACAAGGGACTTTCTGTCTGCAGGTCCTCAAACAGGAATATTGCTTGAAGGAGTGATCTTGATTTCAACAATTTCCCTGCTTAAACCCAACGGTAGGCTGGGCGCGGGGGCTCACG
The DNA here is from genome assembly GCF_000951045.1 of Mandrillus leucophaeus. Classification (NCBI taxonomy): domain Eukaryota; kingdom Metazoa; phylum Chordata; class Mammalia; order Primates; family Cercopithecidae; genus Mandrillus; species Mandrillus leucophaeus. The sequence continues at coordinate 503,096 of NW_012106731.1, forward strand.
CCCGTAATTGCAGGACTTTGGGAGGCCAAGGTGGGTGGATTACCTGAGGCCAAGTTCGAGACCAGCCTGCTCCAAAATGGTGAAACCCTGTCTCTACTAAAAATACAAAAATTACCTGGGTGTGGTGGTGCATGCCTGTAATCCCAGCTACTCAGCAGGCTGAGGCAGGAGAATCGTTTGAACCTGAGAGGTGGAGGTTGCAGTGAGCCAAGATTGCGTCATTGCACTCCAGCAGCCTGGGCACCAAAAGTGAAACTCCATCTCAAAAAACAAACAAACAAACAAAACCCAACGGTGGTGATTTTCATGCATGTGACAAGTTAGGTGAGCTCCAATGCTCACCAGGAGCAGAGGGCCAAAGATAAAGTCAGTAAAAGCCTGCTTCTGGCTGAGGCGGGCGGATCACGACGTCAGGAGATTGAGACCATCCTGGTTAACACGGTGAAACCCCTCTCTACTAAAAGTACAAAAAATTAGCCGGGCGTAGTGGTGGGCGCCTCGTGAGGCTGAGGCAGGAGAATGGAGTGAACCAGGGAGGCGGCGCTTGCAGTGAGCCAAGATTGTGCCACCGCACTCCAGCCTGGGCAACAGAGCGAGACTCCATCTCAAAAACAAACGCCTGCTTCTGCATTAAGATGAACGAGCTTGTTCCATGGCTGAGAGGGAGGGACTATTACCTTTCATGAGACCTCCATGACAGTATCTTTCAACTGGGCCTTTGATAAATATTGAATAACAGACAGTTTCAAGTGATAAAGATTAAAAATAGCTGCATTTTGGGTGGCTCCTGTGGTCACATCATCAAATGCTTCCTCTTCATTCTCTCTAATATTAATGACTATTATTCATTCAGTGCTTTCTATGTGGCAAGTTCTATGTGACCCTATAGTGAAAGCATTTTATCCTACAACTATCCTATTTTACCATGAGGAAACAAGGCTTGGAGGGGTCATTTAACTTACCTAGTGTCACAGAGCTGATAAGTAACGAAGTTGAGGTTCTAACCAGGTTTGGCTGACCACAAAGCCAATATTCTAACAACCATCTTGTATTTCTACAGCGCACCAGCTCTCCTCTGAGCTGCTGGGGAGAACAGAACAGGAGGACTGGGCATTTCTTCACTTAGCAGTGCAGTCATGTTTTGTATCTGTGTTTGGTGTTTTATTAATGATTACAAACAAGTATTGAACCGTATTGAACCTGTTAGGTATCAGACACTGTGCACTTTGATTTGGATCTCTCATGGAATCTATTATTATATTAAATTAGTAACAGTTAGGTACCAATATTATTATCCCCATTTTATAGGTGAAGAAACTGTGGATTCGCAAGTTTAACTTGCTCAGGAATGCAGCAGTAGCCGTACCAGAATTTAAAGTCAGGCCTGTTTTAAGAACTGGTCCTCTTAAGTTGCGTTACAGCTTGGTAGTGAACTGAGGGCTGAGGGGAGGGACTGTCATTGTATATATATTCTGTGTAAGGGCCGTGCAACTGCAAAACCAACTCAGAAACTACTGATTGCCTGATGAAACTGCCTGGAACATCATCACCAAGGTTTGCATGCTGACAGCTATTCACTAATAACGCATGTAGAAGGAGGGAAATGCTTATGAATGCAATTATGATTGACAGATAGATAGATAGATAGATAGATAGATAGATAGATAGATAGGTAGACAGACAGACAGATAGATTCAGATAGACAGATTTTCTGGTGCAGTCTTGGTGCAGATATTCTGCCCTCAGGTGTGTCGTCTTCAGCAAATTTGACCATCATGATTACTGGCCACCTTGCCAAAACAGCATACTCTTGTGGTGAGGCTAAAGAATACGCATTTTATGCTGGTAATCTTGAATTAGAAACTTTTTCATTTCCCTGAACACTCCAGGTTTTCATATTTTTTGGAAATGAGGTCATATGATAAATAATTACATTTGGTGCTCAATGTATCAGGAAATTAGTCCCAATTCTCTACTTCTCTTAGTAAGGATAGACCTAGCCAAGTTGTCCTCAAACATCCTCTCCCACCCCTGAATGCCAGCCAAGCTCCAGGGCAGAAGGTAACAGATTTCCGGAATGAAGCCTTTCAGTACCAGCAGCCAATCACGTGGGAATGAAGAAGGCTGTCTCCTACAACTGAAACCACAAGGGAGTTAGAACAGGAGGCAAGATAATTACCTACCTGGAGAACAGCCAGGGAAGCAGCCCGGGCCTCTTGTGAAAAATGCCATGGGAAATGTAATGACCACATGTGGTAAGGAGGACCTCGGTTTCCTACCTGATCTGATAAGCAAGGTCAAGGCAGGACGCTGATCCTAGAGACAGAAGGGGCTGGTATTTATTATTTATCTAATGCTTGCAGCCAGCCAGGCTCTGCATGAGGCAAGGATCAATTTGAGCACCTACCTTAGGGCTTAAATTTATTCTCCGAGGACCCAAATTTGAGTCCTCATGTTCCCCCTTTTCTTACACTAAACTCTCGGAATCCAGGGGGCTTTGCTGATTTGTAGGGAGTGGACAATGACTTCACCATCAGAAGTTCACCCTGCATTCTTACACGTTTATTTCCCTAGGCTTCTCCTCTCGCCTACCCACCTACCTGTTGCTCATCCTTCAGGATTTCAATGTCTCTTCCCTGATGCCTCAGGATGGGATGGGAGAACTACCTTTGGGGATGTGTTGAATTTTGTAACATATTCTGCCATAGCACCTCACTGAAATCTAAACTCCTGTTTCTCCCACTAGCCTGGAAGTTTTTGCAATCAGGGGCAGTTCAGTAGTTTATTCAAGGGTAGTATCCCTGTTGGGCATGGTGGCTCACATCTATAATCCTAGCACTTTGGGAGGCCAAGTAAGAAGGATCGCTTGAGGCCAGGAGTTCCAGACCCGCCTGGGCAATAGAGTGAGACCTTGTCTCTACAAATAATTTTTTTAAAAAAATGGCTGGGCATGGTGGTGCATGCCTGTACTTTCAGCTACTCTGGAGGCTAAAGCAGAAGGATTGCTTGAGCCCAAGATTTCAAGACTGCAGTGAGCCATGAGTGTGCCACTGCACTCTAGTCTGGGTGACAGAATGAAACCCTGTCTCTAAAAGAAAAGGAAAAAGAGAAAAAAAGGTGATATTCTTATACACAATTCATACATAGGGATATGATATAAGCATAACTTGGAAGTTTCCCTGATTCTTAGGCAATATGTGCTAACACTCCACAGTTTTGTTCCACCAAACAGCAGCTGATGCAATCAAACAAAGCTGATCCCAGCAAGCCACTAATGAATACAATACTGAACCAATGCCCATTTGCTTCATTATATATAGTCCTCATTTGCCCACTAGCAGACCTTCTAAGTTTCCCTCCTGGATCCTCCCAGCCTACATACTTCTCCAAGGTCACTTGCAGAAGGTTCTAGGACCTACAAGTCATGGTCTGAATCTCTCTGAGAATGTTTCTTTCACATTCAAGAGATTGCCTGGGCTGTACATAGGGCAAGAACTGCTAAGGAATTAATGCCTCAGGGGTGATCTACAGCCAGACACGTACCGCTTAAGCTGAGTCCCAGTTGCCCACAGTAGTAATCTGTTCGCTGATGTCATTTAATAAAGTGAAGAGACTTTCCTCCCTGCCCTGCTCATTATTCCACTCTCTCACTGTGCTTCCTCTAGATTACCTCCCAATAAACTACTTGCACCAAAATCCCGCTCTTAAGGTTCATCTGAGGGAAATCTAACCTGATACACCTTACTCTTCCTCTTGACTGCATCTCCACGCTGTCTCGGAGGTGCTGGAACACGGTCCTCCCCATCCATGGCCCCGTTTCCATATCTCAGTGACCTCTGGCCTCCACCCTCCCTTACACCTCACACCCACTTCTACCAAGCAACCAATCACCTTGTAACAACTACTTGTTTAATAAATATTTATAGTAGTTGGTAAATATTTACCACAGTATTTATCATTTAGAAATTTAACATGTCTTCTTAACTATGTTAAAAGTTTTAGAACTGTTATTGTTTTTGGTTACTCATGATAGTGCTCTGGTTCCAAAACGGCCTAGGTTTTGAGTGGTCTGTTCCAACTTATTTTTTTTCCAAGTCCTGTTATTTTTTAAGTGCATGATTTTGCAAAACATGAGGTTTTGGAGGAGTGCATACAGTGTTTTAGTGTATAACCACTTGTATTTAGCAGAGTGCCTGGCATGTATAAGTTGCTCAATAGATATTTGGTGAATGAATGAATAGATGAATGACAGAATAAGCATTCTAGTCATCTCACTTAGACTTTAAAGAAGCCACAATTTTCTATGTGACAGAGACTCCGTTTGCAATGGAGAAATCATTCCCTATGCCCATCTGAATTTTCAGCAATGTTTTAATTTAAACGATTACCTGCTTTATGGATTTAATCCTTAAGGTAGTAGAAGAAATTTTTGAATGCTCAAGGAAGGAGAATGTCCAAACAAAAAGTTCCTCCTAGAGTTTAAATCTTTATAATACATTTTATCTAACTACATATTTTTATTTCCAAAGAAGCACAACAACCTATAAATCAGATGGTAGCTATTTATCTATTTTGCTGTCTGGATGTACATTGCTCTTATTTCCACTATTTCTAAATTTTAAAAACACTATTCACTAACACACTATTATAAAGCTTGCAGTCAATTTATACAATTTAAGTAAATATATTTCAGCCAACACAATTAAAATGATCCACTTAACTCCAAGAGCGGTCAATTAATCAGCATGTACGGAATTGATTAAACATATTTTATGTGGAAGGCACTGCGCTAGGAATCATGAGGAGAGACACAAAAGTAGAAAATGACCGTAATTCTAGGTTTTTCATGGTTGGCCTTCAAATATTCTGCCCTCTTATGCACAGAAGTACAGGAGCCCCATTTTGGGATTTGGATGAGGTGGCAGCCATGATAATCAATACTCTCCACCCTCAAGGTGCTTTCATTTATTTAGGAAAATAGACACAGGTACAAGAACAACTTGAGATGGCAATACAAGTGGCACATATCAATCCCCCCCATTGTTCTCCACGGCCTAAGGGATCTTTGGGAGGCATGTGGGGAACACTGGAGGAGGGAGGAGATGAGTCTAGGGTAGATAGGGCATTCCAGAGCTCTACTTCTCTTTTCAAATTGGGCTTAAGCATGATTTCATTTTTTTGTTTGTTTGTTTAAGAGCCCACTGCTCAGGGGTAAGTTGAGAACCACAAGCAGAATCCATAAGAAGAAAGAATAGGAAGAAGGGTCTGGAATGGGATCCCTGTGAGTTAAGGTAGTATGGGAAAGCATTTTAAGGAACCACAAAGAGAAACAGTATCAAGTGAGCCTTGAGATTGGGCTGAAATTTAGATAAATTAAGAGAAGAGAAAATGGTAGGCCAATAACAAGGCCTAAAACAAAACAAAAAAGTGCTGCCTAAAATGTCTAGAAATCTGTAGCAACGTTTGTTTAACCTGAATTTTCTAAAAGTTTTTAAAAATGTTAAACATTTCTCACTTTGTTCACAGTCACCTCTTAAAGGCAATGGGCAAAAAATGTAGAGTTTGGGTCAGACATTTGTGGGTTAGAATTCTGCCTTTGAAATTTACAAGTCACTCAACCCTCAAGGCATTCATTTCCCCATTTGTAGAATGCAGAGAAACCATTAATGCTGGTAGAATTATGCACATGAAGTGGAACCATAGAAACGGTGGAGGAATCACTAATGCATCTCAGAATTACATACATGAAAGGTGTAGCCCACTGTACACTAAACCCTTAATTGAACATGAATGAAAAGAACCTACTAAGTTGTAACTGAGTTTTATGTCTTTAAATTTCTGACCATTCACCAGGATATAACTCCTGCTAAATAAGAGTAATATTGGCCTTCTTGCCTCCTATAATGGAAAAAAGAAGACTATCTATGCAAGAAATAATAATAACGAAGTGCAAGATAGTGCTGGCTATGCTGTGTGTGATAGAGGATAAAATAAGTAATTGATTTTTCACGAGACGACTGTGCTGTCTGTGCTGTTTTGGGTATGTGTACATATGGACATGACATTTCTTTTATTTACTCCTCATTCTTTTTCACCTAGACCAGGGCTTCTCAAACACTAATGTGCATATGAATCATCTGGACATCTTCTTAAAATGCAGATTCTGGGTCTGTAGGTCTCGGGTGGTGCCAGACAGTCTGCGTTTCCAGCAAGCTCTCAGGTGATGCTGGTGTTGCTTGTCTGTAGATCACACTTTGATTCAAAGGGCCTAGATTCTCATTTTCAGTCTTCAAAACCCAGCCCCTGGGTTCTTCCCTCCAGGAAGCCTTTCCTAACCTTGACACTGTCTCAGTCTTTGATAAAAATGCTAAGCAATTAAAACTGCAAGGCAACTCCTAGGCCCACCATATAAAATACAAGATTCCCAGTTAAATTTGAGTTTCAGAAAAAAACAAACAAACAACAATAACAACAACAAAAAACCCTTAGACTGTTGCATGGGACATAGTTATGCTAAAAATCTATCCGTTGTTTATCTGAACTGCAAATTTACCTTGGTGTGCTGTAGTTTTATTTGCTAAGTCTGGCAACCCTACCTGCTACCCACCAATCCTGCCCCATTCCTAGCACATACAATTAGATTGCTGTCCCTTAACCTCTTCTAACCAGAAATTCCAGGGCAGACACTGCCTCACAGACCCTTGTTCATGTCACTGTGGTAACCTGGGGCTATTTCTAACTTTTCAGTAACTTCACAGAGATAAGCTCATTGTTGATGACAGGTCTTTTTCCTATTGGACTGTGAGCTACTTAGAAGTAAGGACTACATCTTCACCTGTGTCTTCCTTGTTTCTAGCAGAGTAAAATATGCACAATAAATATTTGCCAAGTTGAACTGAGCACAATTAGCTCAGATCCTGATTCAGCTGCTTTGGTTGATGGTATAAAATGGCTTTGGCAGAGGTTGAAGGACCTTGAGGCTTTGGAAACAGGTGTAGGTCTGGGGTCAAAAAGAAGCATGTTAATCTTTTTAGCAAAGATCTTTGTTCTTTAAAAAAAAACTAATGAATCCAATCAAGGAATATTTGTCTACATATTAGCATCAAACTCTCTCTTAATTTCAACTAGAATAAGTACATACTCTACCATGCCCAAAATAAATTGCTCCACCTCTCCATATGACTTCTTCTAAAGGTTCATCTCCTACCTTTTTCTTTACTTGCCTGAGGACTAAAATCACATTCACTTGGATTAACATCATGTGACACTTACTTTTTCTTCCTTAGTGATCTGCAATGGAGAGTCGATGGGTCTTACAGAATAGAACTAAATTTAAGGATATGGGGTCTAAAAATGTCTCCTGATTGATGTTGGCCAAAGTGGCTTTCACCAGTCCCTCCACAACTGTATGTTTGAAAGCTTCTTTGCTGAATACTAAAGAGTCTTTGATTGTATCCTGAAAGATGTAAGCATTTCCAAATGTGCTTTCAACGCTCAGCAGTTAAGCTTCACAGGTTGGAGTACAACTCCAAGGCCCCTGTCTTCATGAAAGTTACTGGTACCCAAGTCAACATTTGGAATGCTCGTGTTTTTAGGAAGGGAGGACTCAAAAGCCCCTGCTTATCTCTAAAGCTGTCTCTATCATTCAGCTGAATGAAACTGCGATGAGGTTGTTGCTATGTGGCAACTCTAACGTTCTCCTTCATGGAAGCTGATATAGGGGACTTTTTGCCTCTAAAACCACACTGAGTCATGGAAGGCCTGTCACTAGCAGCAATTTTATTTTAATTCATTATTCAACATTTACACAAGCTTAGGCTTCATTTGGTATATGTAATAGCTAGCAAGCCAAGTTTCTTTTATGAAAACCGAGAATCCAAACAAAGAGTAATTACTCTGAGAAGGGAAAAACCACTGTCAGTCAAATAGTGCCACTCTAAATATTGACACTGTATACTTTCTGCTCCAGGTTAACCAGTTAGAGCCCACTGGCCTGCAAGTATAATGCTGCCTCTGGAACAAAAACTACATGCAAAGATGAAGGTAAGGTATTTGATACAGAAAAATAATAGGGGAAAAGCTTAAAAGTCTGTGCAGCGGCACAGGAAGCAGAAATGAAATGGTCAATATGATGAGGGAAAAAAGAAGAGTGCAGACCACATTAACAAGTTACAATAATCAGAGCTACCATTTACTGGTACCTTTTAGCTACCAGCCCCTACACTAAGCACTTTAAATGTGTTAGCTTACTTAGTACTCACACATACACACAAAGATTTGGAGAATGTTGCATAATGCCCATTTTGCCCCACTGTCCCTGAGGTCTACATTAGCAGCTATTAACACAGTAGGGGTCTTTGAGTCTTAAGAAATCAACTTTAAACAGCCCCTTGCTGTGGGTATCTTTATCATCCCACCTCCCAAAGTGGAGCTCTGTTACCATTTGCTTTGTGTCTTTCTTTTCCTTTATGACAATTTACATTGAGCATCTTTTCATATCAGGAATTTTCATGTGAAGATGCTGGGCCTCTGGCTGAACCCAGGCTAGAGGTATAGAAGCCTGTTCCCAAGGCAGAAGCAACTTTCTGATCCTAGAAAGCCAATGACTTTGGGTGAAAACAGTCACATGCCCTCAAAAACAATCACTTTTGACTTTCTTGTTTTAAGCAGTCAGGCCCCAACGGGATATCAAGGTGGAAAGTGAATCCCAAAACATATATTGCCAGAAAATATTTGATCATGTGCTCCAATCCCCTCATTATGCCAGTGAAGAAACAGGCTCAGAGAAGTTAAAAACCATGCTCAAGTTCACATAACCAGTTAGACTTAAACCTAATCTGCATTCTGTTCTCCATACCAGTCTGCTAACTGGATTCTCTTATTAAGTCAATGGTAACTGGGAAGTCAAACAAATTTGAGTCTTGAAACCCAGTTCTTCTTTATTAGAGACTCACCCTGAGCAAGAATCTAAAACTATGAATCCCCTGTACACACTCCTATGCAGATTTGAAAATCCAACTAACAGACTCAGAGGCTGAGTACCATTTTCTTGCTACTGAACAGAGTTGCCCTCTTTCCCCTCATTACTGAATACTGGGGATAGCAACAGCAACCCTTCACCAGTCTATAACAGTGCAGACTCTCCCATTGCCAGGCACACTGCTCAACAAGGCTGTTGAAATGTGTGACACTGGTAAGGGAAAGAAGAGTTTTTTTTCCTTCTAATACCATACATTTTATTAGAAGTCAGACATGGTTATTGTCTAAAATAAGAAAATGAGGATAATGCAATAAAATGCAAAGACATCTAAAATCTCGCCATCCAGAGATAATCACTGTCAATATTTTGTCTCTCTTCCTGGGTATTTTTCTATAGATAATATATGGGTATGTGTGTTTCTCTGTACTTAAGCATAATTCTCTTACCAAAAAAAAGATAGTATTACATTTTGTTTAATAATCATTCAATTATAAATAACAAATATATTCTCATGTTAAGAAACGCACTTTGATAACCTGTTTGATGGATGCAGAGCATTTTATTATGCATTCAATTCACTTAGCAAACATTTATTGAGTGACTGCTTTGTCCTCAGGTACCAGGGACACAGAGGTGAATAAGGCAATCAGCAGCCCAGTGATATAACCTCATGGAGTTGTATCATGGCACCAGTCAAAGTTCTGAAGGTTGAACTCTTAGGCCTATGTAGCAAGGGTGATAGCTAGCACCCAAAATGCTGTGATGGTAGTCCAAGGATACAGTTACTTAAAGCAAGGAGATGTTTAATACTTTCTCATATCTTCTCTCCTCTTGCTTTCTGATCCTGTTCCTACTGTAGAGTCTGATGCATATTATGTATACAAATTCTTAGAGATTGAATGACAATTGTTATTTAATATATGAATCTGTTTTTAAAACAATACATTTTAAAACAACTTCCTTCCCAGCAATTTAATGTTAACAATCAAAGAGCATTGCACAGAGGTTACCTTGCAATTATTTATACTATACTATACTATACTATACTATACTATACTATACTATACTATACTATACTATACTATATTAGTCTATTTAATAAAAAACTGTACTACTATATTCTATTCTGTGGTATGCTATATTGTACTATTCTAAACTATGCTATACTATAATTACTACTATGTGAATAACTTGTTACGTAGTTGTTATACTTTTGTCCTAGCAACCAGCCTACCCCCAAAAATGCCTTTTCATTCACTATCCTTGGTAGGTAATGCATCATTATCCCCCTTTTAAGTATGGAGAAAGTGAAACTCAGAGACATAAGTAACCTGCTGAATATCCCAAACTAATAGCTGGTTGGAGTCTAGGCCAGAATGCAGACCAGTGCTTTGCTTCTTACTTTAGCTATAGAGCATCAGTAAGAAAGCAATTAAATTCAAATACAAGCAAAGCAACCATGCTTCAGTGGATGAATGGAAGACAGCAGACCTTCCTCAGTCCATGGAGTGGCAGAAAGAGTGAGAAGAGTTTTAGAATCATAGGGGAGTGGGTTCAGATCCCAGTTCCGTCACTTACAAGCTCTGTACCCTTAATAAGTTTCTCAACTTCTCAGACTCAGTTTCCTCATCTTTAAGCAGGGATTTGTAGAACAGTGGTGAGGATTAAAGATGAAGTGTATAAAAGTGCCTTGTATAGGGCCTGCACGTGACAGTGCCGAAAAAGAGGATGCTGTTGGTGACAGCATCACCATCATTATTATTATTACCTCCTCTGAGAGGAAGGATGTTTCCTTTCCCAATCCTTTATTAGAATATTCAGAAGCTGAAGAAGTGTGGTATTGCTCATCCGCCATGAGGCTCTGTTTACATCTTGAATTACTCAAATGAAATATAAAAACAGCTTCACTGCATCTTAAAGTGCTCATTACTTTAATTCAAACAGCACAGAGTTCCCCTCAAAATAAATGACTCTGTCCATCTGTTTATTTCTCTCTGCTAAACTGATTTCATGCTTTTCTTGGGCTGGTAAGAAACACTTCAAAGACAGCTGATGTAAACTAAGTAGGGAAGTCTACAGCCCACATTACTGGGCTCCCAGTGCCTCTGACAGACTGAGAGGAGCAAGCACATGTTATCCAGTCACTGCAGATCAGGATGCCCACCACCACAGGCACTGCCATTCTGAGGTCTACTTTAGGGAAGGATTTGTTTGAGTGCTAGTTTTTTTCCATTTTTATATCAATTTCATTCTTGTTTTGATAAAAGGTTTTCACATTTTGTATGATTGAACATAAGTTTATTTTTTAATCATTTAGATCATCACTGTCATAGAACACAATTTAAATCAAAATCTTGATTATAACTCATAATTAATGATTTGGGGTAAATAAAAGCCAGAACAATAAATTTTGTGGAATTGATATATAAAAATTTGTAAAACATATATATGTGTCAGTATTTTGTTACTCTTCCAAGCACTGAAAGCCTATCAACAGATCACCCAGACATGTGCAATAATTAAATTTAGTTGTCTTCAATAATTTTCTTCTCAGTCATATAAAAACCATTAATTTCCATGTTTCTAAGTTCTGTCATTATCTGTCAAAACATATTTAACTGTTTGTGAAATAATTAATCTCTTTAAATATTTAGATGTGTTATATATGGACTTCTATTTACATTCTTGCCCCAGGTCCAACAAAGGTGGGGGTGGGCCTAATCCTGGTGCTTGAACCTGTTTTTCTGAGAGGGCAAGTGTAAGACTGACCAGGAAGACAGGGAAGTTTTGACATGGTAATCTCTTCTTTTACAATTTTACATAGAATCAGTCTTCTATGTATCAAATAGACAAGGTTCTCAGATTACTAAATTATATATAACTAAAAAATATGTATTTTTTTATTGATACATAATAAATGTACATATTTTGGGGGTACATGTAATAATTGGATACATTCATATCATGTGTAAAGAACAAATCAAGGACAATGTCCTTGGTGATACTTAGACAAACTTGAATTCAGTATCATTCTAATTCCTAAACAGTTATATAACATGCAGAAAATTGAATTAGGAAAATAATTACCTAAAATTTTACCATTTCCACGATTCACTCATTTTTACTTTTCTATATGCCACCTCAGTCCACATCATTTGTATTACTAAAATTAGTACTATGTTTTAAATTATAACCTAATTAAAATTTTTATATTCTATTTTTTTCTTCTGTTTAACAGCATGGTAGAAGTAATTTTTTTCATGTTGCTACAGAGTCATCACAAATGATGAAAAGTATTTCATTTATTCCATCTATTTTGTATTGCAAATTTTAGTTGTCTCCAATTCTTTATTATTAAATATGTTGCAATGTATTATTTTCCCTTTCTCTGCCTGGCCCTATTTGAGGGGGTTACATGGTAGAACTAGTAGTAATGTTGATAGCAGTAGCAGAAGAAATCCACAATCCATTATCCAGAACCCATGACCCAATTATATCTTGGAATTTTGATCTTAGAAAGGTCATATGATAAGTCATATGACCATATAAGTCATATGAAAGGTCATATGAAAGGTCATATGATAAGTATGTTATTTATCATGCAAAACTCTCAGCAGTGTCTGAAGCAACACCTCACAGTCAACCCCATTGATATTTCAGTAGTGAAATGTGTGAATAGTCTAAGTGCACACACACACACACACACACACACACACACATGTTGAGGAACTATCTACTCTTATTTTCTCAAGATTTTTTATTGGAAATAGTGTTTAATTATATCAAATGTTTTTCAAAATCTTTGGAAGATGCAGTAGTACATGCCTGTAATCTCAGCTACTCAGAAGGCTGAGGCAAGAGTATCACTTAAGGCCAAGAGTTTAAGGCTGTAATGTGCAATGATCATGCCTGTGAATAGCCACTGCACTCCAGCTTGGGCAACACAGTGAGACCCTGTCTCTAAAATTTAAAAAAAATCTATAGAGATCATTATATTTTCTTTTTAGAGCTATTAATATGGTGAATTATATTAATAAATTTTCTAGTATTGAACCATCCTTGCATTCTTGGTATAAACCACAATAAGTTATGATATATTATTTTCTTAATGGAGTGTAGGAGTCTTTTGCATATTTTGTTCAAAAGTTTTTAATCAATATTTGCAAGTGATACTGTCTGTAATTTATTTGTGCTATCTTTATCACATTTAGCTATCAATATTGTACTTGCTTCACAAAAACCATTTGAAAGTGTTCTTCATTTTCTACAATCTGAAACAATCTATGGGGCTTTGAGACTATCCAGTTTCTAAAAGTTTGGGAGAATTACCTACAAAAAATATCTGGGCTTGTGCTTCCTTTGGGGGTAGTTCCTTGCTAACTTTTTCTTTCTTGCTTCTGTGGAAATTGGTCTTTTTGAGCTTTCTATGATTTTGAGATCAGTTTGCTAAATTATACTTGCCTAGTATATGTTTCCTCTAGTTTTTCATATTTACTTGCATAAAGGTGTGCAAAGCAGTCTCATGATTTTTTTAAATGGCCTCTATATCAGTAGTTAAGTTGTCTTGTCATTTATTTTTATATTTTCATTTTCTCCCTTTTCCCTTGAGCTGATTGTCTATTAGTTTTGCTATTTTGTTGATTTTTTTCAAAGAATCAGAGCTTTGATTTCTTAATTTGACCTACTGATTTTCTGTTCTGATGTTCTGCTCTGCTTTTATCATTATGACCTCCTTTCTTGTGCTTGCTTTTGTTGTTGTTTCTGGTTTTTAGAATTAGGAATTTAATACTTATTTTTATTTTTTTACATTTTCATTGATATACATGTTTAGGGCTGTGAATTTTCCTCTAATCACTGCTTGAAATGTATATGATATTATTATATGTAGTGTTTTCATTTTTTTCATATTTCTGTAATTTATACTTGTAGCCAAAGGAATTTTTTTAATTTCTTGCTTAATTGCATTATGATTAGTAAGTGTTGTTTTCAATATTTCTATTTTATGGAATCTACTTTGTGCCCTAGTATACAATTACTTGTAGTGAAATTTCCATCCACACTTGAGAAGAAAGCATATCCTCTATTATCAGGGTACAATATTACATATATCTCCAAAAGATCTATGCTATTGATCATGTAGTTTAGATATTTTGTGTCATTACCTATATTTTTTCCACTTGACCTCACTTATACTGAAAGTACTGTTAGGAAGTTTTTAATTATTGGTGTGTTTCTGTCTATTTCTTCTCACATTCCGGTACTTTTTGTTTTATAACAAAATAGATACTCAAACCCATTATATCTTCATTTTCTAATGTGGCTTTAATATACAGTCTTTACCCCATTTACTGCTATTTACCTTGAAGCCTACTTTGGTATTGAGATTGCATCACCTGATTTCTTATTGTTTCCATTTGCCTGTTAGTCTCTGTCCATCCCTTTATGTTCACCTTGTTAAATCTCCTATTTGAGTGTGTCCTTTACATAGCATGGAATTGAATTTTACCTTATATGCAAATTTGAAAACTATTTTATTAAATAGACAGGGTCTCATTCTGTTGCCCAGGCTGGAGTGCAGTGGTACAATCATGGCTCACTGCAGACTCGACCTCCGGGCTCAAGTGATCCTCCAGCCTCAGCCCCTTGATAGCTGGGACTATAGGTGCGTGCCACCACGTCCAGCTAATTTTTTTTTTTTTTTTTGTAGAAATGGAGTTTCACTGTGTTGCCCAGGCAGGTCTTCAACTCCTGAGCTCAAGTGATCCACCTGCCTTTGCCTCCCAAATGCTGGGATTCATACTTATGAACATAAATATAATCCTTAGTCTCAGTTCTGTCATATCACCTTATTTGTAATTATTGGGTGCATTATGTTGTATTTACTGATTTTGTTTCTCAATTTGGGGTATCCTCTTTGCTTTTCAAAAAAATTGGTATTTTAGGAGGTTCTTTTTTTGTTCTAGTGGTTACACTTATATTAATATTTTTATAGCATCCTTAATTCCTTCTTTACTTGCTTAATCTCTCCCTCAGTTTAAAGGCACCATTTCATTCCCATCTATTACTTATATAACAGTCAGTGATCTTATTCTACAGTCTCCGTTTTTCTTCTCTTCTGTCACTTTTCAGTTGCATTCTTTTTACTGTATCAGAATATGTAATATTTTTTAACCCCTTATGTACTCTATTCTTGTCTTATATCTATAGTTAAACATACGAAATATTTATTATCAGTCCTTTTGCAAAGCTTTCTGATTTATCTTTTGGTTGGATGATGTGCTAGAAGTCTTAATGTGTATAAATTATCTCATTTAATTCCCATAATAATCTTATGGGGAACTTACTGTGGTTATTCCCATTTATGAGATAAGAAAATCAAAATTGAGAGAATGAAATATCTAACAAGGGAAACTTCAAAGTCAGCTAAACAGAAAACAACAAGAAAGCAATACCAGCAAATTATGAAAAGAAAAATGTTAAATCACCTACATATCCACCATCTTGTGGTTACTACTGTCAATATTTTACACTATCCCCTTTCAGTAAATACACATGAGATTATGCTGAATAAATTGTTTTGTAAACTGTTTTTTCACTTAATATATGGTAAAAATATTTTCTTGTCAAAAATACGTCCGTATGATTATATTTAGTGACTATGAAGATTCCTTGTGTGCATGTAGCACAATCTATTTAATTAATCCTCTATTTTTGATCATTTAGTTGTCTCTTTTTTGTTTGTTTGTTTATAAGTAATGCTGTGATGAATTTCCCAAAGGCCAATTTTTTTTTTCACATGCCTTAATAACTGCCTTTGGGTTTCATTTTAAAAGTTAATGTCTTATTTTTAAAATATGCATATTTTAAAAGAGTTAACGGCCTGGAGCAGTGGCTCATGCCTATAATTACAGCACTTTGGGAGGCCAAGGCAGGTGGATCACTTGAGATCAGGAGTTCAAGACCAGCCTGGCCAACATGGTGAAATCCTGTCTGTACTAAAAATATAAAAATTAGCTGGGTGTGCTGGTGGGCGCCTGTAACCCCAGCTACTCAGGAGGCTGAGGCAGGGGAATTGCTTTAACCCAGGAGGCAGAGATTGCAGTGAGCCGAGATCGCGCCACTGCACTCCAGCCTAGGTAACAGAGTGAGGGAGACTCCATCTAAAAATAAAATAAAAGAGTTAACAAAAATTACATTTCTATTAATCTAGCATATTTCTGATCAGAATAATGTCACTTTATTATATTTTTGAACTGCACTCAATATATTGAGATGTTTGGTCACAGAACTCTGTGCAAATATACACACTCATATTTTAAATGCAAAAAAATTAATAATATATTTCTATTAAAATAATTTTAAAACATTTACCACTAAAGGTATGGCAAATATTTCTGTAGACCAGAAACATCCAAGGACAAATGGGATCTAAAACTTTGGTCCTACTGGACTTCCAGAATAGAAGCAAAGGCAGCCTAGGGTTCATTCCCAAGAAAAAGGGATCAGACACACCTACTCATGATTCACACTGTGGGAAACATTCTGGGATAAAGCTTTGTCAGTGAACAGAGGCTGAAAAAAGTTTTCATTACTGCCTGAGTCTGTGGATGGCATCAAGCTGAATGGCTGGGTGATTAAAGATATAGTCCCATGGAACAAGAGCTCAGGGACTCTAAATACAAGACCCATTTATGAACTAGAGACCCAAATATGGGGGCCCTGATGAAGTCAACCAAATGACATCCACATAGAGAAGGTTGAGTGCAAAGAGAAAAACATAACAAAACTCCCACACAGAATGAGCTTGCATGGAAAATGTCAAAGTTCATGAGGAAAACTGAGATATGAAAGATGCCTTCCTGTCCAAAAGAGTTTAACTTTGAGGAAATACATATGATAGAGGATTCTGAAAAACACTTCAAAATAAATATATTAATCATCTTTAAATAGATAAAGGAAGCAAGAACAACTATAAAAGTAGTAAAGAAGTTCTAGAGGACTAGTAAAGCAACCAGCTAGAAATCCTGAAAATGACAAATACATTCTTTTCAAGAATGGAAGAACCCACAAGGCAAAATAAACACCAGATTGACACAGCTGAAAAGAGAATTAATGACTAGAAACATAATACTAAAAAATGTACCCAAATTGCAGAATGAGAGATAAAAAGAAGGAAAATATGAAGGAGCAATTTAGAAGTTACAGGTAACAGATTGGGAAATATAGGTGTAAAGCTCAAGAAATAAGAGTTGGAATGGCAGAAAAGCAGTGTTGAAAAGATGTTAGCTAAGATGTTAACTCAACTAAAGGAAGACTTCATTTACCAAATAGAAACAAACAAACAAAGAAACCAAAAACAACCACTGAATTGCACTCAGGATAAGTAAAAATTAACTCCTGGACGTTTCAGAGTGAAACTGATGGATACAAAGTTTCCTATTATGGTATATCGATGAGATTACATGCTTTGTTTTAATACTTTGGTCACTTTTATTGGCTTTGTCCTTCTTGATACAATTCTAAAATACATACGGCTAAATAATGGAACACTGCCTTGTCTTGCTCACAATATAATAAATTATATGACTTAATGAATTTTTTCACCTGAACCTACAAGGACTTCAATATATACCTACATTTCTCCAATTTTTAGCCACCAAGTACCACTTAAATGCTATTCTTCATACATAAAGACAACAATTTTAGGTTAAATTTTTAAAGATTTATAATAAAATATTTAAAATTTAAACTAAAACATTAATGATAATTTCATGTGTCAACTTTATGTCAAGTTTTTATTGTTTGCAATCTATCATCAACTTATCCACACCAGGCCCGCTGTGAACTTTCCCCAGATCTACCCAGTCCCTCTCAACATGGCCATATGTCTTACCTCCTGGCAAAAGCTGCTCTAACCACAGCTCACTCTATTCCCAAGATTCTAAAACCTAGCTACTGCCACCAAGTCTGCATTAAGACTTGTACCTCAGCTGACAGGGAGAGGATGCCACACCTGTGCACTGGCTGGAGTGGACCCTTGGGTATTCTGGAGTCTCCATGGGTGCCGGGAAGGGTCAGGTGATGAGCAGACAGCAGGGCCTCAGGTGGACTTCAAACACTGGAAGAGGAGAGGCAAAGGGAACCAGAAGATAAATGTGTCAACCTTTCTCCCACTTCCATCCCTCTCACCCACTCACCCCTTCCCAAGGGTTATTCTGGAACACATAACATGGTCTTAATGATGACATCTCTGTAAGAATAAGTGACTGAGCTGTATTTGGTGTGTAATTTGACCACCTCAATAATGCACTATCTTGCATTTGATCTCCCTCCTTTCCTTAATCAATTCTCCTTTTCCCTAACTTTTCCTTCCCTGAGATTGCACCTACCAATAAAGTGTTAACAGATAATCTTTGCCTTAGGCTCTGTCTTCTAGGGAACCTGGGCTAAGACTGTATTACTATCTGACAGATAACTTGAGCCATAGGCCATGTTCTGTATCCAGTCAATTTCTCTCTTTACTCTTTATAGTCACTATATTAGAAAATACAAATTTACAGTCACAGCTTGTCAGGAATGGCAGCAAGTTTTTGGTGACTCTGACAAATGGTTCTAGATTGAATATGGACATAGAAATTATGAAGGGATTTTCCAGTGAAGACTACTTTCATCATTCAGTCAGATGCTAAATCAATGAGCATATTGTATTCAAAAGCCAGAAGGTTGAATATTTCAACTTGAGAGATAGCAGCAAATGGATTCTCAATTTTGCTCTTATTACATTATTGCATTTGATGTGGAAAAGTATTTCTGCATGTCCTTATAGTTCTCATTTTCTGATGAATGTATAAAATCAAGTGATGGAAAACATAATATTCTTGGTAGTTATGTTATTTGCACCACACTTTGGTCTTTGCAAGGGATCCTAGCACTTCATCCTCAACACTAAAAAAAATTTTTTTAAACTGAAATAATAGGCTTATATGATTTAAAACACTTACACGAAGAAACAACAGACGGTTAGACTCCTAAAATCACGGAAGTGGTCTTCACAAGAATTATGAGAGCCAAGATTTTATTATTTTTATCAGACCCTTGTTTTTTAACATGTTTTTACGAAATGTTTTAACACACAGAAAAGTCGAAAGAATTGTACTGTGAGCACTCGTAACTACCTAGATTCTACAGTTAATATTTATTACATTTGCCTTATACATTTATCAGTTTTTCCATACTCCTATCCATCCATCAATTCATTTTATTTTGATACACTTTAAAGTAAATTGAAGCATGCATTAACTAGAGTTCAAAATTTTGTATAGTTCCTTGTGAAAAACAGAATGTACACACACTGAATGCATAAATCTCAAATGTACTGTTCTATTAGTTTTGACAGATCTAAACAAACACTTATGTTACCCAAACTCCTACTAATATAGAGAGAAGTACCATCATTCCAGGAAGATCTCTCATACCTTTTCCCAGACAATCCCCACATCTGTCTCCTGGAGACAATCAGGTTCTGACTTTTTTTTTTTTTAACCATAGATTAAATTTGCCTGTTCTAGAACTTCATATAAGTGAAATCATAGAGCATACAGTATGCATTATTTTTTTGTAAGCATAACATTTTTCACATAGCATAATATTTTAAAGATTTGCCCAACCCATTGGGTGTGTCAGTAGTCCATTCTTTTATATTTCTGTGCTGTATTACTTTGTATAGATGTACCATAGTTTATTTAATTACTCTCCTGTTGGTGAATATCTGAGCCGTTTCCAGTTTGTAGCTATTATAAATAATCCTGTTATGAACATTCTTGTGTAAGTATTTTTGTGGATACGTTTTTTTTCCTGGTTAAATACCTATGACTGGAATTTCCAAGTCATAAGGTCAGCGTATGTTTACTTTTATAAGAAACTGATAGACATTTTCCCCCAGATGATTGAAGCACTTTAAAGGTCATCAGCAATAGGAGAGCTTCAATGGCTTCACATCCTTCCTAACATTTGGTGTTGTCTACCCATTGCAGTGGGTGTGTAGTGTTCTATGAGTATGTCGTTATGGCTCTAATTTGCATTTGCCTGTTGATGTTGAGCACATTTGCATGTGCTCAATAGCTATTTGTATATGTCTTAAGAAGAATATTTGTCAAATATTTTACTTGATTTATATTGAGTGATATGTCCTTTTATTGGGTTGTAGGGATTGTTTATGTGTCTTGAATATGCATTTTCCACCAGATATATATTTTATAAATATTTCATCTTAGTCCATGTCTTGTCTATTCATTTTCTTATCAGTGTCTATTGATGTGCAAAAGTTCCTGATTGCAATGAATTCTAATATATCATTATTTTCTTTTGTGTTTATTGCATACTGTCTTACCTTAGAAAAATTTTTCTACCTCCAATTTGCAAAAATATTATCTACTACCTATCTGGATGTCTTAGTTTTTATATTAACTTTATGATCCACCTTGAATTAATTTTTGTGCATAGTATAAGGGAGAGGTAAAAGTTCATTTTTTTCTCATATGGATATATATAGTTGTTCCACAACCATTTGTTGAAAAGACTTTGCTCTCTCTATTGGATCAAAAATCAATTGAACATCTATAGAACACTTTATCCAACAAGAGCAGAACACACATTTTCCTCTAGTGCACGAGAATCATTTTCCAGAGTAGAACATATGTTAGGCCACAAAGCTAGTCTCAATAGATTTAAATCACTGAAATCATACAAAGTATGCTCTCCAATTATAATGGAATAAAGTTAGAAAAATGAGAGAAATCACAAATGCAGAAATTAAACAACATTGTTCTAAATAACTAATGGATCAGAAAAGAAACCACAAGAAAAGTTAGAGAACACTTTGGGATAAATGAAAACAAAACCACAAAATATCAAAACATACAGGATGCAGCGAAAACAGTGCTTAGAGGGAAATTTGTAGCTATAAAAACCTATGTTAAAATTAGAAAAATCTCAAACCAATAATCCAATCTTCCACCTCTAGGAAATAGAAAAAGAAGAGCAAACTAAATCCAAAGCAAGAGAAAGAAATGAAAGATTAAAGGTAAACAAAATAGAGAAGAGAAGAACAACAGAGAAAATCAATAAAAGCAAAAGTTAGTTCTTTGAATAGATCAACAAACATTGCCAACAGTCAGATGAAAAGATGCTCAACATCATTAGCCATTAGGGACATGCGTATTGAAACCATGCTACTACTTCACACCCACTACAATTGCTATAACAGTAGTATTTGTTTTCCTTGAGATTTTCTTTTTCTGTCGAATTTTATTTTAAGTTCCAGGGTACATGTGCAGATATGCAGGTTTGTTACATAGGTAAACATATGTCTTGGTGGTTTGCTGCACAGATCAATCCAACACCGAGGTATTAAGCACAGCCTTCCTTAGCTGTTCTTAATGCTCTCCCTCTCTCCACCCTTATCCCCACCCCAGTCCCCAACAGGACCCAGTGTGTGTTGTTCGCCCCCATGTATCCGTGTGTTCTCATCGTTCAGCTCCCACTTATAAGTGAGAACACAAGGTGTTTGGTTATCTGTTCCTGAATTAGTTTGCTGAGGATAACAGCTTCCAGCTCCATCCATGTCCCTGCAAAGAACGTGATCTCATTCCTTTTTATGGTTGCACAGTATTTCATGGTGTACATGTACCACATTTCCTTTATCCAGTCTATCATTGGTGGGCATTTGAGTTGATTCCACATCTATGCTGTTGTGAATAATGCTGCAATGAACATATGCATATGCAAGTATCCTTATAATGTAAATATTTATGTTTCTTTGGATATATATCCAATAATAGAATCGCTGGGTCAAATGGTATTTCTGCCTCTAGATCTTTGAGGAATTGCCAATAATAATTATGGGCAAGGATCTGGAGAAATTGGAACGCTCATACATTGCCACTGGGAATGTAAAATGGTGCAGCTGCTGTGGAAAACAGTTTGGCAGTTCTTCAAAAAGTTAAACATTGAGTTACCATATGACCTAGAAATTCCTCTCCTAGTTATATACCCAAGATAATTGAAAACATTGTTGATATAGGACTTGTACACAAATGTTCATAGCATCATTATTCATAATATTGCAACAATGGAAGCCACCCAAATGTTCATCACTAGACGAATGGATTAACAAAATATAGTGTAATATACCCATTCAATGGAATAGTATTCAGCCATTAAAAGGGAAAGAAGAAATACTGATACATGTACAACATGAATGGACCTTGTAAACATGACACTAATAAAAGAAGCCAGACGCAAAAGTCTATATTATATGATTCGGTTGATATGATGTGTTCAGAATAGGCAAACCCATAGAGATTAAAAACTAGATTAGTAGTTGTCAGGGGATGGGGAGTAAGGAGTAGGGGAGTGACTGCTAACAGTTATGGGTTTCATTTTGGAGTGTTCTCAATGTTCTGGAATTAGGTAATGGTGATGAGGGCACAACATTGCCGGTATACTACAAAAACCATATGCTTTATAAAATTGTATACTTTACAATGGTGATTTTATATAATGAGACTTTTTATTACAATACAATTAAGTTAAACAATGAATTGATGGCATAAGTTTGGATCTATTGCTGAGCTTTCTAGTCTGTCCCACTGATCTATTTCTTTCTTATACCAGCACCACACTGTCTTGATTACTGAAGCTTTATTGGAAGCTTCAAAGTCAGGTAGAATAAGTCTTCTGGCTGCACTCTTCTTTTTTAACATAGCTTTGAACATTTTAAGTGGCCCTTGGCCTTCAAAAACTTTGGTGTATAATTTCTTTTTCACAGGAAGCATATACCAGTGTATTAAAGCATACTTGTACCTTACTGCCTTGTTAGCATAGCAAAGTGAAAAAATACACACATGGTGTACTTTGCTTATATTCACAAAGGTCAATATTTTCTTCAGCACTAAGTCATGACCAGAAGGAACCTTGGTCACTCCCAACTGCCCTTTTTGAATAAATCAGTCTGTAGATTGGTGTTCAGATAAGACATCTTTGTGTGTATGTGGAAATTCATTTTCTTGTGGAATATCTGCCTGGTGTTTCATCAGTATGTATCGCAATATGCCTTTTTCCGTTTTATCTTAGTTCACAAAATGCCATTACCTAAATTCCTGTACATGATTTTTTTTCTGTGATCAACAAAACAAAAGCTAATCATCACTTCTGTCTCATACAAGCACCATAATATTCCAGGACCTGATTTGTGCACTCTGTATCACTGGTTTTTTCCAGTCGTGAGCCTGTATACGGGAGAGTAATTGCTCTCCCACATTGTAAGCCACTGTTGTTATGTTACGTCCATCTGTCTCATTTGATAAAGGAATTTCACCAATAGCTTGTCTTCTTTCTCTCTGAGTGTAATATTTGTTATATTGGGTATCATTTCCTAAGCTGCTCAGGAGTGACACTCGTTCCTTTTTATGCTATAAGGAGTGTGACTTTGAAGGATGCTTCTGTAGTTTGGGTCTCTTGTTTGCCTTTAGCAACAATGTTCATCAATTTCATGCTAGAAAACATTATTTTGTGCTTATTATGGAAAATATAAATTTATTTGCTAGAGAAGTAGCTGTGTTTAGAGAGAATTTTTTTTTTTAATGTGGTGGTTTCATGCCACGATTTGGCAGTTTCATATCAGACAAAACACTTAGAACTGAGAATGAATAGCTGGCTGGCTCAATAAAATTTAATTTTCAGATTCATGATAGTTCTTCCTACTCCCTTTTTTTCTTTCTTGACTGTGTATAAAAAGCCATCACACT
The DNA here is from genome assembly GCF_000951045.1 of Mandrillus leucophaeus. Lineage (NCBI taxonomy): Eukaryota > Metazoa > Chordata > Mammalia > Primates > Cercopithecidae > Mandrillus > Mandrillus leucophaeus. The sequence goes on from NW_012106731.1 coordinate 526,883, forward strand.
TGCAAATACAGGTGTCCCAGCACACAGAGATTCACATCTTTTTGAATGTGAATTCACAGAACAGCCCACAATTTGCACTGGAGTAGTCCCCTGCAGCAGCCCACAATTCATGTTTTACACATTATTTTGAATTGTGTTATCACTACTCACATACTTCAGTCAGTGAATTCTGAATTATTGATCCTTTCAGTTCATTGAGAATATGATACAACAATATAGTAACAACAATACATTCAAATTTAACAAACAAAATAATAACCCAAAGGAGACATAAAAAGGTTTTAACCAATGTTAAGTACACTGATTATCTGAAATTCGTCAAGACAGAGTAACAAATGCAATTCTACTAGTGCATAAATAACACTTAAGAATATGATGGTTATTAGCACTATAACTAGGTTTCTAAAGATCATAATGAAGTTCACATTTCAAACATATATAAACAGAATTTCTTTAAGCCTTTTTTCCTCTGAAACCATGAAAAGACTTGGAGAATCCTTTAAAGATTACCAAAGACCACCCAGATTGTCAAGGATCCCTGAAGAAATGCTGGTTTATAGACCCATATCTCCATTGAGATACATAATAAAAAAATGGTTAGATGTGGCCAACTAGCAAGTCTAATTTCTTGAAATTGCTTCACTAAGTTGTTATTCAGCTCTGCCAACAGTCTGTCCCCATGCCTGTTGAACAAGCTACAGTTCTCAAACACCTCCCAGGCTGTTGAACTTCACGCATTGCATTGCCAAATTATCATCAAGAAAGCTTCTATCAGCTTCTATTTCCCACCAGCTGTGAGTGAGAAAGTCCATCTCCCCCATTCCTCACCAGCTCTGGGTAAAGAGATGTTGCATTCCACATGATGTTTAGATTTTAAAGACAGCACTTAAAGCAAAAGATCATATACAGTTCAAATGACTCTCAAAGATCCCTTACATTGGCCATGAAGTACAGAGACAAGAGATAGGTCCTCATCTCTTATTATAAGTACAATCTAGAGTTTAGAGTTTAGTTTAGGTTTATTGAGTGGAATAGTGGGCAGAATAACTCCAATTATTTTCATTGGGATTTTCATCTCCTTTTTTATTTGTTTTTTTTTTGACGAAATTATGTTTAAACTCATGTAAATTAAATATAATTATTTTGTAAATTGCCTTTGTCATTTTTACACTTGGAGTTTTCATCATTTTTTTACATTAAAGCTATTATTACCATTTCAAATATGTTACCTAATATGTCATCTCTGTGCATGGTGTATGTATATATTTGTGTGTATATGTGTGTGTGTGATATATGTGTGTGTGATCTGTTTATGACTCTACTCACCACTAGATTAAATATATTACACCCTAAATTTAATTGTGGAATACTTCATGTTTTTATATTTGAATTTTTTTATCTTTAGGGACTTTGTTTTCATTTACAGCATGAAGTAAACATCTACACTTATTTTTCCCCAAGAGATTAAATAATAATCTCCTGGAGGGACATCCTTAAAATATCTCCGATATTTTTATATTTTCCCATTCTGGTTTTCATACAAAACTTTCAGCTGTTATTAATTTGAAAGGTAGTAAAAATCAAGACAATTTTTTTTTTTCCTGTAATACACTTGTGCCTAGGGCTTCTTCTTCCTCTTGGAGGAGAATGGTGCTACTCCAGTGATTTGGTTATAAATAAGACAATGCAGCACAGAAAGAGAGCAAGATTTTTAATCCTGTGGCAAAGCTGTTAATTGTCCTTCAATATCAATTTTTGCCTTATTCCTTAGTAACAGAACTCCCAATTCTTAGCTGAGTACATGCCAACCGGAATAAAAACTATATAATTACCAGCGTTCTTTGAAACTCGGAAGTATCTGGGTTTTGTGAAATGTCTTTAAAGGGAAGAAGCATTAATATTCTTGTCTTTACTTCTTTTTTGATTACTGAGATGTGAGTATGATGGCGGGAGCTAAAGCAGCCATAGTATACTGTATGGTACCCTGTCAAAGAGGCCAGAACAACAAGACAGGAGGAGTCAGGGCCCCTGACTTCATGGAGCTGGGATGTCAGTCCTCAACCTCATGCTCTTTCTTTTCTTTTATCCAAGAAACAGAATTAACTTCTAGGTAGTTTAAAACATTGTTTTGAATTAGATTTCTTTTATATAGAGCCGAACCTAATCTTGAATTATGTAGAGCCACAGGGAGGGCTTAGGTTTTACTCAGTATTACAGGCACGGAACTTGACACTGGGTATAGAACATAGTAAATACTCAATAAGTGTGCATGGGAGGCATACATTTCTATTTCCAGGCAAGATGGTAGTGACTGTGAGAATTTCAGGTAAGGTGATAGAAATATATCTTTTCACATCTTTGGTTGGGGCCTATGACTTCAAAACCTTAAAAGAAACATCAGACCCTCTCAATTACATTTTCTGAAACAATCATCTTTCATGGACAACATTTTAGAATGACCTGTTATTGGACTTCGTTTTTTTAAGAATGGGCAGGTCTGGGAATGCTCAACACCCTTTTGATGCACTTCCCCTTGGAGCAAACCATGAATGGGGGTGATGAATGCGCTAGAATAGATCCCAGCCAAGTTCTGGCACTGTGGTGACAGCTCTCTACAAGGTTTATGCACCTATTTAATTGCAGTTACATCCATCTCCATTCCCTGGGGGCCCATCTTTATAGAGAAACAGGCAGTTGGCTGAGGATGTTGGAATTGAGCATTCCTTGCTAATTATTTAATTTTCATCTGGCACAAACTGAAGCATCTTAAGTTTAGTGGGAATTACAAGTCAGTTATCTTCCTTTGCTAACAAGAACCCTACCACTGGTAACAAAAAACAAACACAACGCTCTATTCCTCACTCTTGCCCTTGACCCTGGCCAACGAAACTGCTTTTCTCTTACATTTTCTGTGGATGGAATAAGGGCAGTAAGCTCATGCTCTTTGTTATAAAACCAAGGCACTGGTAAAAATGTAGTGGAGACAAAAGCACTGGCATCTCATGTTTCCATTCTTGCACAAGTTCAAGCCTTTATTTATTGCATCTACAGTTAATCAAATACTAGCTGGAACTGTAATACTCATAACAACACCATGAGGAATATATCAGAAAATGGGACCTTGAGAGAGTTGACGTTACTTACCCATGGTCGCATAGCTAGCAAATAGCAAAAAAGGGTTTGAACCCAGCTATGTCGTGGTTCTGATTTAGATCCCGGACCATGGCTGCATTACCTTTACTGCCATGAAGGCCTCTAACTTCCTTTTTTCTTTAACTAAACCCTATTCACCTTTCAAAACACAACGCAGGAGCCACTTTCTTCAGGAAACTATCCCTAGTGTCCCAGACTGAGGCCCCTTTGTGCTCCTGTAACGGACTGAACCTTCATTCCAATAAAATGTTCTTTTGAGCATTTCATCTAGTATGTGCCATAAATGTTTTACATAGATTGCCTACTTTAATTCTCAGAAGTCCTCTGAAGGAGGTCACTCTAATTATGGACAATCTGTGAGGAGGACACTTGAGTAGATAGAACCTGGGATGCCTATTCAGGTCTTTTTGATCCCAAAACTTGTCCATTTACCCATGATGGCATAATACATTATAGTGATTTTAAGTATTAATTTGACTATCTCCTTTATGGGCTGTATGTCCTTTAAGACTAGGGACAGTTTCTTAATTCACTTTTTACTCTCAACGTATAGCATAGAATCAGACACTAGCTCATTTCAATTTACTTCTCTCTCCTCTTCTACTGCCCCTTGAAAGTGTTCCTATTACATGAGATGGAAGTATTAATTTTTTGGAATAGACATAGCTCCCCCTAAAAGGGCACGTGCTAGCAAAAACACAGAACTGGAGATTCATCTTCCTGTTGCATATACGTGGTCACAACTTCACTGAACTTTTTTCCAGGTATTTCCAGGTATGTGATGTAAAATACCTTTTCAAAGAAGTTCCCACACAGGAATGTTCCTTGTGGTTGTCATTAATGCTGATTTACCAAGTATTTCCCATGCTCCCTTCTGGGAACATGTTAGGATTTCCCTTTCCTGCCTTCTTGAGTTAGGTGAGCCCATGTGACTTGCTTTGGCTCATGCAATGTGAATAGAAGCGACAACTATCACCTCCAGGTGAAAGCTGCAAGAGTCCATGCATGACTTCTAACTGGTCCAGTGACAAACAGTGTTTGAAATATGACTGTGAAGAGCAGAGCCCACACTGCTGACCCACAGTGAACACTGGTGTGAGTAAGACCCAAATATTGGTTGCTATAAGCTATTAAGAATTGGTGGTTGGTGACTACGACCGTGTGATATAGTCTATCCTGATTGAGACGCTATTGAAATTGTCCAATGAGAGAGTGATTCTTGGCATTTTAATTTTACATCAAAGAATGGGAAGAAAAGTCATTAAACTGGGGCTTAACCCTAAAAGGTTTAGACCCACTAGAAGTTTACTAGCTGTCATCATGCTTAAGAACATTCTTACTCAGAGAGTGCTACTAGTCATCTGTCCTCTGTCTTCACTGGGGGCTGAGAAGACTGAAATGAGCCAATGCTACTGCTGAAGGGATTTAAGTGAGGTGAGCAAAAATATTCTGAGGGTCAGAGAGGTAGAATGACATCCTGGAACCTCCTTTCTCTGCTCTCCTGAAATCAGCAGGGACATCCACCTGCCTGAGACTGTGTAGTGAGTGTGTGCCAGGAGAGGGATGAACCTGTTGCTTTCTGGCTTTATGATTTTATGATATCTTCAATCTTGGCTGGTTAGAAGATTCATTTATACATTTAAGCAGATTTTCCCAGGGTGTAAATTCCCCCCAGAGATAAATTAAACACTTTTAGGGATACAATCAGTCTGTGAGGCCACCAGGGTACCATTCACTGCTTTGCAGCAGCAATTTACCAAATGGTACCCTGGTGACTTAGAGAGTGAATGCACATCTGTAAAGAGGCTTCCTTCACGTCAAGGGATGCATGCTCAGAATTCTCCCTGCAATGCATGGATAGCCGAGGGTGGAAAATGGGGAAAGTGAGGCCCCTTGGTGCTCTTATGTTCTCATCACATCTCATGCAGGGCTGCTGTGTCAGTGAAAGATAAACCAAGGCCAATGAGTAAGGGAGGTGAACTGGAGCTCCTGCGTGCAAGCTGTTTTCCCTTGGTTAGAGTCACCTCCTGGGGATCTTCCCTCCCTAGGGGGCCCGCTGTGCTGCCTGCTACTTTTCTGCCCAGGATCCCCAATGTCAAGGGCTTTTCCTGGACTACATTCCCAAAGAATTGGTCCATGCGTTAGCTCTGTATTGTCTTTTTTATCTCATTGGCATACAACTGTGTTACTTGTTCTTTCTTCCTTTAGAATCTTATATCCATTCATTCAACAAACAATCAGCAACCACTTACATTCAGAATAAAGTTTTAGTTAATTGCACAGGTTCTTGAATGACATTAGTCTGAGTTTGAATCTTGGCTTCACATTTACTAGTCTTCTGCATCTATGCCTCACTTTACCCATTTGTAAAATACGGGTAATAATGGTACCTCCTTCATGATGTTACAGTAAGGATTAAAGGTCCTTACTTTGTTAAATTTGAGTAGGACAAAAAGACTAAGAAAGATACATAATTAGGAAGAAACTAGAATAAGAAGAGAAGGAGGAGGAAGAAAAGGAAAAGCAGTGGACCAGGGCAGTGGGGGTGTGCCTCCTTCCCCACATTAAATCCATGTAAAAGAATTAATAATGGGCTGAGTATAGAATAAATATTAGCTATTATTATTCACTATCTACTGTGTGCACCAGGCACTGAAGTGCTAGAGATGTAAACAGAAATAAGACATGGTCCTTATGCACAAGAAACTCATAGTTTAGAACACGGATTCTCAAAGCATGATCCTGAACCACCATCAGCAGCAGCACCTGGGAACTTGTTGGACAAAGGAATTCTCTGACTTCACCCAGACATACTGAATGAGAAACTCTGGGGCCCAGAAATCTGTTTTAACAAGCCATCTAAGGGACTCCGACCCTCACTCAATTTGAGACTATCTGCTTTATAGTAGAGGGATAATAGTGCCTTATATCTGTGAGTGCTTTAAAATGTTCAAAATGTTGCTACATGATTTTAATACTCACAACGGTCTTGCAAAAGAGGAATGGTTATTTCCCATTCAGCTGAGGAACTGAAGGTCCTGGCTTACTAATAGAACTGCACTTGTGTTCAGGCACCCACTCCTCCAGCAAAGGTGACCTTCCAACAATTTAGGAATAAGTCTCAATTAGCCTAAGCCAATTCTGGTTCTCCCAGTTCCTTGTTAAGTGGCTGGTTTACGAGTAGGCTTGTGAGTAAGTTCTTGCCAACAGACAAGACTGAAAGTCTGTTGAGGGGCTTCTTGAAATTGTCTTCTCTTTTAAAAAGAAAAATGAGGTTGGGAGTTCAAGACCAGCCTGACAAACATGGAGAAGAAACTCTCTTTCTACTAAAAATACAAAATTAGTCGGGCATGGTGGAGCATGCCTGTAATCCCAGCTACTTAGGAGGCTGAGGCAGGAGAATCAGTTGAACCCAGGAGGCGGAGGTTGTGGTGATCTGAGATCGTGTCATTGCACTCCAGCCCGGGCAACAAGAAGGAAGAGCAAAACTCTGTCTCAAAAAAAAAAAAAGCACAAGGACAATATAGCCCTCTTCTTCTTCTGGACATAATACCTAGAGCAGTGGCAGTTATTGTGTCAGCATGAGGGATTCAGGTGACATTCAGAGGATGCAGAGAACAGAGATGGAAAAACCCTTGTTGATATCACTGAGCTACAAAATTAGCCCAGCCCAGGTCCATCTTAAGATACTACCTCTTACATTAGGACATATTTTCCTTCTCCTATGACATTTTGAGTTGAGTTTTTTGTTCCTTGAAATGGAACACAATTTGATACAGTCCAGTATGGAGAAAGACTTAGGGTAAAAGAGCTTGCCATCTGAACACATTTACTGAGATTCTAAACCCCTGATCTTTGCATAGCAAAACTTGCTAATGGATGGTGGATGATGATGACTCTGATCTCTGATGAATGGGGTCAAACAAATACACGAATTCTCATGCATACCTCATATCACATTCCCATATCACACCCACCACTGCCTCCTCAACTAGCATCTTGAGCTGAGACTCTAGGCTGTCATAGCTTCATCCTCATTACCTGGTATATGTGCCCCACACTAAATGGTAAGTAATTTGTCAGTGGATGGAATGATGATATAATCATACGAACAAGCAAAACAAATGACTAGTGAGGGGTTAATGGTATATATAGATTTAATGTACTTCCTCTTGCATAAAAGTCACAGTTCAGTGGTAGTCTTCTGTGCCTTAACCCAGAGAAGCCCTTACCGTAAACACTTCAAAGTTCTGTGGGAGAAGTACTTATACTTTTCACAGAATCACTGTCTACCAAAACAGAGAAGGACTTTGTGGTTACTGAGGCCATCATCTTAGTAATGATGGATCTGAGGCCCTGGAGAAGCAATGACTCACCTGATGTCACAGAGCTGACTGGAGCAAAACCTAAACTTGAATCAGGTTTTTCTGTCCCTAGAACACAGGATTTGAATTTCTGGCTCTTTAAGATCTCTGAAAACCTGAAAAGCCAGGGCCCTTTGCCTTAAGAAAATTCTGCTGACCAGGATGTGGGAAGATCCCTTTAGGGTAGCGATAAATGCACAATATGGGGAAAGAGGCACACCCCCATTGCCCCGGTCCACTGCTTTTACTCCTCCTTCTCTTCTTACTCTAGTTTCTTCTTAATCATATATCTTTGTTAGTCTTTTTGTCCTACACAAATTTAACAAATGACAGGTTTGGAAAGGACCTTACGAATCTAGTCTAGCCTCCTTGTTTGATTAACAAGGAAGATGATATTCAGGGAGGGAAAGTGATTTATTTGGGAACTCTAAACCATTTGGCAGGTACATTGAGTGGTCAAGGGCAAACCTGGTGTCAGTCTGAAATGGGGAGGGGCGATAGCACACATCAGCTCTGACACCATGAGTTGCATAATTTTGCTCATGCTATTTTTCTTCTCCTTGTGTTCCAGTTTCCTCGACCATACCACGAGTGATAACAGTAGCTGCCTCATTGCATGGCCATGTAGGAAATATTTGTAAAGTACAGGAAACGAGTAAAAAGCACTGAGGGTGAGTGGCCAATAGTCATTAGTTGTATAACAATATCTAGTATGTGCTGAAGAGGGTGGGATGATGATCAAGAAGAAGGACCTGGAATTTGGACCCTGGTTTAAAAATTCTTATTTATTTTCATTAACTCATCTTTTTTTCCCCTTTTCTTTTCCCTAGCCTGAGATTTCAACCTAATCTTTTATTTTCATTTGATTACTTTTGCATTAGAGAGAAAATGTGTTGTGGAAAGAACATGGGCACTGGAACTCGACAGACCTAGGTTGACAGCCTACGTTCGTCGAATATTAACCACAGAGCTTTGGTCAAACCCCTTAATACATCTGGGCTGTTTCTTTGCGAAGCAAGGATTCCACCACTCAGTTCTTAGCACTGAGGATTCCACGTGATAATGCAAGTAACAACCCTAGTATGTTTCAAGGCACGCTGACATTTCCCCCCCAGGCCCAAGCCCAAGTGTGAAGGCAGGGGTTCCAAGTCTTAACCACATCTCCTCTGGAGGCAGTGTTAGGGCACCCCTGAGACTGAAAAGTGGCACCATATGCCCAAATAGATCAAGGAAGTACAGTCAAATTAACTCAAATCCAGCCTGAACACTCAGTTAAGACCAGGACTGATTGCTGACCTCATACGATCATTTGGTTGCAGTGCGGCTGACGGTGAACTTGAAAGACTGGCCATACTTTGGTCCCCATTCAACGGGATGATTTTATCTCCAATCTGGTAGGCTGTGTCTGCCCTCAAAGATCCCTTTGCTCACACTAAAACAAAGGGTAAATTAAAGTGCCCTTTCGGCAGCCAAACACTGAGAGCTGCCAGTAAATCTCAAGGCTGCTGAACTTGGGCCAAAGATGCTGCCTGGGGCAGAGCAAAGGGCACTAATGGGGAGTTTTGAGTTCCGGGTCCTTTCATTCAGTTACCAACTCTGTGAGTGACTTTGGCCAATTCCTCACTGACCTCACTGGTTTCCTCCTGTCACTTAAGGACCCTGTCTGTTCTCCGAGTGTCTAGTGTTATGTATCGGTTTAATGAATGTCTTCAGCACCAGAACATTCCGTCCATAACATCTTCCATATTGAACATCTGCTTTTATCCATCTGTTGAAACACAGCTCCCTCCAACACTGTGTCTTTTGTAGTGCCAAGTATTCTTTAGGCAATTAAAATGAGTTGCAAGGAGGTGGTTGGAAACCATTTAATCTATCAGATGAAAAAAACAAAAACAAAAACAAAACCCTGAAACTCAGAGATGTTCAGCAACTTCTCCAGAGTCACACAGCTTTTTGGCAGCGGTTCTAGGACACCTGCCTTCAGCCCCCTGCGATAAAAAGGTGGTTGGTGCCTGATGATGTGTTTTTTGGTAGGGCATGTCATCAAGGAATAAATATGAAGGGTAACAGCTGTGTAGTCCCAAGGCTTTATTTTCTTTATTATGACATCATGTCCCCAGGAAGAAAATATTTGTGGATCTAACTTTTGGATGTGAAGTGTCAAAGTGAAATGTTATTGACTCTATAATGCTTCCTGCTTTGATAAATGTATCCAATATGTTCCCAGTGACTCATGTGCAGGGCAGATGTATCTTTTTCTCTTCTTCTTAGACACTGACATTTTTGTTGCTCTACACAGAGCTCCCCCTAATCTGCATATGCATCAATAATTAGCCAAAGCATTATGGAATTTCATCCAAAAATTAATAATTTGATTGGTTATCCAAAATCTCAAGCATCCTGACAGCCAGCAATCGAGGGGTGAAATAATATGCAGACTGATGATTTATCTTCTTCTTTTTCCAACAAATGAGCTCTCTATGAGCCAGACATCATATTGGGAAATTGTGGGAGGATGTTTTGCTTGATCACTATATCTAGAAGATCCATGAAAGATATGAAGGATTTTCTAAAACATAGATTGGTCCTTAAAATACTGTTTTCCTGACACAGAGGGAAAAAAAAGTCAGAAAAGGGGGTATGATGCAATATTTTTATTTTTACAGTGTCATAAAGAAACTTAAAAATATCGCAAACTGAAAACTGTGAAATAAAATTAGTGATGGAATAAATGACATGAAACTTTTTAAGACTAAAAATATACAGAGACCCTTACGTGGTAAAATCTCCTATGGGAAGAAACATGGCTTATAAACGATGAGGGGGCCAACTGGAATCAGCTCCATCCATCGCTTTCCAAAATGTATGGCAAAAATAAAATAAACAAAACCTTAGAAGATATCTTTATAAGGTCCTCAAAACCTTTATAAGACCCTTTACAACTTCCATGTATTTATAGAATTTTGGATGCCAGAAGTCACCCGAAAAAGGAAATCTTTCTCAATGTATTTACATTTAGAAAATACAAAAATAAATGAAAAGCAAAATAAAATGTACGTTATCTGACCAAGTGTCCTATGCCTTGAGAAGGTAGATCCTAACTTCTAATGATACAGCAGGATGCTCCACCCCCGTAAAAGGCTTCTTCGGAAATGTAGACAGCAATTAGCACCCACACCAATGTTTTCACTTTAACGATAGGTAAGTAACAAACAGAATCACCAGCAATTCATTAGACTTCAACATTAAGAAAATCTCTGATGATACCTTTTTATGAATCTGAGCCGAGGCTGCTTACTGGAGGGAACTGAAATTGCATCTGACACAGTAACGTGCTTTAAATGTAAAAGGTTTTAAAAGATGGGGAGTTCCCAAAATGAATGGGAAAGGGTCCTTCCCAAAGCAGTAGTCAAAATTACATTTGTTTAATCAATAGCATTTGGTTTAACACCAGTGGTTCTCAGACTTGGCTGCTCATTCCAATTACCTGGGGAGCTTTTGCTACTCTCAGTCTGGGCTGCACCCCAAACCAAATAAGCCACAATCTCTGGGGGTGGGACCCAGGCACCAGAACTTTGTAAAGCTCCCCAAGTGATTACAATGTGCAGCGAAGCTTGAGAACCTCTGATTTAGCGGTAAACCGTCCTGGGTGACCAAATGGCCTCAATCGTTCACTCCCCTGTATTAGGGCTACGCAGTGACACCCTTGCTATAATCTCTTGGTGGGCAGAAGATATTTCCCCACATTTTGACAGTGGATTTGGCCATGTGGTTTGTTTTGGCCAATGGAATGTTCATAAATGTGATGTGTGCTAAGACTCGACAGCTGCTTGGCGGATGGGCTTGCTCTTACGTGCACCTGCTTTTTGCCAGGAGAAGAGCATGCTTCAGTCAACCACTGTCCTAGGAAGAGACACATACAGCAGAACCAAATCCAATTACCAGCCTGGAGCCAAATCTAGCTGAACCCTAGCCTGCCCATAGACATAAGAATGAGAAGGAAGTGTTATTGCTGTAAGCCACTGAGTTTGGGGGTGGTTTGCTAGGCAGTATTTTTGTGCAAGAGTTAACTGACATACCTAAAATAAGAAAAAGATTATTTAGTGAGATGGCCAACATTTTGGATAATTGAACGTTTCTTCTTGCGTGAGAGAAAAAGACAACTTACAACTTTTTCTAAAGGAAGGTTTGATTTGACCCATGATGCCTGCCATGATGTAGCTTTTTGGAACAGGGCTACTGTCTTTGTCACCCTTCTGATCTGTTAAGCAGAAAATATTTCCTGCTGATTTCTTACTCAGTTTCACACAGGGCTGCCATCTAAATATCTATCTTCACCAGGGCAGAACTGGCATTCTGAATCATCAGTGCCCCAGGCTAGTTTGACAGCTTTTTTTTTTCCTTTTCCTTTCTTTCTTTCTTTTTTTTTTTTAATTTTCAAATTTAAGCTCTCTCCAAGTTTTTGTGGAGAAACAGAGAAACAGCCCTCTCTACATAACTACTACCAAAATGATCAGACATACATAGCCTTAGTTATGACAGGGTTTCTTCCATGGTGCTGGGAATTTTGTGATTGTGCTGCAATAATAAGTCAAATGATTGTTAGGCCCACAGAAGCATAGGTCTCATCTCTCAGAAGAGCCCTCTTTTAGGATTTATGGCATTCACATAAGTGCATTTATTAATCAGGTGGTCTTGAATATAAGACAGTTATTCTCAAACTTGAGTGTGCATCAGAATCACCAGGATGACTCGTGACAGCAGATTGCTGGACCCCACTCCCAGAGTTTTTAACTAAGCTAAGTCTGGTTGAGGCCTGAGAATCTGCATCTCTAGTAAGTCCACCAGGTGACGCTGATGCTGCTGGTCTGCAGACCACACTTTGAAAACCACCAATATAAGGTGAAAAATTGTGTGTGTGAGAGACAGATTCCATGTGGCACATTGCCTTGACAGAGAAGATTCTTATGCATTTCCTTAATGAAAACGTGTTCGTGTGCAACATTAAGAATAGGTCCACCTGGAGAACACAAATGGAGTCAGCAACCTCAACTCTCTTTGCAAAAAGTTCATCTACTCCCATAACCACTTCCCAAATTTGTATCATTAGTCCTGAATCCAGCAAAAACAACTCATGAGATGCCTCCTTTGCAAGGAAGCCTTCTTTGATTTCTCCAAAATCAAAGAAAAATTGGCTGCTTTTTCTGAGACCCTGAACCCATTCTATGGCAAAGTACAAGTGCTTATGAACTTGTCTGAGCTTTTCATAAAGGATGTACAATCTATCTGATTCATCTTAGAATGTCCTATAGGTCTTTCACATAGCAGATACAAAATAAATATTTATAGATCCTAAAATCTATGAATGAGTAATCATGTGAGGATGGGCTTAGGAAGTCAAAAGAGTAAAACTTAACATTAACAGTTTGCATTGTCAAATGCAGTGACCAGTGGCCATGTGTGGCTATTTAATGTTAAGTTCATTGAAGTTAAATGAAATTAAAAATTCAGTTCCAAGCTGTACTAATCAAGACAGTATGGTATTTCTAAAATAATAGACAAATAGATCGATGGAACAGAATAGACAGCTCCAAAATGGATACACATAAATATAGTCAACAGATCTTTGAAAAAGAGCAAAGGCAATACATTGGGGAAAAGATAGTCATTTCAACAAATGGTGCTGGAACAACTGGACATCCCAATGCAAAGTAGTGCATCTAGACACAGACCATATACCTTTTACAAAAATTAACACAAAATGAATTGTATACCTAAAGGTAAAATGTAAAACTATAAAACTCTTAAAAGACAGCATAGGAGGCTGGGCGCGGTGGCTCACGCCTATAATCCCAGCACTTTGGGAGGCCAAGGCAGGCGGATCACCTGAGGTCGGGAGTTTGAGACCAGCCTGACCAACATGGAGAAACCCTGTCACTACTAAAAATACAAAATTAGCCAGGCATGGTGGCAGGCACCTGTAATTCCAGCTACTCAGGAGGCTGAGGCAGGAGAATTGCTTGAACCTGGAAGGCGGAGGTTGCGGTGAGCCGAGCTCATACCACTGCACTCCAGCCTGGCCAACAAGAGCGAAACTCCGTCTCAAAACAAAAACAAAAACAAAAACAAAACAACAACAACAAAAGACAGCATAGGAGAAAATCTAGATGCCTTCAAAACATACACCAAAGGCACAGTTGAGGAAAGGAATCATTGATAAGCTGATCTTCATTAAAATTTAAAAACTTCTCTCCTGTGAAAGAGTGTTAAGAGAGTGAGAAGCCTAGCACTGACTGGGAGAAAATATTTGGGAAGTCACATCTGATAAAGACTGCTCTCCAGAATAGCCAAAGAACTCTTAAAACTCAACAATAAAAAAAAAAAAAAAAAAAAAAAAAAACAACAACAACAAAAAAAACAAATCGTGAAAAAAAGGCCAAAGATCTGAACAGACCCCTCACCAAAGAAGATACACAGATAGCAAACAAGCATATGAAAATATGTTGTACATCTTATGTCAATGAAAGCAAATGAAAACAAAAATGAGATACCGTTCATATGAATATTAGAATGGCAAAAATCCAGAACAATGACAACACTGAATGCTGGTGAGGATATGGAGCAACAGGAAATCTCATTCATTGCTAGTGGGACTGCAGAATGGTACAGCCACCTTGTAGGACAGTTTGGCTGTTTCCTGCAAAACTAAACATACTCTTACATACAGTCCAGCAATTGTGCTTCTTAGTAATGACCCAAAGGAGTTGAAAACTTAGGTTCAAACAAAAACCTGCACATGCATGTTTATAGCAGCTTCATTTATTATTGCCAAGACTTGGAAGCAACCCAGATGTCCTTCAGTAAGTGAATGGATAAACCGTGGTACATCTAAATAATGGAATATTATTTAGTGCTAAAAGGAAATGAGCTACCACGCCACAAAAAGACATGGAGAAACCTTAAATGCACATTACTAAGTGAAGAAGCCAATCTGAAAAGGCTAAATACTGTATGAGTCCAACTACATGCCATTTTGGAAAAGGGAAAACTTCAGAGACAGTAAAAAGATCAATGGTTGCCCGGGGTTGGGGAAAGGGAGAGATGAATAGGCAGAATACAGAGGACTTTCAGGGCAATGAAACTACCTTCTATTATACTATCATGGTGGATGTATGTCATTTTACATTTGTCAAAATCCAGAGAATGAACAATACCAAGAGTGAACCCTAATGTAAACTATGGACTTTGAGTGATTATGATGTGTCAATGTAGGTTCATCAATTGTAATAAATGTACCCTTTGATGCGGGATGTTGACAATGACAGGGCCTGTGCCTGTGCTGGGATAGGCAACATATGGGATATTTCTCTACTTTCTGCTCACTTTTTCTGTGAGCCCAAAACTGCTCTAAAAATAGTCTATTTAAAGGGGAAAAATTCCAGTTCCTCACTCATACTAGTTGTGTCTCAAGTACTCAGTAGCCACACTGGCGTGATAATCACATTGAACACATAAATGGTTCTATTGGGTGGACTACTCTAGAATTTCCAAATCATTTTCATCTATGTTATCTTATCTGCCCCTCACTGACATCACTGTGATGTAAGTGGTTTAAAAAGTCATCATGTACATTTTATAGCTGGAAAAATGCAATCTTAGCGAAAATAATTGCTTTATGGCAAAGTGGAAGAACGTAATTTATAAAATACGTATGAGACATGAGAAAGTTTCTAGAACTTAGTGGGTATTCAATCAATCGTACTCCATTATTTGTTGATTTATTAAGTTTTCTTTCTTTTTTTTTTGACCCTACCTCATTATTCCATCAATCTGTCAACAAATATTGCATTTATCATGTATTAGACACAGTGTTTTGTACCGGGGATGCACAGGTGAACAAGTGAGACAAGGTCCCTGACCTCAAGGAGCTTACAATCCAGCCTTATTTACCCTCGTGTTTTCCAAAGCCAGCCAGAGATATTAGTGAACTTAATCTCGATGGGGTCACAATGGGTCTATGAAGGATGCTAAGGCCAATACAACATACCTTCATCTCACCCAGGTGAAGTTCAGGTGAAGCTGCTGGAAACACTGGGCTACAGAAGAACTGTTCCTCATGTCCCCTGGCATTTGCCACTTGTCAAATGCCTTTCTCTTCTCAAATTCCTTAGCCCTAGTTCTAGAAGTTATCAAAAGGAACATTTGCTGCCCAGGACAGCAAATACTTCATGACCTGGAAAGATTATTAGCTGCTTTATGGAGGTCTCTAGGGCAGTGTAAGCCTCATCCCTAAAGGATTTTAACAGAGGTATACAATTCCACTTAGTTTTGATGTGCACATCTTACCTTTCCTACAAGACACAATACCTTTGTCTCTGTTAATGCCCTGCAAATAGCAGCAGCAAAATTAAAATTTTGTGAAATGACAAGACGGATGCTAACTCTTTTTTTTTTTTTTTTTTTTTTTGAGACAGGTCTCACTTTGTTGCGCAGGCTGGAATTTAGTGGCACAATCATCATGGCTCACTGCAACCTTGGCTTCTCAGGCTCTGTGATCCTCCCACCTTAGCCTCCCTAGTAGACAGGACTACAGGTGTGTGCCACCACACCTGGCTAAATTTTTGTATTTTTTTTGGTAAAGAGGGGGTTTTATCATGTTGCCCAGGCTGGTCTCAAACTCCTGGGTTCCAGTGATCTGCTTGCCTTGGTCTCCCAAAGTGCTGGGATTACAGGCGTGAGGCACAGTGCCCAGCTGGATGCTACCTCTTGACCCCCAGCTGAGCCCTAGAAATTACTCTTATTAAATTGTTAGAATACCTACTATGAGCTGGAGATGGTCCACACCAGCATTTTCCAATAGACAATAATGTCAACCACAAAGTAATTTTAAATTTTCTAGTAGTTAGATTTTAAAAAGTTAAAAGAGATGAAATTAATTTAAATATTTCACTTAACCCAGTATGTCCAAACTATGATCATTTTTACATGCAATCAATAAAAAGTATTAATGAGACACGTTATATTTTTGTATTAAGTCTTTGAAATTCAATGTGGATTTTAACAGTTATCACACATCTCAATTTGAACTCACTGCATTTTAAGAAATCAATAGATACATTTGGCTAATGACTAGTACTGGACAGTGCCGTTTCATACAGAATTTTATAACATCTTGCAAGATGCATAATGATAATAGCAGAATTCTTGAGTGCCAAGATTTCAGAAGGATCATCTCATCTAACCCCAACAATGTTCATCTATGGATGAGGAAATATAGGCATAGAAATGGTTAGTGACTTTCCCTTGACATTCCCGTGACATTGCCAGCACGTGGCAGAGTTGGGCGTTGAATTCAGGCAGTTTGAAGCCGTCACATCATGCCACTGATTAGTTGTGTGGCCTTGGGCAAGTCACTTTTCTTCTCTACATTTTCATTTCCTCACCTATAAAATGGGCATGGGTGGAGTGGATCATCCAGGGTGGACACTGCATGTTTCCATCTTCATCTTTATTTCCTCGTGTCTGGCAAGTCTGGCTCTCCTGTTACCAGCCAGGAGGACATCAGGCTTACATCATTGATTCTCTGGCTCCTTCTTACCCTGGCCTTTACCAGTTGAGGGACAACTTAATGACAAGCAGTGAGATGGAGCCCCTCCCATGTCCAAGAGCAGTGCTGCATTTTCATTTATGTTTCTTCTATTTTCAGCACATAGCCCAGCTTCGGCTTTTGGATGATTTCTTGAAAGAAGAAAAACTTGTTGTCTGGGCACTCAGTTTTAATTTTCTGTCTTCTTTGTTCTTGTGCATGTTGTAGAAAGCTCCATACTCCCAAGGAAATTCTACTATATATTTCCATCATTTCCCTTCTCTCCCTCTCAAGAAATGCAAGAAAATAACTGTCAACTTTTTTTGCATATATAAATTTTAACAGCACATACATGCCGATGAATCTTTTATCCAAGAAGGAAAGGCTTATTTCAAGTGATTGAAAGTTGAAATGCTTAGGTTTTCATTCTCGCTGGGTAATGGAATCACCGCGTGGACATGCTACTTTATGATGACTTCATCAACTGCATTCCCCAAATCCAGTAACTCTAATGAATGCCTACTATGTGCAAAGGCATAGTGCCTGTTTTTAAAGAGCATGTCTTCCAGCAGGGAGGATAAAGCAAATGTTCAAACAACCACAATACAAGGTAGATGGAGCATACCAAATGCCTTAGGAGGGGTGCAAAGCACTAAGACAGTTCAAATATTTGGTTTGGGGTAAATCAGGGAAGGCTCCAAAGAGGAGCTGTCATTTAGAATGAACTTTGAAAGGAAGGTAGATTTCAGTAAACAGAGAATGCAGGGAGGGCCTTTAGGGAGAAGAGGCAGAGGCAACTATCTATGTATCATGGACTAGGAGAAGGAGGGGGAGCAGGCAGCAGCATGTGGCCTGGCCTGAGTACTGCACATGGATTGTGGAGATTACATAAGGATGTAAGACAGTTTGACAAACTCCTGCCAGGAGTGTCACACTCCCTATCCTCCACCCATGGGAGATAACATAAATCAATCACAGCCCACACCTTTCCACATGATGAGATCAACTTGCCATCCTTGGTACAGGAGTGCAGTGATAGGGAGGTAGAGCCTTCAATACCGCCTTGACTAGTTAGTTGTTAATTGCATGGGCAATGGGGAGCCATTAAAGTCTTGTAAGTAGGGGAGTGACATGGTGGGAAATGAGAGCTGTAGTTCAGGGTAATTAACTTGGCAGTACTATCTGGAATGGATTAGAATGGTTATAAGACCGAAGGCCAGTTATTTAAGAGGTTACTGAGATGGTTTAGGTGAGCAATAATGTCTGGAACTGCACGGATGGCTGCAGAAAGGAGGGGCATATGTCATGTAGGTAGAATTTATAGCACTTGGCAAGCATGTTAGGACATGGAAAGCTAGGGGCAGGTGCAAAAGAGAGGAGTCAAAGTTAACTTTGAGGTTCCTAGCAATTACCTTAGAGTAGGAGAAAAGTAATGTTACCATCAGGAGAAGAGCCTGGGATTGGCAAGGAGGTACGGGGATCCCCATGGTGTTGCAAAGAGGAGTTACAAAAAAACTGAATTTAGGCTGATCTCTTCCACAAGCATAGCTTTTCTAAGTCATTTTCAGAGAACTCAATGGTGCAAAGTAACATAACCATTTTTAAGCAAACACTGTTGCCCTTTGTCCATGAGCAGAGTCTAAGGAAGGCTCCCATCTCTCCAAATATTTGGAAAATTGGAAAGCCTTAATTAGTAATCTGGAAGGAAGCATGAGGGAAGGAAAGAAATATAAACCTAATCACTGTGCTTTTCAGGTTTCAAATGCTTCCCCAATCCAGGTAATTTACACTTTAGTCACAGTGATTGACAGTCAAGGAATGTATCTAACTCACTTTTATTTTTTCCCTTGGGGAAAGCACTTGAGTTCCCAATTGTTTTAAATTGCAGAAGCAGTAATTGTCTTAGAGAGTTAGGAAAAATGGCTTTTTGGAGCTGGGATCTTTTTTCTGAAAGGAATATAGAGTCTATCTTAATTGATTCAGGTCATTACGACCATTTTCTAGATGGTCTTTTCAGGGTGACTAAATATCACCTTAGTTAAAGGAGAACAGTAAGAAACTCATTAAAGGTCCAAGGGGAACAGACTTAATCAAAAATGTTAACAAGTTGCTACTGGTACCTAAAAGGAAACCAGGGATACTTTTCAAGTCACTTGCATCCCAAATAGAATTATTGGTGAAATTTAATGTGATGAATATTTTTAAAAGTATTCTAAAATAAACATGAGGCAGTCGATGTATTCTGAGATGCTCATTGTCCCAAAGGAAGTTGTTTCTTAAACTGTACACTTTGATATATTTGTTTCCTTAGAAAAGTCAAGTGTAACACGCTAGGTCAGTTGCATCAAGAACATTACTAACAGGCTAACCAATGGTAAATGGTGTGAAAGCTGCGCTGGAAATCCGTCCTTTGACGTATGGGGAAACCCACACAACTGATTTGGGATGGAGGAAACAATTGTGCATTGTTTGTAGGCGCCAACAGACAGGCTAAAACCAGGGATCCTTGCAGAGACAGGATTAAGGTATCAGGACTGTTCACATCTCATTTATATCACGCCGAAGAGTGGACCACAGGTTTTGCTGATTAATACACAGACCATGGCAAAGGGCATTGTGTATTTGAAATAAGATCAAGTTCAGTAACAGTAACACAAACTGTGTGTTAAATTTGGCATATGGAGGTTCCCCTTAAGGATTAACTAACTGGGTGTCCCCCACTTATTATTTTTTTAAAGCAGTTTTCCAAACCAGGAAGTCAGCAAAAAAAAATGTCCCCCAATTTCCTCCCCCTACCCCACACTCTTAAACATACATATTTATGCCACCTTCTGGCCTATAATAATATTATTTACTGTCAAAATTTTGGATCCTTTTGAAAGGAAGGTGGGGCATATTTCCACAGTGTCTTCGCAGGCAAAAGAAAGTGGTAGATTGAGTATGAAGGCAGAGAAATCAGGCTACTACCATTGGAATATTTTCCATTCTTTCAATTTATTGTTCCTTCATCTTGGAGTTTGGGGTCAAGGTAACAACGATGCAATTCTCAGCTTTCCTGGAGTTTTAGGAGGGGATGAGTGTATTTCAGTGGGAGGAGGGTGTAGAATGATGCCCACAATAATGTGAATTATTTGGAGTTGTTAATTATCTGAATGTTATCCGGGCATTAGTAATGCCTCTCCAGTATATCTACCTTTTATGGATGAGACTGTACATTTAATAGCAAAAGTACCAGTGAGAATTGACAATTAGCAGCCATGCTTGAGTTAGATGCAGCGTGGCATGTTTCATCCAGCTTAGACAGTCATCGACCAAACAGGCCAAAGTTTTCTTCAGTAGAAAATGCCCTGCCAAATGGTTTCTGGGTCCTTCGCTGACAAACAGCAAAGGAGCTGAAAGCGACCTCTTTCAACCATGCCAGAAACTGACTGTCCATGGCGCTTCTAGACTCACAAAATCTGTTTTAGACACAGATGTCTCTAACCAAGATTGGAAACCCACTGGCCGTCCCATCCCAAAGTAAAAAGTGCCACGTCCTCCCATCCTCCGCCTTCCTTGGGATGTCAGCCTCGTTCTAATTCCTTTTTAGTTTCTCCTCAGCCCTGGGCAGGGCTGGCAGGGGGCTACCTGCGATTTCCCACGTGGACAATCGGATTTGTCTCTTCCCAGGCTGGCAACGGATGGGGACGAGTTCTGTTCCCGAGAGAGTCTCAGAAGTAGGCACGGAATCATCTCACCGATTTTAATTTCTGTCCATGGGCTGGGGAGAGGGGAGGATTGGGGCGCGGGAGGCTCTGCTCTCCTCCTCCCCTATTTTCCCCACCTCCCAAAATTGGCAGCCAGTCTGTGGCTCTCGGTCTGGGGTCTGGAGGGTGGGGAATGTGGGTGTGGGGGCCGGCTGGAGAAGCTCTCGCTAGCGCTGCCTGTGGCCAGACCCGCCTCTTGTCCCCTCTCGGGCGCACACACACGTCCACCCAGACACTCCGCGCGCTCCCTCGCGCTCTCGCTCGCCCGCCCGCCGCCGCCTGCTCTCTCCCTCCTGCTCTCGCCGGTCGCCTTCTCCTTTTTTTTTTTT
>NW_012106731.1:548475-658823 GCF_000951045.1 Mandrillus leucophaeus
CAGAAATGTTGCAAACTTTTGCAGCCCGTTCTCGGCTTGCGGGAGCAGAGGGGGGCGGGGGAGGCGGCGGGAAGGTTGACAGCCGGTGGGCTCACCCCCCCCCCGGCTTTGATTTTTCTGCCAACACAGGAGGAAAGCTGCGTTGCCTTAATTAAATACGCTCCCCCAAAATACGGAGATGCGGGGAGTGGGGGCCCGTGAAAGAAACTTTTAAAGCGGCAGTGTCCTTTTAAGAAGGGGCAAAAAAATCTGTTTATGGCCACCCTCCTTCCGCTTTACCTTTTCTGCTCTTGACAGTTTCGGCCCCGGCTGCCGGAGTCGGGGGTGTGTTTTCGGTCCCTCTCAGATCTAGGCGGGGGGCGGGAGGAGTG
This sequence comes from Mandrillus leucophaeus, assembly GCF_000951045.1. Lineage (NCBI taxonomy): Eukaryota > Metazoa > Chordata > Mammalia > Primates > Cercopithecidae > Mandrillus > Mandrillus leucophaeus. Next base: position 548,847 of record NW_012106731.1, read on the forward strand.
AGCGACCTGGGAAGCCCCGGGGGTGGAGAGGGGGCGCTCCGGGGTCTGGGGGCGACGTGGACACCTTCTCTGGAGCACGGCGGTGCGTTTGGGATTTGAAGGAAGGACCGAAGGAAGCGGGGTGCGGGCGAGCGAGCTGTTCGCCAAGTTGTCTGTCGGGCGCGGCGAGGGGAGATGCGCAAGTTTGCAGGCGGGGGGTTCGGAGCCCGGCGCCCAAGCTGGCGGGGGGCGTGTGCGCGCCAACGCGCAGAGGGCGGCGGTCCTGTGGGGCGCTCCACGCGCATTCGGAGGGAGCGTCTACAAAAGCAAGCAAGCACCCAAACTTATTTCTGCTCTGGGAATCCTTCCCTCTCGGAGGTTCCAAGCGTTTCTGCAGGAACCTGGGGATGGTCAGTGCAAGTTGCATGCTGGTTGGATAGTGCAAGCGATGTTTTCTCCTCCCCTGGCGATTTTTACTCTTCATTTTGGTGTTTGGTCTGTGTGTGCTTGTGGTGGGGGGGATGGGGGGGGACTCAGTTGCTCCCTCCTTTCCTAAAGTAAGCTGTTGAGGAAAGCTCACTCTTTCTTAAAGGTATTGGAACCTGATGTGGATTTTTCTCGGGAGTGGGGGATTATTTATTTGAATGCGCCTGGAGTTTGCAAAGAACAGGAGGAAGCTACAGCTTTAATTACTGTTGTAAATAATGTATAAATCACGCCTGTCACTCTGGAGGAAGCGGGCTCGCGCGAGCCGCCCGGAGCTGGAGACGGAGAGGATTTCTCCAGCCCCGGCTTGGGCACCGGCCCAGCGCGCCCCCTCCTCTTCCACTCGGCTTCTGGCGGCGGTTGGGGAGGGCTGGGTAGAGGCGAATGGGGGCCTCAGGAACTGCTCCCTTCCTCTCGATGTTATAGTTGGAGGTAGGAATATGGCTGATCATGTGCTGGCTGTTTTACAGTATCCCCCCACCCCCCACCTTAGCCACACCCCCTGTCCAGGCGCTTTCCCATTCACGGAATTCGAGTACAGTAAAAGCCATCAGGATGACACACGCGAAAAACATTTAATTAAAGGCGATTTCCAAAGAGTGACCGCGCCGAACCGCGGTTTCAGCGGGAGGGGGGCAGCGAGGGCTGGGACAAAAGGGAAGGGGATAGGGGCTGGGGGCCCGGACCTGCCGCTAGCTCGGTGAGTTTGTGTGCGGGGAGCTTTTGGCTGCAAAGAGTATATTTAGACCCTGAGACGGTGGATTTGGAATGCGAGCGGGTTATGTAACAGGGTTAATCAGAAACACTGGAGAAAATCCCCTTCATGTGTTTCTGGGGCTTTTTTTTTTTTTTGGAATTGGGGGGGACATAGTATTTAGGAAGCTGCGCTAATTTTTGGTTTGTGCTGCCACCCTTCTCCTTCTTGACCCCCACCCCCCACGCTGTGTGTTATTAACATCTTCAGGTGTCATTCTTGCCAGAAGGTGTTCTTGCAAGCGATCAGGGTGGCAGGCTGCAGAACCGACTAGCAAATCCGTAACTTGCTGTTCTTGCAAATTATGTAACGCTGGGGCATTCAGTGCCACCAGCCCCCTTAGGCTCAGCAAAAAGAGGAGAGGGGCATAGTAGGAGTGGGATGCATCTTGCACAGTTGGCCTGCTGACCCATATCCCCTTCCCCCCACTCTGTGCGCCCACCCCAACTCATTCTTTGAACCAGCCTCTGTGTATCCCTCCTAGAAGATTTAATGGGAGGGGGGTGGTAAGGCCCAAACACTCAACTCACATCCTGCACGCAGGCACTAGGTTATATAACAGTCTGAATGGAAAAAGGAAGGTCAGAGATGGAGGCATCCTTTAGCTAACACAGCAGTAGTAATAGCTTCCAGAAATTATGTGCATTTGCAGACTTTAACCTCAGATGTAGCATCTGCTCCTCAGGGGTACCAATCTTTGTGTGTGTGAGCTAGGGAGAAAAAGAGAGAATGTGTAAGTATGCCTGGTAGTTGAGAGTGATTTGAAAATGGGAAATGTTTGGGTTTTCAGATGATGTAATGGAGTTGGCAGAATATGCAAGTCGGCTCCCAGAGTGTAAGCAGTAAGAAAATTGGAGCTGGCATCCAGTATTAATGTTGCATAAATTACAATATCGGAAAGAAATTAACCTACACACTAGGTGATTACGCCTTTTAAATACTTAAAACATAAAGGCACACAACTAGAAAGGAAAAGCAAACATCGTCACCTTATAATTAGCATTTTCAACCTCCAGGAGGGTTGACTGGAGTTCTTGGCATTGGGTGAAATGGGAAGCTTTCTGATTTGGGAGATACTTTCCAAAGGGTAGCAGGTTTAGCTTCCAGCCAGTCGGTGTTTGAAGTTCACAGAAATTGTGGTCTGGATTCTCATGACATTGCAGTGACCTCATGAGACATTACCTAGGTAGACTTGAGGCTACTGTTGAATTCCTCCCTCTTGGGAACCCAAGTGTGAATGCACTGTGTACCTTTATTGCCTCAGCTTACCAAATCAGATGTGTGACTTTATGATCTGAAAGACGACCTTCCCCTGTCCATAAAACTGCTGGGAATGTCAGCAGTTTTAATGAAACTCTTCCATTTTCTATGTGGTATTAATGATGGCCGGTGTCATTCAGTTCCATCTTTACAACACAATGAAAGAGAAAAAAGAAAGGCAGGAAGCAACATGGGAAGTAGGAATGAAGCGGGAAAAAAACCGCAGCGAATCTTTAATTTAACAAGGCTTTCAGGGACTTCAGGGAGCCATGAGCCTCGTGACATAACTGTTGTTAAAAACCCTTTTTCAGAATCTCGTTATTATATGTGCATGCCGGAAGCTTACGTATTTTTACTTCACTAAAGTTATCTGCACAGGGCTGTGTACCACGCAGTTGGTTTGGAACACCAGTGCTGAAGGTTGAAGGCTTTTAGGGCCGGCAGACCTAAGGGAAAAATCGAAACCAAAAGATGGGATTAACAGTGAAAAGCTCAGTTGGGTTGAGATCGAACCCCCTGGAAGCTCAGCTTAGATTGACTTAAAATCAGTTAACAGAGCCTGTAGTTTATGTGTAGCCCTGAGGACTTCTAGAACCACATAAGACTTTGACTTTGAAAGTGCGTGGCCTCTCTTGCCCCCTTCAGTTTTGGCTGATTCACTTTCTAGTAGGTGCTCTTACCTAGCAATTTAGCGCCCTTTCTAGAGATTGATTCTCAGATCAACTTTCCTCGCATGGACCCGGCTCACTCCAGCGAACAAATGATGCCCCATAGTTTGAAAGAGTTACTGGCTGGGAGAAAATCCTTTGCCAGAGGGATAAAATAATTATTTTTTAAACTAAAGGACTTTAATTTTCCGGTAAATTGCTCATAGAAACATTTATAATAATACCCTTTAAAAATGTAATATAATAATTTTAGAAAAGGCATTTGATGATCGTTATGATAACCTTTTCTGTTGCTTCTCCCTTATTTCTTAAAAAAGAATTGAATTATTAATCTAGAATTCAAGTCCTGAGTGGCTCAAAACATCTATAGGAGACTCTTTTGATGTTAGTCACCTGGTGGAATTTTCCAGTACCTACTGGCATTGCGAGGAGTCCCTGGCTTTAGAAAGTGCCTCTACTTCTGAAACTGAAGTATGGAGCCTGCATTGAAGCCTCTAACAACGAGACCCTTCAGCTTGTTTTCAAGGTAGCAGAGGTGGGGGCTGTAGCACACGCTCCTGGTTCCACACTAGACTCCTAAAGTGCGACACAGGGAGGTGTGAGAATGTTAATTGTAATAGTTGTGCCTCCGGATAAAAATGTTCTGACGATTTTTAGTGACAGGTGAATCACTTTTGGAAGCAAACTGCCCTCTGTCCAGAGCTAACCTTTGGAATTCGAGTAAGACAAGCCCATGGGTTCTTTTCCTTGGACGTGTCGCTTCTGAATTAAGATCCAGCTTCTCCCATTTTTGCGTTTAGGAGCTTGCGGTCCGACGTTGAAAGGACAGATGGAGCTGGAAGTTATTAAAGGTTCATGTGGTATAGTAGCTTAGGCATATGCCACGTGTTCTGAGTTTACTCTTCCTTTCCCCCTTCATCTTCCCAGGCTGCTTGATGAATTGAGCTTGTTAGCCTATACATCTGTGGAAGCCAAATACGTAACTACATTTCCCAGGTGTCTGGGGAAAGAGCTGTAATGTGATTGCCATGTGTGCAAAAACAAATAAAAAAAAAAAATTCGTGGGAAACGCACTTCTCCTATTATGACATATCTGTTCACATTCATTGTCCCCATGAGCCAATATACGGGGACTTTGAGGTAGACCTCATCTACTCCCTCACAGGTTTCTGTCCCATTCATCCCAGATTAGTGATAAATTGTGTGGGAACAAGGAGAGTAGTTTTGAAATGCCTTCAGGTGTTGGAGTGAATACTCATCTAGAATTTGGAATACTTTTCTGAATATGAAGATTGTCTTCCTTGCTCAAAATTTAGGAATAATACTCTCTCTCATTTTCTCTTCTATCATTTTTTAGGTTTTTTTTGTTTATATATATATCTCTCTAATTCACGTAGGAAGTGTTGGTTTAGAAATGAGCTGTTAAATTTTTCACCCATCTTTTTAGGCTGTATGTTAAAATAAAGTTGTATCATTTTTAAATTAATGCTTTTTTAAAAAACTGATAATCAGTGTTCAAGTGTTGATGAATACACAGTAAACCATGATTTTTCTCTAAGAGTGCCAGGATATTACTGATGAATTGGTTTTTCTGACTAACCGTGGATTAACCCAAAATATTTTTTGTCCTTTCCATGTTGAATAAGTTTTCTAAATGTACTAGTCCCCTTTCCTACTCTAGAAAGAGCTTTGGGAATGTAATTGAATCTTTCTTTGAGGTTTGAGAATCTTACGGTGCCACAAGGTCACTGTTCTGAGTATGAATTCCAATTGTACATTATAGAACTGTAAATGGACACAGTCTCAGAGACTGGACGAAATCTATCTTGATCCCCACTTGGAAATTGTTTTCTTTCTTTTTTTGTTAAATCCTCAATATCAGTATGTTTTGTTATTTGCTTCCCTTGTTCTCTAAGTTGCAAGTAGCAAAATAGAAATTCAATTAGCTGATTCTAGTTAATTGAGATTTTTATTTCACAGGAAAATTTCTTCCAGAGCTTAGGCTCTTCTTAATTCTTTCTCTGGAGTTAAAGAGGATGTAAAGTCATTCTTTTTTTTCTTTTTCTTTTTCTTTTTCTTTTTTTTTTTTTTTGAGATGGAGTCTCGCTGTGTCTCCCAGGCGGGAGTGCAGTGGCACGATCTCAGCTCACTGCAACCTCTGCCTCCTGGGTTCAAGCAATTCTTGTGCCTCAGCCTCCCAGGTACCTGGGACTACAGGTGCGCACCACCATGCCCTGCTAATTTTTTGTGTTTTAGTAGAGACGGGATTTCACCATGTTGTCCAGGCTGGTTTCAAACTCCTGAGCTTAGGCAATCCACCCGCCTCGGCCTCCCAAAGTGCTGGGATTACAGGTGTGAACCACCATGCCTGACGGTAAAGTCATTCTTGAATATTCAGGAAGGATATTATATTTTCAAATAAGTTATTTACTGTATTAGGATAACATAATGTAAGTTTTCACACATCTAATGGTAGACAGAAACTCCAGGTAGTCCTAACTCTTCCATAGATATAATGAAGGGATATCTTTGGCATGAGGCTCTTAAATCCTGAAAGTTAGGAAGCTCTAGGGTTAGAAGGAATAATTTCAAGAATATCAATAAAGAATATTTCGATTGCCCCAAAGGAAACCCTCTTTCCAAGCACAGGCTGTTTTCACTGGATGAATATGGAAAGCATCCCTGGAACCACACCATCGGAAGCTGACTTTCTCAGGGATGTCCCACATGACTTAATGATATAGTCTGCAGTTGTCTTGTGATTATCTTTGATATTGTAGTGTTGGAAATTCAGCTTTGGAGTCTTGGTGTTCTTTCGTGACAGCCCAATTATTATTATTTCTCTTTTGCTTTTGGAGCAAAGACGTCAAGGAGATTGTCTAAAGAAATCCTTAGAAGAGAGGAATGGGGCATGATGAGGAATAAATGTGCCATAGCTCACAGTTTAGTCAGGTCGGCTTTTTGCTCCAGCTCTTACATGCTCATGCTAAAAGGATGTAGGTGACAATTCCCTTGTGTTGGTGCAAGAACAGTTTTTTTTTCCGTAACATATTTTTATGGCTTTAACTGACATGCCATTATTACAGACTATCTTATCACATTACATAGTATGGCACATTAACAATGGCATGGTGCTGTGGTTTCCTGGTGATAGTTTTGTCCACAGAACTGGGGCCCTGGTGGTCAGCTCAGGAGCCCTGTGCAGCACCCACTGACAGCTGAGAGTACAGGTTTCACACACCGTTGTAGGTGGTGGAGGACTCCAGGCTGCCCCAGGTAGAGCTTCTGTACTACAGATATTTTCTCTGAAACTCTGTGTCAGAGGATGGAAATGAGTAGGAAATATGATATGGAGGATTTGTAATCTCCTAGCCTAGAATCATCTTAACAGTGTTACTGGGTGTTTTAATTTTGATTATGAACTTTTTTTTTTAGGGTTTTGTTTGTTTGTTTGTTTGTTTTTCTCAAAAAGATGGGCTCAAGGGATCCTCCTGCCTCAGGCTTCTTGGTAGCTGAGACTACAGGCATGTACTACTGCACCTGGCTTGATTATGAACATCTTAAAGTTTCCTGAAACAATTAGGAAGTTTCTGCGTCCATGCACAGACCATAATAGATAAACCCTTCTGGGATGGAAGGAAGGGTGCCACTTAGTATAGGATCCTCAAACCACTGAAAGAGGCAGTGCAGTGTTAAAAATACCTAGCTTACTTCGGGGGAGGGTTTGGCTGAATACTGATGAAGTTTATGAAATATGAATGTAGTGAAGTTGCTGTACGTAAGTGGTAGGCGTGTGTGAAAGAAGTAAGAAGAAATAAAATTGTGTATAAATGACACTCTGAAACTTGATGGGATTGTACACGTGATAAGAATGGTGATGTTTGGGTCTGTGCTTAATGGGGGAAAATAAACGGGCTTAAAATCGATGCCACACTAGCCATAAGAATAAAAATTATAGAATATAAAATCATCTGACTTTTTTTTTTTATAAGCAAAGAATGCTACCAAGGATACACAGGCAAGAATAGAGGTGAAACAGAATGAGGGGGAAATGAGGGACCAACGTTTGAATCTACTATGAAGTATGGTAATCACTGTTTTAAGAATTCCAGACTATTAACTACTGTGCAGTTAGGTAGGGAATTAGTTATAGCCAAACAAAAGCCATAAATATGAATTTTAGGTTGTATGGAAGAAATCCTTTTGATCTCCGAAACATAAATGCATGTACTGAGAGGCCGAGCTGCACATGATGTAATTTTTTCTGTCTTATCCCGATGAATTGACAGCCAACTGTATGCTTCTTTCCTGAAGGTGACTTTACAATCTCTAGACCCAGACATTTCTCTCCGAAGTGGAGTGAAGGAAGGAGAACCACAAGCTAAAGTGTGTTTCACTGGGTGAAGTATTTTGGGGGAAAGATAAGAAGGATGAAATAGGGGAATGGACTAGTGCCTGCAGAGATTAACAATACCTGTTTGGGGCTGGGGAGTGGGGGCTGTGGATGAAGGCAGGGAGCCTCTAGAGGGAAAAGAGACTTCTGTGCAAAGGAAAATGACATTAGCATTGACTCTGAAATGGCTGGGAATATGACTTTCTAATTTTAAATTATCTTTAACAAGGGCAATGAAAAGAGAAAAAGTTGACACTTTGAGAAGTTATGACGAACTTGTCGAGAATGCCAATTGACAAAGGCAGGTAAGGGAATACTTGGAGAAACAGCAAGAATAGGTCTGAAGGGCACGGTGAGCTGCTTTCCTAGGGTGTAAGGGGAATTGGCAGGCGTGTTTGTTGACTCTTCCAATTAGTTTTAAAGAAACCTGAAGAAATGGACAAAGACAGAGAAAAGGCAACCAGATGTGATTCCGCCCTTCTAGAAGCAGAGAGGCTTATCTCATCCCATATGATTGATGCCAGTCATGGGGAGGAGTGGCTGTGTGGAAATTAATGGATTTTCAACATCCAATCACAGAGGACACACATGTATATTTAGCAAGTCTAAAACCTCTTAAATAAACTGCATTGCTTTTCATTTTCACTTTCCAGTTATAAAACCAGTGGATGATGAAAAAGGCCATGTGACAATACAGCATGTACTCCCAGGAACGTTTGTGTGACAGGGATATTGTATCTGAAAGGACAGGGCAACTGGGAGGGTGAACTGCCCATAACTCTCAATTGTCCAGGTAATGAAGCATTGGGAAAGCAAAGGCAAATGAAATAACCTGATCATCAAAAAATGATTCCTCTTTTAGTGCTCTTATTAGTTGACTGATGATGACAAGTATGAAATTGCCAGAGTTGTATTTTACCATTTCTGGCACTCATCACGCGCTTTGGATGAGCACGTGTGTGCAGAAAGTGGGAACCCGGGCAATTTCTATAGACCAGGCCGTTAACCTGGAAGCTGTAAAATTTCACAGTGTGAAGGATGACAGTCAAAGATTGGTGAAGTTCCCTAGCATTCTTGAGGGCTCACAGGGAATCAGAAGGAGAACTGAAGCTACACTGAAAGGGCTCTTGAACTCTCTAAAGCTGATTTTTTAGTCTTGAACTTGGGGTTGTATGTTAAATATGTAACAGTCACTCATGATGCTCCCACTTGGTCATATTTTATTAAAGTGTGTTAGAGCCAGAAAGGGCTTTAACTAACTCACTGATGCTGACAAAGGTAATGTGTTCGAGATCACTTTCCTAGTAAGCAGCAAGGCTGTGACTAGAACCCAAGTCTTGTACTTTCTTACCTCATGTTCCTGTCACTTGTGTGCTGTGCCAGGATCCTCCAAAGTTCCAGTAATGAGGATATTATGATTTGTGCAAGTTGATCTAGCATTAGGCAGTAGATATGTACAAAAGTAAGCATGGGTTATTTTAGCTATGCATTATTAGTGCATTATTAGTGGAACATTGTCAGTAATTGTTATTTTTTTAACCCCACTGAGCATTTTTATTATTAATTAAAAATCCACCAGTGAGCTTGTGGCTATGTCAGTAAAGCCATTCTAAAACATAGTGAAAATAGTGTCCTCCAATCTCATGCTCTGATTTAATAGAAAGTAAAACTATTTTTAGGTGTGGAGTTGAGCATCTCATACTTAGAGCTAGACGCAGCCAGGGGGCCCACGGGAAAGATGTGTGCCTCTGCAGCAAGTTTATTTTCTCAAAGCAGAGGATTTAAGGCTGTGCCTTGTCCAGAGAAGCTCAGGATCAAATCTGTGAATGGGATACTATGTAGCCATTAAAAATCATGTTGCACTAGAAAAGTATTTCTTATCAAGAAAAAATGTTTATCAGCCATTGCTAAGTGAAAAGTAACAGCTTTCATAGCAGTGTGCAGGGAATGCCATCTTTTTTGTAAAAGGAAATTATAGTGTGTGTGTGTTTGTGTGTGCATGTGTGTGTATGAGTTATATTAGTAAATTAACTTGGACCCCCGAATAACAAAACGATGAAATGATAAAGTGGTCATCTGTGGATGCTGGGATTATCTGTGTATTTCTTTTTCTTTGTGCTTTTCTGTATTTTTTGAAGTTCTTGCATTATCTATGTGTTACTTTTGTAATTAGAAAAAATAAATCATTTTTTCTTCCACAAAAGACTGTTTGTGTGTTGTGCAACTGGGGATCCTTTGAAGGAACTAATTCTGAACTTGGTATGTTACACAGAACATCTCAGTGTTTCAGGATGGGCCAAGTTTACAGGTCCAAAGAGAAATGCCATTTGACAGTCACATTTAGCCGGTAAAACAGGGGTCATTCAGCTTGAATATTAGAGGTCCTGACACTGGAACTGCTCGCCTCTCATGGCGATATCTTTGAGACATTTATACTGTGATCCACAATGAGAAAAACATATTACATTGTGAACTACTACACACACACACACGCGCGCACACACACAAACTTTTCTTGTAAAAAATTTACCCTTCACTTGTGATGCGTGATTGTGTTTGCTTTATTATTTAAAATACAGGTTATGAGCCACCACATTGGTTCCATGATCTGTTTATGAGCTGCTCCTCACTATTTGAAAACCTTGTTCTGGACATGAAGTAGAAACAGCCTTTCTGGGGACCATGGCCGGGCAATGGGGGAGGAAGGAAGTGTTTCCATAGTAATTGATGTTAAGCTCCAGGTGTTACTCATTATGACTTCAGGGAGGAGGTGGGGGAGGGAAAATAATGTAAATACTTATTATTTATAATCATACAGTATCTTTATGCCACTTTTAGCACATGCTCATTAATATGCTAGTACATCTAGAGGCACATCTGCCTAGACTGGCTTAGAATATAAATTCTGGGATCCCTCTTTTGCTTGGAGCTGACATCACTGTGTAAGAGCCCAAGGATGGCATTCTTTCATTCAACATATATTTACTGTGTACTTTCTATGTGCTAGGGCCTGGGGATAAAGCAGCAAACAAGAAAGGTGAGCTCCCTTGCTTTCTGGATCTTATATTTAAGTGGTAGCATTTCTCTAAGAAGCTCACTGAAATACCTGGGTCACCTTGGACCAGGCATTTACGGTGGTACTCTTCTAAATGTGTTTTGAATTTGGCCTTTTCATGTCTCTACCTTTCCCCTTCTCCCCTGCCTCACCTAGTCCCCATCTGTCTCTTTGCTCTTTGAAATCCTACCATCATTTTCACTCCAGATGAGATCCACCTTCTCCCTCTTGAAGCTCCCAGACTCCTGTTTGTTACCGCAGTCAGTCATATGGGCCTTGCTCATTTAGTGAACATGTAACCTCTCCCTGTGCCAGGCCTCTTTTACGCTGTCTGATAGGTATTTTCTGGGTATGAGCCTAGTCTTCTTAAGGAGATCAAGACCACAGTTTATGTTTATGCTCTCTGCACGGTACCTTGCATAAAATAGGTGCCAATTAACTATGCAGATATTCTCTTCCACATTGCCCTGCAGAGGTGTCTGCCTTCTCAATACGCCAGTTCAGCACTTCCCAACTCTGCAGGCACATCTCCTGCTGGCTTATATTTCCACTGGGGCCTTCGGTTTGGACTCAGCTGCCCTTGTTTGTCTGACTTCTGCCTCTCTGGAATCCACAGATCCCCTCAATTGCACGCTCAGGCCTACTCCAGTCTTGAGCAACTCAGACCAAAACTGTATGTGTTGAGAGACAATATGTGTATGTGGGTTTTACAAGCCTGCTGGGAGGAGTGAGACAGACCTGGGCCAAGACCCAGGTGTGCTCTGTGCTAGCCGTGTGACCTTAGGTTAAGTTCATTAATCCCTCAACTCAGCTACCATGGGCTGGATCCAATCAAAAGAGGACAAATCACTGAAATTCAGCCCCATCAGCCACTTGTTGAGCTTTCCTGACGTTACCTCCCATACCTGTGTCTGGCTTCTTCCTTCCCTCCCTGCTGTCTCCCTGCTCCCACTATTCTTGTAGTGCCCTCTGGCTGCCCCCTCCAGGCATTAAGGCTGGGGTTGCTACCTTATTCCCACCTTGCCCTGGTGCTCTCAGAGACTTCACTTCTCAGCAGCCGGTCATCCCTTGCCCTCCCTTCCCTTTACTCAATTTCTCCTTTCTGCCAAAAAAATCACGTTGGAGAAGCTTGTCTGCAAGGGTTCCATTCAACTTGCTCTACATTAATGCTCCACTATGGTGACCCACTGCTGAGTCTTTCACTTGTAATGTAATCTAATAATTTACATGCACTTTGCAAGCAATACTCTCAGAGACTCACAACCTGTTTGAAATTGCTCTGCTGTTACAGTATTTGAGCTGATGAGAGAACAGCGTGAGAAAGAGTAGTTTTTGGTACCACAATGGTATTGGGTAAACCCAGGAAAATAATGCCAGCACAAGGTGAGGGTGTGCTGATGGATTATAATATCCTTTCTTAGAGAATCAATTAAACTTGCTAAGGGTCTTTTATCGATTTTGGCTTATAACTGGACTAGGATAGGTCAAAGTATTCAAGGAGTAGAGGCATAGCTGGCTGAAAAGAGTGAAGCAAGTATGGAATCCTGTCTTTCTGAGATGCTGTGAAATGTTTTAGTTTTGATATACTGTATGACTTTTACGGAATTAATTGGCACTGTGATTAGGTTGTTTTATTTCTTCACTCAAACATGTTGGAAGCCGATTCTAATATGCGGTAGTAATGAGAATAGAGTAATGCTGTAATAATCGTGCCATTGTAAAGTGAATTACACCATTAAGCATCTATTTTGTCTAATTTGTATTGTGATAGTGTGAGTGATACACACACAGACTTAGAGGAGCTGGTCTTTAAGAAATAGTCTCTAGCTGAGAAGAGAAACCCCAGTCCGATAATATTGAACAGTCAGTGAACAAAAATAATTGGTTCTGTGCAAAGTGAATTTATTTATACATATACATGTATATACACATGCACATGTATAAATATACACACACACACACGCACACATACATATTGTGTCAGGCAGATCGAGAAGATACATGACTTTGGCATTAAAAACAAAGCTTGGCTTATGTTGCCTTTTTAACAAGTTGACTATGAATGGGGACAGATACTAATTATGACAGGTCAAGTCAATGATGGCATCAATGCCAGGCTTTGAAAACAAGGCTTTCTACATTTGTTTCAACCTCTTTGTCCTTATTACCGTGTCTGAGAACCCCTATTAACTGGTATTTCTCAAGTTGTAGAAAGAAGTATTAAGGGCCCAAGAATGATCATTTTATTTTGTCATTTGTCTCCTAAGGAAGGACATTTGTCATGCAGTTTTCTTTCCACAGCAGAAAGATAGAGGCACATTTCTATGCCTTTAGTCACAACTCAACCCTAAGAGCAGAAATAGGACCTGAGAAGGCGGCGTCCAACATGGCTGCTCCCAGTGGGATATGTAGATTAAAAAGTCCAAGAAGGTGTTACACTTTGTTGATGTTCCAGTGACATTATCCCTTCGCCCACAAGAGGACTGGCTTCAGGGGGTAGTTTGGCAGTAATTGTCCAGGAGTTTTCAACCGTTAGGGTGTTATGGCCAGGGAGGTCCTGAAAACTTACCTGGTTCATCTCCAGTCTGGATTGCTGCCTCCAAGGCCCCCTCTCTGCATTCTGCCACCATAGTATCTAGAAGGGATTATTACTGATGGCCTCCCATCTCTCACCTGCCCCCGCTTTTGGATTTTGCTTCTGTGGCATTGTCAGCATCACCATCTGGTAATCTAGAACCTCAGAAAGACTTGTCCATAGAGATGAGATTGTATGTAGTTTAAAATACATTTAACTTTCATATATACAACGCTTGCTCTGATGATCAAAATATTGAGAGCAAATTTGCATCATAAACCACTGTCCACTCCCTGTCTTTGAAATCAGCAGTGTAAGTTTTAAACCCCACCAGGATTTAAGGAGATAGAAGACAGTATCAATGTCTGGCATCTGAATTAAGAATATATTTAGTGGAGAAGTTTTATTACAAACCTCAATGAAAAAGCATCAATATCATATTCGGCCTAATAAAGTGTTCTAATGAAAATCGTCATGGCATTTGACAGCATCCCTTTATTAATTGGTCTTTTCCATTATTATTTTCTCAGTAGCAAATACACTCTGGTTTTCTCTCTCATTAGTTATAATCCTCATTGGATTCACATTTTGCGGCTTCAGCTGTGTTTATCTTCTCATTGGTCTCAGTTCCTTGGGAGCGGGGTTATAGGTTGTCTTCAGTGTTCTGTCCCGTATCTCTCTGCCTTTTGCTTGAGCATTCGGTGAATGCCCTCAGGAAGCTAGTGACGTGCAGTTTAGAATCAATATGTGAAAGATGAGCCAGCTGAGGGAGGACTGAGATGAGGCAAGAAAATCTGTTCCTCGAAAGTCTGAAATGTTGAAAGGCAGTATAATAGAATATATTGCCTCCTTGCATTGATCCATCAAGTAGTCTTGGGCACTTACTATGTGTCAGGTCCCATGTTAGTCAATGGAGGGACAAAGCTGAATTAAGGGAATTGATGGGCAAGAAAGACATGACTTTAAAAAGGTGTAGCATGCTATAGTAGAGACACTTAGAAACCTATAACATAGAGAAGAAGGAGAAAATGCCCCAAGAGGAGTTAGGGAAAGCTCACTGAGGTGGTTTTGTCTGCCTGGGTCTTAGAAAAACAGGGAGATTCTTTTGGCATAAAGTGACGGCATTCCAGGCTCAGGCACCCAAGGGGAGAGTTCATGGCACATTCAGGTAACATAAGTGAGATGTAGCTTGGCCGGAGTGTATGTTGGTGAAAGTAGGAGATGAAGTTGGAGAAAGTAGGCAGGGGCCAGCCTAAGCATTTTGGACCTTGTCTTATAGCAAAATTTTGGACAAATGAAAAATACCTGATTTCTTTTTGGTAAGATACTTAAATATACTGATGTGCGGTTACGGAGGGAGAATGGATGGTATAGACAAGGAACCAAGTTAGGAGATCTCTGTGATAATTCTAGTGACTGATATTGAAGGCCAAGACTGGGGTGAGGGTTGGGAGTGGAAGGCAAAGAAGAGTTGACTCTGTGGCAGGATTACCTAGGAAGTGGAATTGGAAGAACATGATGGAGAGAATGGCAGGAGTCAAGTGCAGAGTGTGGGGCGGGATTATTGGCTGGGACAATATAGTGGGGTAGAGTGTGAAGAGGAGAGAAGGCATGGGTTCAATTTGGGATGGGCTGAATCGGAAGTTCCAGGGACATATCTGATGGGCAGCTGGGAATGCAGGTCTAGCAGGGAGCAGCTGACAATATGTTACATGTGGAATTAGGCAAGAAAACAAAACAAAACAAAAAAAATAGTAAGTACCCGGCACTTAGGAGGGCCAGGCTAGAGACCTGGAGTCCTAGCGCTGAGCAGCACTCTTGATAGAGGATTAGAAGGTGAATTTTTACATCTATGAGGTGATGTTCATGGATTTTGAAATGATATCAGCAGAAAATAAATCTAAGGTCCAAGTGGGTGTGGTTGGGAAATTGAAGGGGTTGGTTTGGTACAATGACAAAGAAGAGTCTCAGAAAAGTGGATTGGGACCTGGAGACGCTACATCTACGTAAGGTGTAAAAAAGCAAGAATGGGCCTGGCGTGGTGGCTCACGCCTGTAATCCCAGCACTTTGGGAGGCTGAGGTGGGCGGATCACCTGAGGTCAGGAATTCAAGACCACCCTGGCCAATATGGTGAAACCCTTTCTCTACTAGAAATACAAAAATTAGCCAGGTGTGCGCCTGTAATCCCAGCTATTTGGGAGGCTGAGGCAGGAGAATCGCTTGAACCTGGGAGGTGGAGGTTGCAGTGAGCTGAGATCGCGCCATTGCACTCCAGCCTGGGCGACAGAGCGAGACTCCATCTCAAAAAATAAATAAAAATAAAGTAAGAATGTTGTAAGCCCAGAGTCAGGTTCTAGACCCTTTGCTGTTTCAGGTTGCATTTCAGTTTTCTCTGCTTTGGTGGTGCTTTCCCAACATGCCTAACTGACGATTGAAGCATTGTAGCCTTTTTTTTTTTTTTTTTTTTTAAAATGCTGTCTACACAGCAAAAAAAAATGTTCTACACAGACAGCATTGATTTGCCCTGTCTCTAAATGCAATCTGCCCCACACTTGGCAGAACCTCAAGGGTGGAAGAAATGGAATGAATAGTGGCTGTGGGTAGTTCTCTTTATTGCCCTGGGAGGAAGACTTTGTGGGAGAGAAACTTGAAAGACGGTCTTGAGAAAGGGGGTGAGATCTTCAAAGGCTGAGTCTAGCCATGGGAAACTAAGCGAAAGAATTTTGTTTTAAGTTGACCAGGAAGAGAAAAAGAAATGCACAAGTGTTTGGCCAGGCAGATGCTGACCTTGGTTATGATTGGGTGGGATTGCCATTGCTGCATGTTGATGGCACTTAACAGTTTTCTAGGGACTTTCACATACGCAGCAGCCCCTGGAAGTCCTGGAAGGAGGTTGATAATGTTGCAGCCCATCGAGGGACTAGAAAAATGTTGTGTAATTATGAAGACCTGTTGCCTTAAAACAGTTGGGATCCAAATAGGCTAACTTTACCTTCACCTCCAGCAGTGTGGCGGGAGGGGTCTCTGCCCTGTTTGAAAGGCATCCTTCTGCCATCTGAGGCAGTCACTGAGCTCCCTGATATTTTCGGTGAGCTCTGACTAAATGTTTTCCCTGTCGATATTTCACTAATGTGTCATATGAATTATTTGTGTTATCTCTGTGCTGTGAAATTAGAGGCCTTCATCCACCGTGTGGTAAGTAGATTAAAATGAAAGCCTGTTTTTTATGGTGTGGGTGAAACCGGGAAAATATCAGGGAAATATTTTGTGTGTGTTTGATCTGACAGTGGGAAGGCCTTGGGATGCCAGTGTCTTCTAAAACCTGAAAGCTGAGCTCCGGCTGGAGTTTTCTTCAAAGGGGTTTATATTTTATCTGTTGGCACTTCTGAGCGGAAGGAAGGTTTGGAGTGGGAGATTCTGTGATGATCCTTTTTTTTTGCTGTTGTTTTCTTCTCTGTCTTTTTAACTTTGCAGAAAACGCTTCCAGTTATACACTCAGACCCTGTTCAGGACGTTGGTGGCCAAACAGTCCCCTTTTGTTAAGCGAGCGTCCCATTTTTGTTTCTTCTGAAAGGTGCCCTTCAGGACAGCAGAGGCTTTCTTTGGGCTGTTTATAATTGAGCCCTGAAGAAAAACAGAAATCATTCTAAACCCAGGCCAAGTGCCTCCTTGGCCTAGCTAGGCAAAGCTAAACTCACACCACATGAAATCTAACCAGCTGGTTACCTGAGAACCACCTTCGGGAGTTCTCCAGCTTGACTGCTTTCGCCTTGGCCACCATCCCGAGCTCCAGTGACAGCTGAGGGTCAGGGCCTCTCTGTGCAGAAGTGTAGGAAGAGAATCATAGCTATTGGTGAAGGTTAGTTCGCATTGTTTGAAAGGGTCCTATGTCAGCTTATAAAATGCTGTGGATCTGTAAAAATCCTGAAAGAAATGGGTTGGAGAAGACATTTATGACCGTAAGCCTAGTTGAGTGGTGCAATGTAGCCAAGAATTTTTCCTCTTTGTGGCTCAGGGTTTCAAAAAGTTCCTTTTGAAAAATGTATGCGTATCTATTTTTTTTTCTTATTTTAAATGAAAAAGGTATTCATAGCTTTAGCCCACCTCGACACACTTCTGTCATTTCTGTTTCTGCCTTTTTCTTTACACAAATTAGGAGTCATTTGAGAAAATGAAGGCATATATAGGATTTGATAATTTAGAGGTTGTGCAGTTTCGAATTATTTTATTTTGTTCTGTTATAATAGGTATGGGGGTAACCTTCAGGAATTGAAATGGAATCTTTGTTCCCTATCCTCAAATTATCTAGTTTAGTTCTTAGACTCGCCTTATTGCCTACAAGTACAGCCTTCAGTTTTGGAATTTTTCTTTCCGTTTTAGGTATCAGTTGGGTCATTTAGATGGAATAGGAAACAGTACTGGGCATTGTCAGACAAAGAAAGATTGGCTAGAAAAGTTCTGATCCCTATGGGCAGTTTGGAGTCTTCTTAAGTGTAATATCATCAGTATAGTTAAATTCTGAGCTTCTGCACATGCTGGTCAGTGAAGCTCTGCCCTTCCTTGTTAACTGCACGTTTTCACATCTTTGTTTCTAGAGGAGACACCTGCCTCTTGGGGGAACCCTCAGCATCCTGGGAGCATCTGTCCAACTGGCCCCTGTAGACACAGAGACCTGAAAAGTGAAGCAGTTTCGAGACAGGCATCACTTTAAGGCTCAAGTACATTTTAGAAAGTTAGGGACTGGTTCTGTGGCGGGGAAGTTGAGCTAAATATGCAGTTCTATTTTAATTTTCACTTTATGCCAAGGCAAAAGCATTGGGAGATAGACTATAAATGTATAAGTAAGTCAGTGCAAGAATAGCCCCTTGCAAAATGCAGATTTAGGGAGGCTAAATATTTTCTCACATACTTTAATGCACATGAATAACCCCTGATCGAGTTCCTGAGAAAGAGATGTTGTATAACCATTTGACCTTGATTACTGTATTGAGTTATACAGAGGTCTACACAACTGTAAAGTAAAGTGCTTGGCTGTCTTAGTTAGCTCGGGCTGCTACAACAAAACACCGTCGACTGGGTGGCTTAAACAGCAGACATTTATTTTCTCACATTTCCGAGGCCCCACCTTCTAATACCATCACATTGAGGATTCGTGCTTTCACACGTAAATTTTAGGGGGATATAAACGTTCATTTCATAACATAGGTTGATGCCTGAAGCATACTAATAATTTTCAGGGTGGTTGATTTGTCTCTAAAAAGTGAAAATTTTTTAGCTTTGTCATTTGTTTATTTAAACAGAGTCGTATTTTCCTATGTGTATTTTATCTTAGGCATGGTCGCCTCTCTTCGTATTCCTGTACTGTTTGAAATCACAGTAGTAAAACCCAAGGTAATTAAGGCTGTGGTATCATTGTTTTAAATTAGAGTGTGTGAATTTTTTTTTTTTTTTTTGTAATTCAACAACAAGTTCCTTCATATTCTGCATAATTGGATCACATTTTAATTTTGTGGCAAATAAAGATCTATTTTACATTTCTATTAGAAAGACAGGCCCCTGTGGTGAGGTCTGAATTAGGATGTTTGCCATTAGAAGTACTGAAGCAGTGTGACTTTTAGAGCCGATTCAGCTTCTGAAAAACTCATCTGTTAATCTTTAGGGTAAGGAAAGAACCTTCAATTTAAAGCTTATAAACAGCCATGGATTTCACCTAAAAACAAATATTGAGAAGACAAGAAAATGAAAAATATAAGTACCAACGCAAGCAGAGAATAACCAAATCATGGGTTATCCAGTATGATATATACCACAAAAACATTCTGGTCATTGATTCAGGCGCATCTGTTTGTGAGGATGTTTTATTATCTGTGTGGTTAATGCCCTGGGTGTTTATGTGAAGCCAAATAATGAAGACAAATTGTGAAGAATACACTGGACAAGTAACCAGGAGGCCTCGGTTCTGATCCCAGCCCACCATTAATTATGTAAGTGGCTCTGGGCAAATGGCTTTCACCCCGAGACCTCACCTTCTCCTTAGTATACAGGGATGCACTGAACTACAACTTCCTGCCAGCTCTGATATCCTATAATCCTATGATTTTTAAAGGAACCACCAAAGAATATACTTTTTTATTCATTCCAACTTTAAAAAAATGTTATTGAAGCATATTCACCCATCTTAAGTATACAATTCAATAATTTTTAGTAAATTATATTATAGAGTTGTACAACCAGCACCACAGTCTAGTTGAACATTTCCATCAGCCCAAGAAGATCCACATGCCCATATGCTGTTACTCCTCCTTCCTAGCCCTAGTCTGAGACAGCCATTAATCTGTTTTCTCTATATATAGATTTTCCTTTTCTGGACATTTCGTTTAAGTGGAATCATATACTATGTGTTCTTTTGTGTCTGGTTTCTTTCACTTAGCATTGTGTTTTGGGGGTTTATCTATGTCATAAAGTGAATCAATACTTTGGTCCTTTATATTGCTGAACAATCTTCCATTATGTGGATGTATCACATTTTGTTTATTCATTCATCAGTTGATAGGCTCCTTTCTCTTCCTTTCCTACCCTTGGAGCGCTTCCCCTCGCTATTGCCTACCCCAAACTGGGAAAAAACAGGTCTCTCTTAGAGAAATGCAAGGTCTTTATTTCAGGCCTTCCCTTGCAGAAGAGGCCAGAGCTTTGTATTTTAAACCCTTCCAAGTCAGTGAACTGAGCTGGCTGGGTCATTGAAAATGTGATTAAGCAGCTGTGTAGTAACTATCAGTAAAGGTGAAAGCACTAGCTGTAGGTACTTTTCCTTGCTATGTAATTAATATGAATGTGAGGTTTCCGCATTAGGGAACTTGACTCAAAAGCTTTCCCAATGACAGCCTGTTTGTTGTTCTGCATTGGTTTTACACGTTGGATGAAGTATTTGGAAGCAAGAGTTAAGGACACTGGCTGCTAAACTGACTTAGTAATGTCACTTTCAGGATTTTTCTCTGGAAGTCATCAGAATTATCATGAACAGTAACGCACTCACAGAGGGAAATAGCCTCATACTTTGCTTTTCAGCTTGGAATCGCAAAGACTGCCAAATATAATTATGACGAAAAGGTAGATGTGATGAGAGGAGGACTGAGCTAAGTCTTCAGGCTGTTGATTTCTTTAAAGAGAAACCATAGAGAAGGCAACTCTAATGTATTAATGTGTGGTGTTCTTTTCATGTTGTGAGTGAAGCCACGATGTGCATTTCCATTTGCTAAGCTTCTCGCTAATGGAGGGTAGTAACTCAGTATTCTGGATGCTCCTCAAATGATTCTCTCGTTTAAAACCTAGCTCTGGAAATGTGGTTAATCTGTAGTATTTTTGAGCTTCAGCTGTTCTTAGGTCCATTTAACTTCCTGGAATCCATCCTTGGCTTGTGCGTCCTGTAGGATGAAGGAGAAAGTCTATTCCGTTTGCCTTTCTCATCTTCATATGTGTGGTAGATATGTTTTGGAGGCTTTCTCTATTATAAATTTCAGAAATGTTGGGCCGAACAAGTAGTATGTGTGTGTGTGCATGTGTGTATATACGCATGTGTCTGTGTATATGTATACATATACATATGCATATACATATACACACATATGCATACACACACACATGCACACACACACACATGCACACACATGTATGCACAGACACATATTCTTCTAACTGCATAATGGGATGAGGCCTACGAAAGTCAGCAGCTTGCCTCAATTTTATTTAGCATGCTAATTATAAACAGTATCAGTAATATCTTTTGAAAGTTAGGCGTTAGACTGTTCCCACTGGCGGAAGTGATCCTTTTAGAGCTTCACACCCTGCCTCTTGGGTCCTGCGAAAGCTTTGCCTTTGTTGAATCCATATGGTAGGATTATTGCAGAGAAAGATAAGCCAGGCCGTTCTTTAGTAAACATCAGATCCTCCCGTGTGCCGAGCCTGAGATCTGGTAACTGTGGGCAGAGAGGGCTTCCGAGGGCCGTGTGCTGCCAGGCTGGAGGATGAGCAAACTGCATCCAGGCGTGATCACATTCTTATCCTTTTCTCCTACAGCTTTAAAGTGGTGAAATTTTTCTTCTCCCCGTCAGGAAGGAAATAGGAAAAAAATGCCGTATCTTTTGTTTGGTGGTGGGGGTGAAAGGAGGAATGGTCAGCATCCTGTCTTATTTGGGCCTATATGATAGTATTATCATAGTTGATCATTGCTAGGATGATTTATGTAGGAGTCTCTGGCTAAGTTATGAGATCCTTGAGAACAGGGATGTTGTGGAGTTGTCCATGTGTTTCCCAGGGTTTTTAACACAGTACTTTGCATACAGCAAGTCTTCAGCTATTGTTTTGTAAGTAGCTGATGAATAAATACTTCCCATTCAAAAAACAGTATTTGTGAATGTGCTAGTGTTCACAATAATGCCTGATGCTTGCTGGGTGGCCATGATATAGAAATAAGAATTTCTCCCTTCCTCCCTCCCTCCTGTCCTTCCTTCTGCAATAATCAGTTCTTATATTCACCGGGCACTGCACTAGGGCCTAAGGTTACAAAGAGGAAATAAAATATTATCTGTATCCTCAATGAGTTAGTAAGAATGTTATGCTGGAGTTCGGTATGTGATTTGATAGTGGTTCGTAATAGTTAGGAGCCCTTATTGATAGCTTACTCTGCTCTAGGTACTGAACACAACTGGGCTCAGTCCTTAAAATTCTCACTTCGTCTTTAGGAAGCAAGAATTATGATCCCCATGTTGCAGATGAGAAGACTGAGGCCTAGAAGAGTTGCTTAGTCTGAGTCCAGAAGGTTGCTCTCTACCATGGCTTGTGCCTCCTACCATACCATCGACCCCAGCTCCCCATCCCTTCCCCTAACCGCATTAAATGTGTATGTGTCTCCGTAACAGCCCCAGCACCCTGGCTTCCCTCTTCATCTGTGCGTGTGCCCTTCTCCATGTGTGGAGGCGGGAGGTAGCAAGCAGCCTAAGCAAATGGAGCTCCTTGGAGTTGTGCAGTGTTCAGCCAAGTCAGCTGACCACAGCCGCCCCTAGAGATTGTTTTTCTACTTTCTCTTGCCCTCTGGCTGTTCCTGTGCCAGCTCCTTCACTCTTCCGATTGCAGGTTTTCCTTTCATTCCTTAGGTATCCTGTTGCCCTTCCTAGGCCTGAGACGGCGGTGCTAGAGAACTCCTTGAGATTTTACTGTCTTCCTCACTGCCTTAGCTGACTTCCGGCTGACTAGACAAAGCGAAACTCTGATCTTGCTGGAGGAATTCCTGTGTGCAATTCTGACAAGTAACTTTAACCAGTTGTTGAGAACAACCTGCCACTGTGGGTTGGCAGAGGCGTGTGCTGTGGACTATGAATACGAAAGATGCAGAGTTTATGACATGGCAGGACCCTTGAACGCAAGGTGGACACGTCCTCAGAATTGCCCCCTACCCCTGCCAGCTGTACCAGTGCTTTGCAGCTCCAACAAGAGCTGCTAACAGAGAAGTTGCTGAAGTTGGCATTGGCTGAGGAATGGCTTTATTCAGCCAGGCTCTGTGGGCTTGCTGCCCCTTTCTGGATGCTGTCCACATAAGGAAAGCCATAATTATTACCATGGACCCTTCTCTGGCTCACTGCTTTTATAAGAAGGGGAAAAAACTCAAACTTCAGAAAACTTAGAAAGCCTTGTCTGGGCCCACATATGACACGTTGATATTTTGGGGCAGGATTTGGCCCAGCGTAGGCCAAACACGAGAACAGCAATGGGGCCGACCAGCACATTGAAGTTTTTAGATTGAAAAGCCTGAACAGAATGTTCGGCTGGATCTGGGGACATATTCCTTTCCTATTTTATCTCTGCCATAAGCCTCAGGGCTGATTGGAAAATACACCCACTGCAG
The DNA here is from genome assembly GCF_000951045.1 of Mandrillus leucophaeus. Taxonomy (NCBI): domain Eukaryota; kingdom Metazoa; phylum Chordata; class Mammalia; order Primates; family Cercopithecidae; genus Mandrillus; species Mandrillus leucophaeus. The sequence continues at coordinate 571,916 of NW_012106731.1, forward strand.
GATTTGGATAGCCAGGATTTTATGTTTATTTCTTAGACCTGTTCACGCACAGTCAGTCTCAGTTTCTCTCGCTCGCTCTCTCTTTCTTGCGCACACTTTTTGGGTGGAACTCTGAAAACTGCTTGTCGTAATACCAGTGAGGAGGTGCTCTTTTCCCTTATGGAACAGTGCTCACTTTTCTGACATGGACACTGGGACCCATGTGGATTTTTGGAAATGCCAATCTCATATCTCATGTTCTTGCTTAAAACCCTACATTGAATTCCTGTTGCTCGTAGAATATAATTCAGACCCTCTAACATGGTCTCAATCGTCCCCTGTCTAGCCTTCCAGCCTTCCAGACTCATCTTTCATCTGCCCTTCCCCTACTCACATACATGCTCGCCTTCGTAGCCATATTCAACTTTGGTCCTCCAACATGGCTCTGCTTTCTCACCTCCATGTGCTTTCCCTTACACGTGTGTTGATTTATCTGCTCTGAGTTATCCACTCATTGATTGCCACTACAATCGATTTATCCACTCATTCATTCATTTAATAAGCATTTATGCAGTACTTCCTAAGTGCCAGGTACTGTTCTGAATCCTGGGGATACATTCGTGTGAAGACAGACAAGGCTCCTGCTCTCATGGAGTTCACAGTCCTCACTTGCTAATTCCCAACCCATCTGGTGAGTCTCAGCTTGGATCTCCCTCTTCCAAAAAGCTATCCTTGACTTCTCTCCTCTGGGTTCGACATCATTCCTTTGCCCTCTAGAGCACCTGTATTTTCTGTATGACAGCACTTACAACTTGCCTGAATTCAGAGTGTTGAACTCCTTGAAAGCAGAAAAGTTCCTTGCCCAGGCTGGTACATAGTGGGTACTCAATCTGTTGAAGGAATGAAGGAAGGATGCATTTAACACTAAACGGCCTCAGGAAAAAAAATATGTACTCTCTGCAAACATTTTGAACTAAACTCATTCTCTGCATTGTCAACGGCTTGGCAGTGGCCTTTGACCAGTAGGAGGCATCTAATGTTGCGGATGATAAGTTTGCTGTCAGTCATATTGTTGTTCCTTTGCAGGTAATTTGTCTTCCTGGTTGCTTATAAGATTTTCTCTTTCTTTGGTGTTCTGCAGGGTCACTATGATATGTTTAAGCATGAATCTATTTATTTATTCTGCTCAAGACTTGTGCTTATTCATTGCGAAAACTCATGTTTTCCTTTAATTCTAGAATATTCGTGGACACTTTTTTCTTAATCTTTTTTTCCAAAGCTTCTGTTGGACATATGAGTGATCTACTCATTTTATCCCGTTTCACTTCTTTCATATCTTTTATCTCCTTTTCTCTCTGTCTCATGTTTCAGGCAATTTCCTTGGTTCTTTCAGAATGGTTCACTCATTCTGTCTACTCTGCTATTTAAACTGCCTATTGCAATTCTTAAATGGTACTTTAATATACATGCAGTGATGCTGGTTTTACATGGGAAAACACTCATGAAACCATCACCCAGATCAAGACAGAGAACAATGCTAGCTCCCCTAAAAGCCCCTCTGAGGCAATATCCTCCCAAAGCTAAATGCTCTTCTCACTTCCATCATCATAGATTAGTTTTGCCTCTTACTGAATTTCACATAAATGGAAACATGCCAAATGCGTTCTTTTGTGTCATGTCCTTCTTGTAATTTTAAGTGACTATGTTTGTCTGTCCTTTCTAGAATTTCTTCAAACGTACCTATTTTTTGGTCATAGTATTCTGTTACTTCATTATGGTTTCTGTTTCTTCTTCTTTAAAACTTCTTAAAAATTTTCAGACTGGCTTGTTTTATATTAATACTAGTCAATTATGTCAAGTACTTAAGGTATACTAATTTCTGTTATTTGTATCTTACATATAGTGGACTTGTTCCTTATGTGATTGTAATTTTTGACTGTACAATCATCTTGATCAGAAATTACTTTTCTCACTCAGTCCTGTGTTTCTTGGGTCATGGAAGTATCTCTGTCCTGCAACACAGGGTAGTGGAAATTCAGAGCCTAAATACGTTGGCATATTCCATAGGTTTAGGATTTCAGCTTCTAATATGGGCCTTTTTAAAATTTTTTGTTTTTTCTACTTGGAATTCCAGGTAGATGGCAAGTTCCTTTTTTACTCCCTTGGGCAAGGGGTAGAGTTTTTCTAGTCTTTCTTTCATAAAGGGGTTTGTTTTTCAAGGATACTTTTAAAATAGGCATCTGAATTCCAGCTTCTGGCCCAGCGAGGCTGCAAGATCTCATCTCCTGCTCCTGTGTGGTTGTTAGCACTCCAGACCCTACCCTCCTAGGGAATGTATAGATGAAGGTGAGTGCCCTGACCCAGGCCAACATCGCATCATCTGTACATTTCTTCTTCTTTTTGCTTTGATTCTAGCCTCTGTGTTCCACTCTAAGATTTTGCATCTGGTAAGTTTGTGTAAAAGATTATTGAGGCCCAGACCTACTGAATTTAAACCTCTAGAAGAAGGACCCAAAAACCCTATGTTTTTAAGATATGCTGCAGGTGACTATTAAGATCAAGCAGGGTTGGGCCGGGAGCGGTGGCTCATGCCTGTAATTCCAGCACTGCGGGAGGCCGAGGCAGGAGGATCACGAGGCCAGGAGTTTGAGACCAGCCTGACCAACATGGTGAAACCCCGTCTCTACTAAAAATGCAAAAAAAAATTAGCCAGGCATGGTGGTGCGTGCCTGTAATCCCAGCAACTCGGGAGGCTGAGGCAGGAGAATCGCTTGAACCTAGGAGGCGGAGGTTGCCGTGAGCCAAGATCACACCACTGCACTCCAGCCTGGGCAACAGAGTGAGACTTCGTCTCAAAAAAAAAAAAAAAAAAAAGAGATGAAGCAGATTGATAAATATTAAAAGTTTGAGAAATAGAAATATTATATTACATACATAGATATTACATAGAATCTAATAGTTCAATTTGGCTTGTAATGTTATGAAGACCTAATTGTTCTTTGTGTCTCCCATTATCTTACCTCTAATATCATATATTTGCAAAAGCAGGCATGGAAATGTCTAATCTGGATGTTCAGATTAGGTCTCATTCTATTTTGAGTTCAATTCATCTTTCCTAACCCATGGTTGGAGAAGGCCCTGTGAGACAGTGTTTCACTGGTTTCTGTCTCTGTGTTTCATTAGAAAAGTAGTGATGACCAAGTGGTGTGAAAACTTCTGAAGAACAATAGAAAAAAAATTACTAAATACTTCTTTAATTCAGAAATATTTCCTGGAAAAATTTTAGTTAATGTGCAATGTTTGAAAAACGTTGTACAGTTAAGTGTCCACGAGACTGAATCTGACTCGAGGCAAATCACCCAATTACTGGCAGGGAACGAAATCATGTTTACAGAAAAACCTTCAGAATCTCCTCCCGTTTCATATCTTCACCTGTTTTTGCTTAGAGCACGATTGTGTTGCTTTTGGGGCCTGCGTCCAGGTTTCTCTCTTAGTGGTTTGTTTGACCTGACTCCCCTAACCCAGGCCTTTCCAACAAATGGCTACCCTGGGATACGAGAAACTGCCCGTAATTCTTTCCCTTTCTTTTGAATGAGGAGCAGGTTCATGGGTGTGCCAACAAATGCACAGAGACTTTGACATTCACAGCATTTGATAAGATTGGTCAACCTGGCCTGACCTTGCTTGGGTACCTGGGACTGTGAACAGCTAGCTACCCATTCTTTGGGTTTGTGTGTGGAGCTTCCAAGAAATGCCTTAACTTTCCAAATAAAAACCTGAATTTAATTCACAAGGGTGGCATGAAAGATAATAATTGTTGTGCAGCCTAATTTAGAAAAGTCATTTATTTTGCCACTCTGTCGCGGTGGAAAAATATGTAGTCTTCTGTGTTTGTTAAAACAAGTCAGCTTCCGCTTTCTGGTCTCAAAACACACTTTGCATTTTTTTTTCCCTGGGACCGTCAATTTAATTCAGGAATGATCTAATTATGAGAAAGTGAATCCAGTCCTCTGGATGATAAGTGTTGACTACCCTGGGAGAAGCCCTGGCAGATGGTTAGTTCAGAGTGAATCTACCTTGGGATTGGGGCTTCAGACTGACAGCTTTTTTCACTCAATTAAGTGCAACAACTGCCAAAAGGACAGCATTGAACTTGATGCAAATCACGGCTGTCGCCGATGTTGATAAAGTTTAAGCCTGTGCCCTCCTGAGTCAGCCAAACTTCTTAGAGTGTTTCAAGGCGCCACAGTTGTGAACAAAACCCCAAACCTAGTGAGGCACAGGGAAGACTAGGAGGGCCCTCCTTTAAAATGTAGGTATTTATTTCCCTTTCCAGGTCAGTTGCTTTATTTAGGGCCTCTATTTTGGTGTCTTGTCTGTCAGTGATTCATTTGGTATCTCCCGCAGTTTGCTTTTGCTCTGGGCCCCGATGGATCCTGCGGTGACTCTACATTCCAGAAAGTTAATTTATTGCTCTTTTATTTGGGGTACAACATGACACCACTCTGCATGCCTTTGCCTACCCTGGATGGCCTCTCAACATCCTGAAAGGCAGGGTCCGAAAAGGAGCGAGAGCTTCTCAGGGTGCCTGTGCGTCCCTACTCGCGAAGCCCCATATAGCTTTCTAGGCCATCCCTCAGAAAGTCGGTTGATGCCAGAAACGAAGCAGAGTGACTCTATTCCCGACTCTCCTGTCGGGGTGGAGCTCTGATAGACCCCAGTCCTTACCACAATGTACGACTTTGATTTCTCTGTGTCTCTTTCTATTCCCCACGGAGTTTCCTCATCCCACCCCTGACTTACTGCTCTAATTCTGTGTTGACCAAGGTCAGGGCCCATTAAGATGTTTTTCAATAGTGTAACAAGAAAGGGCACCCTGTAAAAGAAGGTCTTGGAGAAGGATCCTTGAGATGGACTCTTGCTTCACCTGTCCCAGGCCTTTCTCACCCTCTGTGCTTTGCCCAGGTGCGCCCCGGTGCCCGGCAGCACGGCACAACTCGTTCTGCATTGTTATTTCTGTGTTACAAGCCTGGGGAATGTGAGCTTAAAGTTCTTCAGTCAGGTATATGCCGTTGTCAGCCTGTTATCAGTTTCCTGATTTACTGTGTAAGCAGTTTTGATAATCCCTGTCATATGTGATTACATTTCCCCCCCTTCCCATAACATCTCGGTGTAATTGGTTTGATAAACTCGACCTCAGTTCAGTAGTTTGCTTGCAATATACTTTCACCTTCTATCTGTGTGACTAAGATGGTTTTGAATTGCTCTGCACGGGGAAAATCAGGCTTTGAGCACCAGGCCCTTAGTTTCGGAAACAAGTCACCGAGGGCGGGCGGCACAGGTCTGGGAGAGCAGGGAATCCCAGTTAAGCCTCGGGAGTCAAAACAGGATTTTTCTTTCTTTCCCTGCTTGGGCCGAGAGTAGTGTGTGTTTCTGTGTGTGGGTTTTTTGGGATACAGAGAATATTTATCTTTATATCTGTATCTGATTCCTGGGGCCATTGGACCAACTTCTTGTCCCTAAAAAATTGGATTTGTTTGTTTATTCATTTATTGAATATCTGCTTTGTTCCAGGAGTCCATGAGGAAAAGCAGCTTTATTTTTTCTCATTTTTTTCCTTTCTTTCCTTCCCGTATTGGCACTGCTCCCGAGGGCAGAGAAGGAGTAATCAGTAGGCTTTCAAAATGAAGCGTTTTTGGTAAATTAAGCATTTGGGTTAATTTAGGGTTAAATTAAAATGCAAAAGGGCTACTTGGGGCCATCACTTGCTAACTTTTCTTTGTCTGATAATTCAGCACCTAACAGAGTTCTAAGGCTTCGCAGAGAAGGCAGTTTTAGAATTGAGATGGGAAGAATGAATAAGATTTAGAAAAGGAGAGATGGGCTAGCCGGTGATGAGAGAAGGGCCTTCCTGCTGCTAGGAGGGAAGAGCCTCAGCAAAGGCAGGAAGGCTGGAAAGCGGGTCGAGAGAATGGACAGGGCTGCTGGCAGATGAGTGAAAGAAGGGGGAGTTAAGGGAGATGGCAGGAATTGGTATGGAGAGTAAGGCTCTTGATTGCTGGGCTCTGGAATTTGAATTTAAGTTTACAGGCAGTCGGGAGCCCTCTGAGGTTTTTGAGTTGGGGGTGGCATCAGCAGAACCGCACTTCCAGAAAATAAATAAGTATCAGTATATCTAGAAGTTGTCGTTCTTTTTTTTTTTTTTTTTTTTTTTGAGAGAATATAATGCAGGCCAAAGCTTTATCTCTACTCAAATAATAATTATTTCAAATAAATATCATTTTAGAATCAAACATTTTTGGATAATACTTCTTTCCAGGACATGAATTTTCCTTCAGTCATCCTTGAAAATTTCTGTTCAGTCTAGTTTCAAAGGATGGAAGCTGCGTACCTTTTGTTGGCGTATCTTCCTAGTACAATTCTGCGGCTGGTATTGCTCATTCCCGAACATCCATGATGAGAATGTTTAGCAAATGCAGATGTGGATATGACAAAGATGAGAATGTGGGTAAATCATCAGCACTCCTGTCTCCTAGATCTAGGTTATCTTCCTAGATCTAAATTTAAAGTGGGATTGGAAGATGTTACAATGGTTTATTTTACACGAGCCAGACCTACTCTTTTAAAAGAACCTGGCTGTCTGCTTATTCCTAGACTGCTGCTCTCTTTATTTAACATTTTGGTATTTTGTTCATCATTGATTGTTTGCATTCATATCAATTTTTTTAAATTTGCATTAAAATATTATTTATCTCGATGGTTGAGTTGTTTGGAATCCCGTTAAATCCTGCGCCTGAGATGAGCGTCTTACTTGCTTCCTCTGGTCTGGCCCTGTTGCGTTTATAAAACAGAGTGGAAAATCTTTCTAATGCTCTGAGTCATTTAAGCATCCCTTCGAGTCTGCTCACATCCTTGTGAAGTGTGTCCCTGATACCACACAAAACAAGCAGCAGCCAAAGCAGTACCACTCTCCAGCCTCCCTTGAACCCCCTCCCTGGGAGGGATCTTCCCTTCAGCATGTGGTGGTGGGCTCTTCCCTGGTTATACCTCTCTCCCTAAGGCATTGAGATGTGCATGGAGAGACACCTGAGAAATGGGAACCTCCTTGTTGCGCTTGACTTCACCAGGTCTTTTTGGATGGGATCCAGGACAAACCTGTTTTGTAATGAGTTCAGCTGGGTAGCAAGGAGGATTGGAAACGTGGTCCACGGGATTGATATTTTTTGACAACTTGACAGTTCCCAGTGAAAGTCCTTCTCTCAGCCTCACCTGACAGAGCCCGGTTTAGAACGAGAGGTTACCTACAGAGTTATTCCTTGTCTGTAGTGAATATAGATCTGCCAATGAAACCAGAGGGAGAAACGATAGATTTGGAAGGGACCGCCGGAGAGTTAACCCTCATCCCTTATTTTCCATCTGGCAAACCTGAGGTGAATGGGCTCCTCGTGAGCCACATGACCGGCAGGAAGGTGAATGGGCTCCTCGTGAGCCACATGACCGGCAGTGCTTAGAACTCAGGCCGCGGTTCGGCTCTTGGCAGCCTTCTCCACACCATGGGAACGGTGGAGCCCTTGCCTGGAGACGGAATCCACTTTGTTCTCCCTGTAAGGCAACCTGTTATTAAAGCCTCCCCCTGATTCTAGGTTTCAGTGCCTTTCCTTCCGAACTACATTAGGCCCCCTAAGTGCCTTTATTGCCATGTAGGGAGAGGGAAAATGCAGACAGCTTTGTAATTGAACAACCATGCTCTTGTCAGTATTCATTGTGTTCAAACCAGCTATTACAGGGGGCTAAGGCCCCGGTGTGGCACCAGCAAGCCATTCTGGCCTTCTGCACCTTGCTGCCTGAACAGCTCCCTCATCGGCTTTCCCCTGTGGTCCACGGGGCAATACGTCTTTAAATTTTTGTTGTTTCCTAAGTTCTGCTCTGGCAAGCGAGCTCTGCCTTAAACCTGCAGAGTTAAATTTACCCAGACTGACAACTGTATATGCAGGGTTTAGTTACATAACAGCAGTTGCTGCTTTTCACATCATGCTAATCCAAACACGGTGCTCAAAGAGACCAGGAGAAAGCAGCCCTCCGTTTGGTGCGCTGCACGGGCGACTGGATGATGTGTCTTTAAATTTTTGTAAAACACTGTAACAATTATTCCGTTATTCTGACTTTGGTGCCATTAGGTGACTTTTTAAATATCTTAATTATTAGGTTAGCAGATGCTGTGTGCACATGTGCAATTTGTTAATTTATGCTGTTTGAAATGAAATCCAGTTGTTTGCGACATATTTCATAATATTATGGCTAACTGAGTCGTAGTGCTACTGGAATTACAAAGCTGCTAGCAGGGAAAGCGTGTGCGTTAGCCTCATGTACTCTCTGAGAATCACTTGAGTGCTGCTTGTGCGACTTCTCAGTGACTTCTGTCTCCTCAGTTTCCATCTGAGAAGATCATTAGATCCTTGCAACCTGTAATGGACTGGTGAGGCCAGGCACAGGACCTTCAGAACTGCTGGAATGCTGGAGAAGGAGACTTTTCCATCCCTAGATAGTCCTGGCTTATCAGGTAAACTGCTGAGCAGCTAAGTTGTCACACAGACTCAGGGGGTCTGAGGACTGGTGATGCAAGCTACCAGTTGATTGATCGTCTGATATTGCAAATAGTCAGCATAAACTGCTACCCAGCTCTTCAAGTTACCCCTGAATATTTATTGAGTAGTTACTGCCTGCAATATTGGATAGATGTGATACAGATGTGATATAATGGGGCAAAATGACATAACTTTTGGGGTCAGATCTGGATTTGAATTGTGACTCTTGGTTTACTATTAGGTTGGTGCAAAAGCAGTTGTGGGTTTTGCCACTGAAATAGCAGTGAGGCCTTAGGGGCCAAGTCATTTTGTCTCTTTAAGGCTCAATTTCTGCAAAGGGAATAGACATATCTATCAAATAGGCTTATTGATCAAGATTATAAAATGACCAACATTGTGCTTGGCACATACATTTTAGGTGCTCGATAAGTAGTCAGACCTTTCGTGCCTTTTGACAACTCATGTGGGATGTGGCCTCAGGAGATTACCATCTAGATGAAGAGGCAAAGTGTCGGTAGGCCCTGAGTTAAATAAAGGCACAGAGTAATACGAGAAATGTCACAAATAGGCTGTGACTCATTGACTAGTGAGTGGTATAGACCTAAAATTCAGTGAGTTCAAAGAAGAAGGTAGATTACTAGGTAAGCTTCTTATAAACGTGGATCTGACCAGTTTTGGAAGGAAGAAAATTTGGATAGGTGGAAAGACTGTTGGGCGTTGTGTGTAGAGAAGGCCGGCAATTGCTTATCAATGGGGTCAATAGTAGGGTCAAAGCACAGAGGTGAAGAGGCTGAGGTCCATATGGAAAACAATGAGAATGTGCATTTGTTTTGGGAGTCATGGTTTGTGTGTAATACATAGTGGGATAGATTAGAACTGTAGATCGGAACCCCTCTGTGGAGAACTGTGAATGCCAGGTTAAGGAAATCCTTGCCATATCTAGCGTGGTTTGGTTTGTTAAAGCTTGGAGCCCTGGCGAGACCCCCGCAGACCTCTGGGAAGCCCAGAACAGCAGCAGACCCGTGAATGTGGAGTAGACCTCTAGTGGCTAAGAGAGTTACTGCAACCCTTAATGGTATGAATTTTGTTTAATGCGTAACTTTCACAGGCTTGACTACACTGTATTATACATTGAAAGCGGAATGTAAGTAACATCCAGGCTGACAGCAGTAATAGCTGACAACCTAAAATCTTACAGAGTCAAAAGAACTACAGAATGCATTTTTTAAAAAAGAGACGGGGACCATTTAGGGATAAGGTAAATCCACCTGTATACCTCTTTAGATCCTAAAGACATTGCTGTGTCACAAAAAAATCATAATTGGTGATATTGAAATAACAACTAACAATATTATTACTATTAACAACAGCAACTAAAGGGCTTTTTTTTTTTTTTTTTTTTTTTGTTCTGGTGCTATGTTAATCATTTTACTTGCATTGACTTAATTCTCACAGCACTTCAATGACAATGGTACTACAATTATCTCCATATTACAAGGTGAAAACGCTAGCTTAGAAAGGTTAACTAACTTGCCCAAGGTCACACAGTTGGAAAATTATATGACTGGAATACAAACCCAGGCCGTGTGGCTCTACCTGTGCTTTAGAAATACTCTTTACCACCTAATAAACTCCAAGCCTTAGGCCATGATGAGATAAGGTTCAGGAAGCCCTTTTCCTGCCACACTGAAATGTACAATGTTGCATTAAAAAAAAGGAACCATGAAAAAATAAACAAATGTCCATTGTCTATGAAATCATGTATGTGGAATACTGCCTTCTCCACCAGTATGGTCTAAGTGAGTAAGTGAGGAAGTGTTACAGTTTTTTGTTGTTGTTGTTGTTTTTCCTAGGCTGGAGTGCAGTGGCGTGGTCTCAGCTCACTGCAGCCTCCACCTCCCGGGTTCAAGTGATTCTCCTGCCTCAGCCTCCCAAGTAGCTGGGGTTACAGGCGCCCGCCACCACGCCCGGCTAATTTTTTGTATTTTTAGTAGAGACGGAGTTTCAGCAAGTTGACCAGGCTGGTCTTGAACTCCTGACCTCATGATCCACCTGCCTCGGCCTCCCAAAGTGCTGGGATTACAGGCGTGAGCCACTGCACCCGGCCTGTGTTACAGATTTTAAGTCAAAATAAGAAATATGTGACGGCTTGCTCCTACTTGGCTTGCGCTCCATGTGCATTTTCTTTCTTCTGTGGGAACTTGGAAGGGCACAAGGTCAAATGTCTCTGAAAGGCATTCAGTTTACCTTCTGCTCTAGAACTTGAAGCAATTTCATTAGTGCTGTCGTTGATTCACGTTGGACGTCGTGCGCTTCCCACGGGCCATTCATTATCAGTCTTGGCCCTGCTGCAAGAGAGAGTGAAGGGCAGCTAGAGGTGCCATTGGTAAAAGCACACTCCCCAGGGCTATAGGAAATTGCTGTGGAGCTGCTTCCAACTACAGCAATTCTTGAAAAAGGGGCCGTGATAAGAGCAGCAATCCTTCCTGCGTGCCCCTGGAGCCATCCACTAAGGTTAGTGTCTCATGGTGGCGTATGGTGGAAATGAAGCATTAAGCTGGGACTGGTGACACTTGACACTGTCACTATTTGTGTGACCTTAGGAAAATGGTTGAGCCTCTGTGGGTCTCAATTTCCACAACTGTAAAATTACAGAATTATAGGATATAGTATATGTAAAGCAATGAACATAATGTTTCTTCATAAGCATACGGAGCTGCTATTCTTATTATCAGTATTGGTCATAGCTCTTTTGAGTTCAAATGAGAAAAAACAGACTCAAACTATCTTAAGTAAAGATGAGAATTAATGGTCTCATATAACTGGGAAGTTTAAGGAGGAGATCAAACTTCAGGAAGGGCTGGGTCCAGCGAGTCAAAGTGTTCCTGTGTTGGCTTTTCTCTATTCACAGGCAGTTCCTCTACAGCAAGAGACCTAAGGGAAAAAGTCTAACTTTTTCTATAATGACTCCTTAAAAAAGTACTCATTAGCTTAGGCTGGTTCATGTGACGCCCCTTCTCCAACCTTCTCCAACAAAAACTGTGTGTGGGGCTGGGATGTAGTACACCCAGTGGTAGGACTGGATTTTGTGCCTATTCTTGTAGAACACGTATAGATTCTAAAAATGTATCATTGTTTTATGAATATATAGAATTTAGATAGGCTAAACTTTGCTGAAGACAGAAGTGCAAGTATTTCAGGATGGTAGGAACAAAATGTAAGGGGTAGGAATTGGCATAATATGTTCAGGGATTAGTAAAATGACATATGTTTGGAATAGATGGTTCATATTGGGAGTTCGAAAGATATAAGGTAGGAGGAGAGAGAATAGGGGCTGGCAAGGGCCTTGATTGTTGGGCTAGAGTTTCACTGTTATTCACTTGATAATAGAGAGTTGTTGAAGGTTTCGTGCCAAGGAGTTATAAGACAATAGGAATAGAGCAACAACTAGTATTTGCAAACACTGTTCCATTGACCAATCACTGCCGTAGGTACCTTGTCTGTTTGACCTCATAACAGCCCTGTAAGGCAAGTGTTAGCTCCATTTCACAGATTAGAAAATGTAGACTCTGAAATGTTAAGGGACTCATTGGAGCTCTGTGACAACCAGAGTCTCAGAGCTCGGAGGTGAACTCAAGTCTTTAGGAACCAAATCACATACTCATTGAGGAGCATGGTAGGTTGGGGTGTGTACTGGTAGCAGTGTGCATTATACTTTATTCTGTAAATCATTGTTCACTACTAAGGGAAAGCAATAGACTCACTCACTGCCTGACTGGCTTTGGGTCTCAGGGCAGTGTAGACCACAGTGAATTGTGGCAGGCACTGTCTTTGGGGTGCTTCCAGGTAGATGAGGCAGGGCCCGGTGCTGAGCTGAAGAGAGGTCCTCAGTTACTGAGCACTGTACCCCTTATTTTATAGCAGGTGTGTCCTTGTTGGTGAATGGGGTACCTGGGTCTTGGGTGGGGATGGTAGGTATTGTCATCTTTTACTGATCATACAGATTTTTCCTCTACTCTGGGTAGAGTATGCTGGATCCCTTGTAGCCTGGTTAGGAAACTGGCAATCCAGAGTAATTTGCCTTTAAGCACAAGCCAGGACAACGTGTCACTTTTAAAATAAAACACATTAATTTACAGAATGACTATTTTATAGTGAAGAGCAGCCTGTCTAAACGAGAGGAATTAAAGGCCAGTGGTCAAGTCCTCCGCATTATTCACACCACCCTCCTCAATAAATCACAATTGCTGAAACCGCAGGTTGGCACTTACTTAAATAGCACCGTGTTGGTTAAGGGTGACATGTGCTGACATGACCTCTGTTTGCATGCAACATGCTCTATGGAGAGCTACTGCCTAAAACCTGCACGTAGCTCTATCAACCCGAGTACCTTGTGCGCCATTAAACAAGGTTTAGATTGAGCCTGGACAGCAGTTGTAATCTTCATTCTAGGCAGCCTTTTCTGAGAGAAGTGAAGCTTGGATGGCAATAGTATTTGGCATTCAGACCTATCCCACTCTACAGACCTAATTTTTAAATATTCCTGTTATTTTATAAGCCATCAGATTTTCAGAACAGATGCAAGACTACAGAATGTGAGGACACAGAATCATAAATGAGCCCATTGGTACCTTGGGTCTTGCTGAAGCTTCTTGATGGACAGAGTTGTCCTTGGATTACTGTGTGTGCTGCGTCTGCATAAGTGCCACTTTACCGTTCTTATTGTTTGGAAAGGGAGAACCGATAAGCAGTCACTGTCTCAACTCCACTGGAAGGAACGGTAGAGGGGAAGATGAATATTTTAAAGGTTGGCAGTGTGTTTATCTGCAAAGCACTGGGCTTGACTAAAATGGTTTTGACACAGCCTAAGAAGTACAATAGCCAGGATTGTGGTATCCTGGGACACATCTAAATGAATGAGAAAAGGGTTGGTTGTGTAGTGGTGTCATCTTCCCATTTCACATTTCACTCTCAACTATTAGATGTGCTCTTGATCGGAACAGATTTCTTTTCTTTTTGTCTTTTTTCTTTTTCTTTTTTTGCTACAAGGAGAGAGATGGCAGCCTAGATGTGCTTTCCTTTAACAAATGTCAGCTTGTGAAATAATAATACAGATGATAATTCCTGAGTGTGTACTCTGCCAACGGTTGTACCAGAGGCTTCATGTGTAGTGTTTCCATTCCGCAGGATGATGGTGCAAGGGAAGTTCAGCTATTCCTATCTTTAGATGAGGAAACAGAGGTTCAGAGCTTTGCCCAAATCCATAACGGTAGAGCCAGCCTTTCAATACGAATCTCTTCTATTTGAAAGACTATGTTGTTTCCAGTATATAATGCTGGTTCCCACATGGAAATGGGAATGTATGAAAAATCTCCCTGATGCATTTAGTTTTTTTTTTTTTGTAGACCATTTCCTCTCAGCTGAAAGGCTAAGAATCAGCTTACCAGCTACTAAAGATCAGCAAGGTGTTTTTGTTTTGTTTAGTTTTTAAGGAAAGCCACTGGGAAAATGAGATTCATCTATATAAGCAAAAGCATTTACACTTTATATAAATCTATACAAAACCATACACATACGCACACATACGTGCAAGCATTCTGTAATATACCCACTGGGTGATATGTCAGTTCTCCTTTGAATTCTTTTTTTTTTTTCTTTTTTTGAGACAGTCTTACTCTGTTACCCAGGCTGGAGTGCAGTGGTGCCATTTTCACTCACTGCAACCTCTGCCTCCCAGGCTCAAGAGATCCTCCTTACCTTAGCCTCCCTTAGCCTCGCTTAGCCTCCCTTAGCCTCCCATAGCCCTGTCTCTTATACACATCTAGATGTGTATAAGAGACAGGTCTTTGGGGTGCTTCCAGGTAGATGAGGCAGGGCCCGGTGCTGAGCTGAAGAGAGGTCCTCAGTTACTGAGCACTGTACCCCTTATTTTATAGCAGGTGTGTCCTTGTTGGTGAATGGGGTACCTGGGTCTTGGGTGGGGATGGTAGGTATTGTCATCTTTTACTGATCATACAGATTTTTCCTCTACTCTGGGTAGAGTATGCTGGATCCCTTGTAGCCTGGTTAGGAAACTGGCAATCCAGAGTAATTTGCCTTTAAGCACAAGCCAGGACAACGTGTCACTTTTAAAATAAAACACATTAATTTACAGAATGACTATTTTATAGTGAAGAGCAGCCTGTCTAAACGAGAGGAATTAAAGGCCAGTGGTCAAGTCCTCCGCATTATTCACACCACCCTCCTCAATAAATCACAATTGCTGAAACCGCAGGTTGGCACTTACTTAAATAGCACCGTGTTGGTTAAGGGTGACATGTGCTGACATGACCTCTGTTTGCATGCAACATGCTCTATGGAGAGCTACTGCCTAAAACCTGCACGTAGCTCTATCAACCCGAGTACCTTGTGCGCCATTAAACAAGGTTTAGATTGAGCCTGGACAGCAGTTGTAATCTTCATTCTAGGCAGCCTTTTCTGAGAGAAGTGAAGCTTGGATGGCAATAGTATTTGGCATTCAGACCTATCCCACTCTACAGACCTAATTTTTAAATATTCCTGTTATTTTATAAGCCATCAGATTTTCAGAACAGATGCAAGACTACAGAATGTGAGGACACAGAATCATAAATGAGCCCATTGGTACCTTGGGTCTTGCTGAAGCTTCTTGATGGACAGAGTTGTCCTTGGATTACTGTGTGTGCTGCGTCTGCATAAGTGCCACTTTACCGTTCTTATTGTTTGGAAAGGGAGAACCGATAAGCAGTCACTGTCTCAACTCCACTGGAAGGAACGGTAGAGGGGAAGATGAATATTTTAAAGGTTGGCAGTGTGTTTATCTGCAAAGCACTGGGCTTGACTAAAATGGTTTTGACACAGCCTAAGAAGTACAATAGCCAGGATTGTGGTATCCTGGGACACATCTAAATGAATGAGAAAAGGGTTGGTTGTGTAGTGGTGTCATCTTCCCATTTCACATTTCACTCTCAACTATTAGATGTGCTCTTGATCGGAACAGATTTCTTTTCTTTTTGTCTTTTTTCTTTTTCTTTTTTTGCTACAAGGAGAGAGATGGCAGCCTAGATGTGCTTTCCTTTAACAAATGTCAGCTTGTGAAATAATAATACAGATGATAATTCCTGAGTGTGTACTCTGCCAACGGTTGTACCAGAGGCTTCATGTGTAGTGTTTCCATTCCGCAGGATGATGGTGCAAGGGAAGTTCAGCTATTCCTATCTTTAGATGAGGAAACAGAGGTTCAGAGCTTTGCCCAAATCCATAACGGTAGAGCCAGCCTTTCAATACGAATCTCTTCTATTTGAAAGACTATGTTGTTTCCAGTATATAATGCTGGTTCCCACATGGAAATGGGAATGTATGAAAAATCTCCCTGATGCATTTAGTTTTTTTTTTTTTGTAGACCATTTCCTCTCAGCTGAAAGGCTAAGAATCAGCTTACCAGCTACTAAAGATCAGCAAGGTGTTTTTGTTTTGTTTAGTTTTTAAGGAAAGCCACTGGGAAAATGAGATTCATCTATATAAGCAAAAGCATTTACACTTTATATAAATCTATACAAAACCATACACATACGCACACATACGTGCAAGCATTCTGTAATATACCCACTGGGTGATATGTCAGTTCTCCTTTGAATTCTTTTTTTTTTTTCTTTTTTTGAGACAGTCTTACTCTGTTACCCAGGCTGGAGTGCAGTGGTGCCATTTTCACTCACTGCAACCTCTGCCTCCCAGGCTCAAGAGATCCTCCTTACCTTAGCCTCCCTTAGCCTCGCTTAGCCTCCCTTAGCCTCCCTTAGCCTCCCATAGCCTCCCTTAGCCTCCCATTGTATTTTTTGTAGAGATGGGGTTTTGCAATGTTGCCCAGTCTGGTCTCAAACTCCTGGGCTCAAGCAGTTTGCCCACCTTGCCCTTCCAAAGGGCTGGAGTTATAGGCGTGAGCCACCCACCATGCCCATCCTCCTTTGAACTCTTCATGTAATCTATCTCATGATTTTATTTTTTTAGGAAAGCATCTTCTGATATTTGAAGGTAGACCTCACTTTATGCAGGACATGTTTCTGTAAAGTTCGTATCACTTTAGTTTCTATGCAACATCATGCTTTCCATGTACCATGTAAAACAATCCATTTTATAGAACTTATTGGTGTCCCTTTTGTTAATAGGAAAATGCCCCTTGGAAAGCCAGGTTTTATATTTGTGTGTGTTTCCTAATTTTAGTTTTGAGCACACTGATGTTCTTAAAGCATGACACATGGATTTTTTTTTTTTTTTTTCCTGGACCAAATACTAATTGACAGAGAAAAATAACTTTTATTGATTAGCATGACAATTCGCCTCACCAGGCTTTTGGAGTTTGAGGAACAGATAAACTTTAAAAGATATAATGAGCTTCACTTCAGGCCAAAAGATATAAATCTCATTTATTCTTTTTATTAAGAATTGCAAAATTTCCCCTGGTGTAGACATGTATTAATTTATTCATCCCTATTGACAAACATGTAGGTTGTTTGCAGTTTGGTGTTGGTTTTTCCATGATAAATAATGCTGGAATAATGATGGATATCTGTTCTTTTTTTTTTTTTTTTTTTTTTTTGAGACAGAGCCTTGCTCTGTGGAGCAGGCTGGAGTGCAGTGGTGCCATCTCGGCTCACTGCAAGCTCTGCCTCCCAGGTTCATGCCATTCTCCTGCCTCAGCCTCCCAAGTAGCTGGGACTACAGGCACCCGCCACCACACCCGGCTAATTTTTTGTATTTGTAGTAGAGATGAGGTTTCACTGTGTTAGCTGGGATGGTCTTGATCTCCTGACCTCATGATCTGCCCACCTCGGCCTCTGAAAGTGCTGGGATTGCAGGCATGAACCACTGCGCCCGGCTGGATATCTGTTCTATCTTCAGCACCTGGGACCCTGTGGAGGCTGCAGCCCTCCTTCTCACTGGGATATTGACATTGTGCTGGCCCCACAGGGCTCTTCTCCAGCCATCCTTTGAATCATCTACTGCAGAGTGGCCAGGAGCTGGGAAACCAGATGGGCAGGCTGGAGAAGATCCTCTCAAGAACAAGAGCCCATAGCTGCCGAGTGGGAGCTGGCAAATAGAATGCCTGGATACAGACACTGGATGTTATTTATGTCTTTCTCCTTTGACGTTCTCCATTATTATACCATTAACCTTAAGAAGGCAAAGATCATCTCATGTTCATTCTTAAATCTTTTATAATATCTAACATGAATGTAAAAATGCATTTATTTAAGGGACATTGAAGGACTGTGTTAAACACTAAGGAGTCAAAGATGAAGAAGACATGGTTTTTAGGCTCATGGGTTGCTGTTTATCACCCGGCAACTCAGCAAGAGAAGCAGGGGCTCCTTGCTCTTGCATCCGCCTTGCTCTTATTTTCTTTCCCCAGTGCTCTGTATTTTTTCATACTGTTCTAGAAAATCGGAGAGCGGATTGGTAATGCCTTTGGTTCTGATGAGCTTATACAATTTTTTCTTCTTCGGTGAGTACTTGCAATATTAGTTCTTAATATTGAAAGTGGGGGTAAGGCTTTTTCACCTTGACCTTGGTCACTCATAGGTTAGGAGATGATGTCGTACTTGGTTAAAAGTGTGTTGAGCTCCTTGAGGGAATCTCTTAGGAAACGTGCCGTTAGATGTCTTTGAAATCCCTGTTTGCTGTCAAAGGAAGAAGAGGACCAGTGGGGCCACTTGTATCACCTGCCCTCCCCCCATGGTGGACCCATGTTTTGAAAGACTTTGATCGTCCAGCTGTATTTTGATTTTTTAGTTATTTATTTAAATTATTATTTTTAAATTATTAATAATTATTTCCCAATTGTTACTCAGACAGTGTGAGGTAGGTGGTACTCTTCAAACAAGTTGCCCATATGGTTCCAGCCAAGAGATCTGGGTTAGCCTGTGCTGCTGTGATGAAGACAGTTGCACATTTTCCTTTAGAATTTTTAAAATATTCCCTCCAGTTTTCTAGAACTCATTGGTACCTGGATTCTTGGATTGGGCACTGCTGCTCCAGAGTAAGGGTCAGCAAACTAGGCCCCATTGGTGGGTCAAGCCTGGCCCACCCACAGCCTGGTTTTGTCAATAAAGTTTTATTCGAACACAGCCACACTTACTTGTTGACACATTGCCTGGGTCTGCTTTGGGGCCACAATGGCAGAGTTCAGTAGTTTCCACAGAGACCTTTTGGCCCGCAAAGACGATTCACTTTCTGACCTTTGGCAGAGTTTCTCCATCCCCGTTCCCATCTAGAGGAAGGTGGCCCTGAGGTGTGTGGGGTGGGGAAACCTCTCTGAAGCCCAGGCAGCTTGGGGTTGGGTCATTGGGTATTTGGGGGGAACGACAGGGAATATGCCGGCTGCTAAAAGAAAAGCTGTGGTGAGAACAACATCAATCAGAGCCTGTTGGGATCTTCTGTCTTGGGGGGCAGAGGAAGAAGGTCTGGCAGGTCTGAGGCAGGGAGTTCAGGGGTGTGTTAGGGGAGGGTTGAGGGAGGAGAGGGTGTTGGGGAACTTCTTTACATTTCTGCCTTAGGAATTTCTGGTGCAGAAAGAAGGAGAAACATTAACAAAGCGAGGCACTGGGCAGTTCTGTCTTCTGCCTTACAGAACGTTCTTCAGAGCCCCCAGGGTGCTTCTGGGGAAGCCACCAGATACGCAGCAGCTCTTGCCAACAGTGCGGGCTTGTAAACTTTTTCCTTCCCTTTTATGCCTGTGGTGATAAACATATGCTTTGAAGCGTGACATTTGATTATCCTGTCTTAACGCTTATAAATACAAATGTGATTAATGGTCATAAAAAACTGGTTGACAGTGTAAGACTGATTCTCGGCAAAGTAGCCCTGCACCGTTCCCTGTGGAAGAGGCTGCTTATGCAGAGGCCGTGTTGAGCAGCGTGAGTAACACGGGCCCACTTCCCGTCCCTACCGTCACCCCTCCTCCTCCTCTTGGTTTTTCCCTCAGATCTCCCCATCCTCCCCCTGGAGGCTCTTCCTCCTTGATAATTAAAATTGGTGGATTTTCCCCTCGAGAGCTACCTGAGGTAAGGATCCGAGTCTCCCTGTCATGCCATTCATAGTCCGGAACTCTGCAGAAAGGCATCTGGCTGCCGTTCCCCACTTGGGCCTGGCGGACCGCCTGTACATGTTGGGGAACAACACAACCTAAATCTGGACAATTTGTATTTTAGTAGTGACGGGGATATTCTCTGTCTCCTTCTGTCATTTTGCATTAAGGACCTGCCACTAATAAAACTAATTAATAACTGCTGGCTCGATGTGGAATAGTTGGACTTCTTAAACCTGGCAGCCTGCCACCGCCGCTTTTGAAAGAAGCACTTCATCTTTGTCATGGACAGGATGAATATTTCTCCACACTTCTAATTGGACAAAGTGCCTTTCAAACTCACTGGCATTTCAGAGAGAGCAGATAAGTAGTCTGTGTGCCCTCCAGATACAATCACCTCTCAGCTGCCTTCAAGATTGGGAGCCAGTTCCCAAGAGAAGCCAGCACAGAGGGCTCTGAACTTTCTCTTCTTTAGTGACTCCTCCTGATTTTACCTCTGACCTCTGGCCCCAGACAGAGGGAGTTCAAAGGGCAAGCAGGGCACTGGAGCTCAGCAAACCCCCACAGTAGGAAGGAGTGGTTTTCATGTTTGGGGAGCAGCACAGTTAACTGGCAGGAGTGGGCGACCTCTTGGAAAATGCAGATTTTGGTAGACCCTCCCAGGGGACAGTGCCAGGGCATCTGGATTCTTTTTCTTTTCTCTTTTTCTTTTCTTTCTTTTTTTTTTTTTTTGAGTCAAGGTCTCACACCATTGCTCAGGCTGGAGTGCAGTGGCATCATCTTGGCTCACTGCAACCTCTACCTCCTGGATTCAGGCAATTCTCCTGCCTCAGCCTCCTGAGTAGCTGGGATTACAAGGATGGACTGCCACGCCAGGCTAATTTTTGTATTTTTAGTAGAGACAGAGTTCCACCATGTTGGCCAGGCTGGTCTCGAACTCCTGACCTCAAGTGATCTGCCCACCTCAGCCTCCCAAAGTGCTGGGATTACAGGCATGAGCCACCGTACCTGGCCAGGGCATCTGGATTCTTAGCAAGCTTTACAGGTGCTTCTCATGCACATCAGGGTCTGAGAATTACAGGGATAATCCTGGGACTGATACAGGATGATGTTTGCTTTTTAGTCACTTAACCAGCATATCTTTTTAGATGACCCAAGGATGCAGTGCACTGAGCAAGGAAGAAATTGTAGTCTAATCAAAGACATGACACATGCATGTGAAGACTTACACGATAGCAGTTAAATAATTAAATTCAACAAACAGATTGTGTTTTGCAGACAAATCATAAATGGTCAATTTTTCACGTTTTAGAAGGAGCCAGCCACAGAGAAAACTTCCGCATTGAGTACTGAATAATCAAATGTGTTTTCTTAGGGTGAAGGTTAACCACCGTGGCTTTAGAGCTGGGTGGTGAAAGATGTATAGGAGTTTATCTAGTGGAGAAACAAGGTGGGGCATTCCGGGGAATAAGAGCGGTTGCAAGCAGGTCTTGGTCTGGGCATTTCATGGTGCCTGTGTGATAAGAGA
Organism: Mandrillus leucophaeus; assembly: GCF_000951045.1. Taxonomy (NCBI): domain Eukaryota; kingdom Metazoa; phylum Chordata; class Mammalia; order Primates; family Cercopithecidae; genus Mandrillus; species Mandrillus leucophaeus. Next base: position 593,109 of record NW_012106731.1, read on the forward strand.
TCAGAGAGAAGGACGTGACTGCAGACCACCTCCTCCTGAGGAGACCATCAGAGCTATGGGGAAGAGATGAGATTAGGCTGGGCCTGAGGTGCTGATAGGGATGTCCTAGAATTAAGGGACCAAAGGCTGGAACTTGAGTCCTGCCGCAGAATGGAGCAGAGTGGTAGTTTAGGTTATTTCAGTTGTTGCATGATCAAAAGCATGAGATTTTCACTTGAATGTGGGAGCCAAAAGAGGGAAAATTCAGTGACCGACAAATCTAAGATTTCTAGTTTGGGGGACCAGTGAGATAGCCGTGTAGCTGGCCAGAAGTTTAGGAGTTATCCTAAGGTTTTGCCAACATCGGGGCAATCAAGGAAAACCACTCTGGTTACAGAGTTGGCAGAGATGAAATTTCTGATGAGAACATTCTGGGAAGATTTCACTTTTTCTTTATACTTGAGTAACCCTGGTGTCACTAGAGATCCTGCCAGTCTGGTTGCCTAAATTCATTTCTTGTCCCTCATATTGAACGTTAATGCTCATAGGAAAGAAAAAAAGATGGGATCAACAGGTCTGGAGGCTAAATATCATTTAGTTTGCTGCAGAGGCTCAGAGAAATCAGTGTCAGCAGATAATCACTTCATACTTCATCAGTGTGCTGAAACCTCGTTTACAGAGGGACACATCGAGACCATGAGCTCTCTGCAACAAGCAAAAGGACCTGCAGAACAGCTTTGCAGCCTGTGTTCATTTGTTCCAGGTGATACCTGCATGTTCCACGTGTCTGCCACCTTGATAAGTTCCTGGATGGTAGGAGCCAAAGAATAGAAGTCACAGTCCTCCTTCTTCTCCTCCTTTTTTTTTTTTTTTTAGAGACAGGGTCTCCCTCTGTTGCCCAGGCTGGAGTGCAATGGAACAATCATAGCTGACTACAGCCTCGAACTGCTGGGCTCAAGGTATCTTCCCACCTCAGCCTTTCAAGTAGCAACAACTACAGACACATGCCACCATGCGCAGCCAATTTTTATTTTTATTTTTTGTAGGGATAGGGGTCTCGATATGTTGCCCAGACTGGTCTTGAACAATCTGGCCTCAAGTAATCCTCCCACCTTGGCTTTCCAAAACTCTGGGATTACAGGTCTGAGCCACCACTCGCAACCTAACAGTCCCCTAACAGTCCTTTGATTCAGCAGACCTTTACCGTACGGCTGACTCTGGGCCAAGTACTCCTCTAGGGGCTAAGTATATACAATAAATAAAGCAAAGTTACTTCTCTCAAGGAGCTCCTGTGATAGTTGAGGAGGTGGATGTGTATGGATAATTAAGATTGAATGTTACAGCTATCGAAACAGAATTTTCTACCAGGTACATAGGTACCACAGAGCAGGAAGTGATTAATTCTAAGGAGAAAGGGACTGTCCTTAATTCTAAGGAGAAAGAGACTTATCTTAGGGGGGAAATTGAGGGGTATCTAGGGAGGGCTTCCTGGAGGAGATGGTGCAATGCTTGAAGTTTGGGAAGATAACTGGCCATTTTTCTGGACTGAAAAGGAGATGAAGAGCAGTCTAGGCAAAGAGCACGGGGAAATGTGAATAGCTATTGCTTCTCAGCATTCAGTGTGTAAGGGCAGTGTGCTGTGAAGGGATAGACACATGGTTGCAAATGCAAATTTTATGTTTTAAATTGTGGAATGGGAAGATGGGGCACAATCATGAAATGCAATGCAATGCATGGAACTCATCTGTAGGAAGCAAGTACATTCTAACATCAGCTGTTCAGAGATGTGTTTTATGAGTTCTGTGGACATGGGAACTGGGCTTTGACTGGAGATGGCTCTGTGTCAGTTCAGCCCTCTGAACTGACAGATGAGGAGAGGATCATTGGGTTAGGGCACAGGTGTGTGGGAGCATCCGGGAAACTTTGCCCTCCCATTCCAAGGATGGGCAAGGTTAGACAAGGCATGTCTGTCTGACAAAATCGCTGGGAAGAGAGGTATGAAAGGAGGACATGAGACTATTGATTGTAACTAATTCATTCATGTAGCAGAGTTGTTTATTGAGCAATTACTTTGTGGAAAAACACAAAGTGCTTTTTGTGTTTTTGTGTTTGTGGACAAGGTGCTCTTAGCAGTGATAAAGATTATTCCCTGGTCTCTGCCTTTAAAACATTACCATTTTTAAAAGATGGGTACACAAAAAATCAGAATAAATGAGGAAAAGAAGAACTAGTGCAAACTGCTTTTGAAAGAAAGAGTGATACATGAATGATTCTAACAAGGGTTTGAGCGGAGGGAAAAGCTTCAGCTCTGTTCTCTGTCCATTCATGAGCCACTTTTTTTGAGACAGAGTCTCTTGTTGCCCAGGCTGGAGTGCGATGGTGTAATCTAGGCTCACTGCAACTTCTGCCTCCCGGGTTCAAGTGATTCTCCTGCCTCAGCCTCCTGAGTAGCTGGGATTACAGGTGTCTGCCACCACGCCTGGCTAATTTTTTAAATTTTTAGTGGAGATGGGGTTTCACCATGTTGGCCATACTGGCCTGGAACTCCTGACCTCAGGTGATCTGCCCACCTTGCCCTCCCAAAGTGCTGGGGTTACAAGCGTGAGCCACTGCTCCTGGCCACATTTTTTTTTGTAAATTTGAAATAACTTTCAGACTTGCAGAACAGTTGTAAAGATAGTACAGGCAACTCCTGCACACTCCTCTGCCAGGTTGCCCCAAAGTTAACCTCTGTAACCATGGTACAAGTTATCAACTAAGAACTTAGTATTGGCACAATGTCACCACCTACAGACCTTATTGGATTGACTCATTCTTCTGCCAGTGTCCTTTCTGTGTTCCCAGATTCCACATTGCATAGAGTTACGTGGTCTGCTTAGTCTCCCCCAACCTGTGACGGTTCCTTGGTTTTCCTTGTTGTTTATGATCTTGATATTGATCCTTGTGAAGAGCATTGGTTAGGAACCTTATAGAAGGCCCCCCAGTTTGGGTTCTCTGGCGTTTTCCCCTGGTTAAAGGGAGCCTGCAGATTTAGGGGAAGAATACGACACAGAGGTGAAGGGCTCTCCATAACATATCATACCATCGGTTTATTGCATCATGACATCGAGCTGTCCCATTTCTGGTGATGCAAACCTCGATCTGATTCCCTAGTTAAGGTGGTGTCTGCCAGGCATCTCCACTATAAAGTCACTGTGTTTCCCTTTGTAATCAACAAATACTTTGGGGCTAGGAAATATTCCACTTCTCCTTAAACTTACCACGAGCTCCTTTTCAAGCCTTTGTCATGGTTCATTCTAACCTACCTCCTGCCGGAAACAGCACTGTGGCTTCATGCGATGCGCTGTCTTCCATCTTCCTGCAGCTGGCTCCAGGGAATAAACTCACACGCCATGGATGTTCCCAGGGTGATGGTAGCAGGTGTAAAGCATTGATTTTATTTATGTAGAGAGGAAATGGTGCTCAGGGCTAGCAATTTGTCCAAACACACATTTCCAAATGAGTATCTGCACTACTTTGTTTTGCTATCATGGAAACAACACTGAAGTGGAGGAAGGAAACCCTGAGGACTGGTCTGTTCCTGACAGTACTGAGCTGTGTCACCTCAGGCAAGGGACTTGAGTTCTCTGGGCTTCAGTTTTCCTAAAGTGGCTGAGGTTAGATTAGTCAATTCCTAGAGTGACTTTCACCGGTAAAATTCTGTAGTTCCACGGTGAGATTTCCCTCTTGGCTAAAACCTACCTCTAATAAGGAAAACTGAGTTACAATACAGTCAAGAAAACAGATAGGAAGGGTGTCTGGGTGTTTTATGACCTTGGAGTCTCTATAATTGAGACATCCAATAAGGGTATTTGGAAATCAGACTAATGAATGAGAAATAAATTGCTATTTTCAAAGTCTCACAAAAGGATATACATCCAATTATAGTAGATGGCTGTAAGAAAGGACAAGCTCTTTATGTTCAAGACCTTTCCTCTTTGTAGCTTTTCACAAGATTAGATTACCTTCAGTTACCCAATCTCAGATTTCCACTCTAGTGCTACTGGTATTTGGTATTTCTCTCTTCTTTTGGAGTGTGCAGACATCTCTCCCATATTAGATTCTGGGCAACATCTTAATTCTTACCATATGGCTGTATTCTTAAAGCTGAACATGGAAATGACCTACTTTATCCTTTTTTTTTTTTTTTTTTTTGCCAAAGCTAATCCTAGGCATACACATTTTTTTCTGTTCTCTGCTAATGAAAATGCCTGTTCTTTGCTGATGGGCATGTCACTGAGAAGGTGGCAACGAAGTCTGATTGATTTCAGAGCGTGAATTTTGAACCCTCTTTGACGTCGCATAAGCATTCCAGATTATCACATTTTCCCCCTTTCTGGTCATTTTCTGCTAATTGAGCCTTTTTCACTTTAGTACTGCTTTTTGCTTTGTGAGTTTTTACCTTTTTTTAATTTATCATTTGAAATTCTTGCCTTACCATTTGCAGTTTGTATCCTTTCAGAAGGGTGAAAAGAGCTCAATGTTCTTCCAGGAGATACTGTTTTTTAGGAAAGGGCTCTCTTTAATGGCTCTTTAATGGTAGAATGGCTACCCTTCATTCTCAAACATGTCAAGACCAACTCACTACGACACACATGCTGGATTTCTGACTGGGCCGGAAGCATATGGAATGTTACTACTGTCTTAGTATTCCTTAGCATTTTACTTAATTCCGATACTAGTCCTGGTGGCCTGTAAGATGACTGACTAGATTTTTTTTTTTTTTTTGAGATGGAATCTCGTTCTGTCTCCCTGGCTGGAGTGCAGTGGCATGATCTCAGCTCACTGCAAGCTCCACCTCCCAGGTTCAAACGATTCTCCTACCTCAGCCTCCCGAGTAGCTGGGACTACAGGTACACACCACCACACCCAGCTAATTTTTGTATTTTTAGTAGAGACGAGGTTTCGTCATATTGGCTAGACTGGTCTCAAACTCCCAACCTCAGGTGATCCAGGAGACCTGCTTCGGCCTCCCAAGTTCTGGGATTACAGGCGTGAGCCACCACGCCTAGCCTTTCTTTGTGTGGATTTTTAAAGTGTCTGCCATGTTTGGCAGTGTGCTAGGTGCTTGAACTCAAAAGTGGGCAATGCACAGGCCCTGCCTTCAAGGTGCTTATGGTCGTGAGAAAGACAGCAAAAATACAGAATTTCAATAGAATGTACTACCATAGACATAGGCACAACATACAGAGGTAAGAGAAGAAGAAATTTTTAACTGTCTCTTTAGAAGAAGAATTCAGGGAAAGCTTTTTGGAAGAGGTATTGTCCAAACTGGATTTTGCAAGATGAATAAGATATTGCCAGGAAGAAAATTGGTAGAAAGTTGTGAACACTATGGCCACAGAACACAGCAAGGTAACTAATTGGTCCACACAAATGACCCTGTAATCTTGTAGGGTTATAAGCACTGAACCATGTAAGGTGTTGCATAGTTTAATTAGCCTGTCTATTAAATCTCACACAATGCTTTAGAACAATATGCTCTCCAAATTCGTAGAAGACATTATTTCTTTGAAATGAGAAATAAGTAGTGATAGGATGGATAAATGAAGCCATTGATGATGAAAACTTATTTGTACCGCTACCTACCTGGATCCTCCCTTTACTTGTCTTTAAGCCATACTTACCTGGTATCTTTAGTGTAGTAATTGTTGTTCCATAGTTGTGTCTTTTTTGTTTTTATTTTTTATTTTTATTTTTGAGATGGAGTCTTGCTCTGTTGCCCAGGCTCGAGTGCAGTGGTGCAGTCTTGGCTCACTGCAGCCTCTGCCTCCTGGGTTCAAGTGATTCGTGTGCCATAGCCTCCCCAATAGCTGGGACTACAGGCATGTACCACCACACCCAGCTATTTTTTGTATTTTTTTAGTAGAGATGGGTTTCACTGGATTGACCAGGCTGGTCTCGAACTCCTGACCTAAGGTTATCTGCCTGCCTTGGCCTCCCAAAGTGCTGGGATTACAGGCATGAGCCTCCACGCCCAGCCTACAGTTTTGTCTTCTTACCATCTTTTGCTTTTAAATCATGTGTAAGCAGGTGTGGAGGACCTGAAGATGGTTATCCAAAGATCTTTACTCACGGTGTTCATTTATTGAACTCTGAACATTTGAAAGCAATCATTAAAACCCTTTAATCCATCAGTTTGTCCATTTGCCACACATTTACTGTATGTCAGGCGTTATGTTAAATCACTGGTTGGCAAACTTTTTGGTCTCATGACCCCTTTATACTCTTAAAAATTATTGAGGATCTTAGAGCTTTTGTTTATGTGAATTGTATTTATTGATATTTACCGTCTAAGAACTGAACACAGAGAAAATATTTAAAATACATGTATTTTAAAATATTATAAACCCATTGCATCCTAACATAAATAACATACTGTAATTAAACAAAAATCTTCTAAAACAAAAGCCAGTTAGAAGAGTGGCGTTCTTTTTTATTTTTGCTTATCTCTTTTATGTCTGGCTTAATAGAAAACAGCTGGATTCCCAGCTCTGCTTCTGCATTCAGTGTGTGCTGGTATCACACATCATGTAACCCCTGGAAAACTCTACTGTTTGTGAGAGTATTATGAAAATTGTTTTGACCTCATGGGTTTCCTTGGAAAAGTCGACCCCCACAAGGGACCACGGACCACACTTGTGCGAACTGCTGGGCTAAATCATGCTCCTGCCCTCTGTGGAGTGGAGATACTGAGCCCTGGAGGTGCCGTGAAAAGAACCTGAGGAGGCAGAGCTGTGGGCTGAGGCCCTCGGCTCCATATTGTATCCCAGCAGAGTAGATCACGAATCCTTCATCTGACCGCATTTATTTAGGTTTGAATCCACAAAAGAAAAAAGAATGCATGTGTTTAGATGTTATTTGTACCAAAGGAAAAAGTATGTAGATGGGTCATGTAAAAACATTCAATAATGAGTTAGATATAGCAATACATTTTGCCCCATCAAAAGATATTTTCAAAAGCGTGTATAGTCTATATGGTTAGCTATTCAAGGACTTGCCATGGGTGTCATGTTTCTGTTTAACAGTTGTCTCCTGCTACGTTGTTGTTTGTCATTTATATGTAGGCTTATTTTCTTTTTTGTAACTAACTCACAACCTGTTTATTCCTGTTTAGTATTTGTGTATATATTGAAAGAATTGCATAATTTTTTGTTTTTTCACATAGAGTGTCTTTTATTTTTAAAAAGAATCTTGGGGTGATGGTTTATTTTAGAGTTAAATCAATCAAAATATCAAAAAACTTTTCCTCTGATGCCTTAGAAGTGTTGTAGACACAGCACTACTAGTATTTTCCAATATCCTTGAAAGAGATGGCTGTGAGCATTCTAGATAAAATTGATATATTTATACATATTTTTCTGCTCATAAAATAGTTTGAGCACTTTCAGATTATATTTTCAAATATTTAGGGCAATGTATTTAAAATGTTTTAAAAGTTAACTGGGGAAAAAGGATGAAAGAGTTTTAATTTCCTTGGATCCGAATAATTCAAGTTGCAAGCTTCTGTATTCAATTTTCCTTGCCTTCTGTTGGTTGGTTTGGGATTTTTCTTGGCCTGGGATTGAATATTTTGTATCACTTTAGGAAAGTCAGGATGTAGCTAGCTTTCAAAGTAATAACTCAGATTTATAGTTGAATGGATTTAGAATCAAAGGATTTTGAAAAACACACATTAGGTTCATTGCACTTTTTTAGAATCCGAGTATTTTAAACATACTTTCCAGTGTAACACTTGGAGTCTTTTTTAATGCTAAGAATGAGAAAATGGAAGGAAGGTTTTTTTCTGCCTCCCTTCCTCGTTTCTTCCCCTGTGGCCTTCTTTCCTTCATTTTCTCCTTTTTTTTTTTTTTTTTTTTTGAGATGGAGTCTTGCTTTGTTGCTCGGAGTGGACTGCAGTGGTGTAATCTCAGCTCACTGCAGCCTCCGCTTCCTGAATTCAAGGGATTCTTCTGGCTCAGGCTCCTGAGCAGCTGAGATTACAGGCACATGCCACCACACCTGGCTAATTTTTTGTATTTTTAGTATAGATGAGGTTTCACCATCTTGATCAGGCTGGTCTCAAACTTCTGACCTCAAGAGATCTGCCTGCTTCAGCTTCCCAGAGGACTCGGGTTATATGGTATTATAGGCGTGAGCAACTGCACCGGGCTCCGGCTCCTTTCTTGTTTTTTATTTTTATTTTTATTCTTATTTTATAATTTTATGCCCTCTTTGACACCCACCCTGGCCAGATGTGTAACACTCACATGTCCATTAAAGTGCACAAACAGTTATGTGATGGAAGCTGGGCCCTGGTGCTGACAGCTGTACTTTTCACATTGTTGTAAACATGTGTGCAACCACATCTTAGTCTTTAGTTCAATTATTTGTAATAATAACACATGATTTATAAAGTTTCCCTTTCAAAACAAAATCTGGACTGTGCAGACCACTCAAATTACAAACATATTCAAAGATGTAAAACGTCTCGGGTGAAAAGCCCAAGCCTGTCAGTATTTCTAAGCACGCATTTCTGGAAACCCAAGTCCCCACTCACCTGTTTTTCTAATTGCATTTTCCTTGAAGTGCCTTTGTGCTCACTTGGATTCTTTAGCCTTAACCCAGAGCAGCAAATCCTCCTCTCCTCTGCTGGAAGTAGCATTATTTGTGGATGCTGAAAAGTTCTAGAATTAAACGTCAGAGCTCTTTCCATCACTTCACAGAAGGTGCGTTATGAACACTGAATGGCTGTGTAGGGATTATGTCTTCCATGTCTTTTAAATCTTCAACCATCGATATCCATCTAAGGCCAACCAATCCTGTTTGCTTCCTCTTTGCCATCCCCTTCCCCCCACCTCTGAGGGCAGACATTCAATAAATGTAGGGCAATGAATGTTCCAGAGGTCAGTTACATGTTAATATGAGGTCAGCGCATATAAAGCATAAACATTTATGTTAAAACCTTTGTGCCTCTTTTGTTAGTGTATAAATGCCATAATTTTAACAGCAATAATAATAATAGTCATTTTTACTAAATGCCTGTGTTCCTGACATCATCTTAGGCACATTATATGTGTCATCTCATTTAAGTATTATTACACAACTCTGTGTTATTATTTTCCCATTTTATAGATGAAGAAACTGCAGCTTGCCCTTGTTCATATGGCTTAGTAAGCATGTTTTTAAGCAATTGGTAAGAATAATTCATTTTTAGCTAAGCATGGTGGCTCATGCCTGTAATCCCCGCAAAAATTGGGAGGCTCAGGTAGGAGGATTACTTGAGCCCAGGAGTTCCAGATCAATCTGGGCAGCATAGCAAGATCCCATCTCTGAAACATGAAAGTAAAAAGAAGTATTTTCTTTTTGCAGATAGGCTTGCTTAAAGGGCTGACCATCTGATGTACAGGAAATGGAAACTACTCTCTGAAAAGCAAGTGATCTCCCAGCCGCACCCATTTAGGAGACCAGGATTTTATTTTGATCCACAGGAAACTAAATGAGTTAGAGGCCATTCCTGTATCAGCAGAGTTTATTACTTAAATGGCAGTAGGGTGGTCCGCAGAAGGAGCACCAAACAGTCTGACTGTCTACCAAGAAGAGAGTGTTTGAACACATGTTCCACCTCTTGACTGTGGTGTGTGAGGCAGCATTTAATAAGAAAGAGCCAGATCTGCTTGATCTGGGAATATATTCAACACATGTTAAGTACTAAAAGATTCAAAGTAAATAAATGTTTGTGTACTCCAGATTATTAAAGAAAGAATGTGTGCGTGTGTTTGTAGATATATAGATGAATTTAGGAACCAGTACGATGGTGTATTACCGAACCATTGACACTGGTGATCTTTGCAGGACAGAAGCCTGTGGTTGGCGTGAGATAGCAGAGGTTTTTTTCATTGTGGATGCCCTCATTGTTTCACCGCTACAATAACTTGTGACATTTTCTTGTGAGATTAAAAAAAAAACTTAAGGAAAGAAGACAAGCCCAACTCAAAGCAAGAAATACAGGTTTGAGCCTTAGCCTTGTGGCTCATTAGCTCTGTGGCCTGGGCAAACACATAACTGTGGTGAGCCTCAGTTTCCACATCTTCCTCTCTTTTTTATTTGAGACCGGGTTTCGCTCTGTGTCCCAGGTTGGAGTGCAGTGACACAATTATGGCTCACTGCAGCCTCAACCTCCCCAGCTCAAGTGATCCCCCCACATCCGCCTTCCGAGTAGCTGGGACCACAGGCACATGCCACCATGCTTGGCTGTTTTTTTTTGTTTGTTTGTTTGTTTGTTTGTTTGTTTTTAGTAATGGGATCTCACTATGTTGCTCAGGCTGGTCTTGAACTCATGGACTCAAGCAGTTCTTCTACCTCAGCCTCCCAGAGTGCTGGGATTATAGGTATGAGCCTATTATAGGTATCTTTAAAATGAGAGAATGAGATGAGGGAACTCCATAGTCTCATTGGCCCTTGTGTTGTGTGAAACCTCATGAGACTCTGCCCTTGAGGCAGCTTGGCATTTGTGCTCACTGAGGTCTCGGCTGGACAGCCTTACACTGTTTCCTAAATTTGAGTCCTAAATTTTCCTAAATTTTCAGGACCATGGACACAGCCCTTGTGGCCTCTTGAAGCGCTGTCCTTGCCCACCAGGACTTTTGCCTGATGATCCCTGTGCTCTAGATAGGGTGAGCTTATGTGATACAAAGCCATGACCACTGAAATAGTGTTTTCCAGCTAGCCATAGCATAGACCCAGAGACTTCCTTCTTCCACTTATATTTTGATGTCATTGTTTATACCCTGTGAAATCATGAGGCTCTTGTTATTTAAAAACTAGTAGAGTAGTTAAGAACATGGGCTTTCAGTCAAGCAGATTTAGGTTCAAACCCCAACTTCACTAGCTGTGTAACTGTGGGCAAGTTATTTAACCTCTCTGGGCTCAGTGCTGTCATGTGGAAAACGATGGTAAGACCATCTCAGAGAGCTATTATGCGGGTCAGATATGCCTAAGAGTGAAGGCTTTAGTCTCTGGAACATAGTAAGTATGCAATAAACATTAGCTGGCAATCAGTAAAATTCTCTTTCCCTAGGGAACAGATGCAAGATAAACATGTAAGGTTGTGTGGCTGAGGTTTACACTGGAGCCTGGGAAGGTGTAATCAGGCTCAGGAGTCGTTTGCTCCATTTCATGTATGAGAGTGGTTGATAAGGATAACAAATGCAAATACTAAAATATTTTGTCAGAATTTATGACAGGAAGTTTTGACACAGTGATATACTAGTTCCTGAGAACCATTTGTGCATTATTAATCCTGGATCACATTTCCCGCCCCTCTTTTGCCAGTGGCATAAGCTGCGTGAGAAGGGAGAAGTCTGTTTCCAGAACAGTGGCTACTTGTGGTTGCCAGTGACGAATTAAATCTGCTGATCCCTATTAAGAATTTTCTATGGCTAGTGGTTGGCTAAGAGCTGGGGAAGCCAAGGTTAGTAAGAACCAGCCTAACTCTTAAAGAGCTTACTGGGTGAAACTAGGAAATGGCTCGCTATGGAAGAAGGCAGAATGTAAGCTGGGGGCAGGGGGGACATGACAAATTCTAACAGAAGCCAGCAGGGAAGGCTTTCCAGAGGAGACCTTTGAGCCAGGCCTGGGAGGAAAGCATGAGACATACATTTCAGGCTGGAGAATGGGCATGAGCCCTGGTGGAAAGCTGAGAGAGTAGGTAATGTGCCTTGTAGATGGTGAGTTGCCCCAGGAGGTCAGAGTTATCATGTCTGTGAATGGCCATGAACAGGATAGAAATGTTTTCCAAAATTTCTGCCAATAAAGGTCTCCTGGGGATCTTGCCAAAAGCACAGATTCCCAGGCCCCTCACCTCCTGATTCAGACTCAGGGTGCATGCCACAGATCTGGAAGATGGATCTGAAAAGATAGGAAGGACTAGTTTAAGAAGAGCCTTGATGGAGACCAGCCTGGGCAACATAGACCTTTCTACACAAAATCATCCAGGCATGGTGGCACAGGCCCCACGTGCCTATAGTCCCAGCTACTCAGGAGGCTGAGGCGTGAGGATCTCTTGAATCTGGGAGGTTGAGGTTGCAGTGAGCTGTGGTCATGCCACTGCATTCCAGCCTGGGTGGCAGAGCAGGACCCCATCTCACACACTCAAAAAAAGAGCCTTGAATGTCATTCCGTATTTGACTTTATTTGACTTGATATTCCAGAGCATCTGTTGGTATTTTTAACCAAGTATTTTGTGCAGACCTAGAAAATTCACATGGCAGATGACATTCAGGTGGGTCTAGGTTAGTGATTTCTAATGTGAGGTCCAGGACAGCTAGGGGTCCATGAAGACCTGAATGGGATGCCTGAAACTATTTTATGTGTTTAAAAAATTCCAACCCAAGTTATGCATTTATCCTTCCTAAGTTTTAAAATAGTTTAAACAGTTTTATCTTTAATATGGAACTGTATTAACATAATATGGTGAATGAATGAATTCAGGCTGCACAGTGCAGTGGTTAAAAGCACAGACTTTGAAGACAGATCATACCACCACTTCCCAGCTGCAAGATCTTGAGCAAGTTACTTCACTGCTGTAATTCTGTTTTCCTATATATTGAATGGGGGTAATAGTGGTACCCAGCTCATTGGATTGAGATGAGGATTACATGAGAGGATCCTGGTACGGTGCTTAGTATAAAGAAAATGTTCAAAAATGTTATTAATACCAGGAAAGAGAGATGGAAAAGAAAAAATAAAATACAAATTCAAAACCACAAAAATGTTACAAATTTTTGTTGTTGTTGTTGTTGAGATGGAGTGTCACTCTGTTGCCCAGGCTGGAGTGCAGTGGCACAATCTCGGCTCACTGCAAGCTCCGCCTCCCAGGTTCACACCATTCTCCTGCCTCAGCCTCCCGAATAGCTAGGACTACAGGTGCCTGCCACCACGCCTGCCTAATTTTTTGTATTTTTAGTAGAGACGGGGTTTCACCGTGTTAGCCAGGATGGTCTCGATCGCCTGACCTTGTGATTCACCTGCCTCGTCCTCCCAACATATTGGGATTACAGGCGTGAGCCACCGCGCCCGGCCGTGTTATCGATATTAAGCTGTCTCATGGAAAAATAATTATATGTGACTACAGGTAATTTTGTTTGGTAGCAAAACTCGGGAAATAATAATAACACAGGAGGCCTGAAGGTGAAAACTTTGCAGAGGCTTCTCAAAGGCCTTGCTTGGACACAGCATCTGCAGCAGAGAGCAAAGACATGCCTTCTTTTAGCTCCTTCCAGCCCAGGATACATGCTCCTTAGAGGAACCTTAGACTTAAGCTCTGCCTCTGAAGTGTGATTTATCCTGGAAATGATTCTAATGGAAAACAGTAGAAAACCGCTTTCCAGGAGAAGAATCAAAGGAGAGTATGTATTTACTTTGGGCGATTTTCCCATTGTACTGGTTATATTGCCAAGAAGTTAAAAATAGTGGTGATAAGCAGTCTGTGGATTGGTCCCTCCTGAGGTGGCAAGGGTCAGCTGAAAGTAGGATCATTCCTCCGGGCCTCTGAGACTTATCCCCCTTGAACTCTGTTTTGAGGGCCCTTCGTGGAGCATCTGTGGGCTGCTGTCCTAGAATCTGTATCTAGTACCTGAGTTTCCCTCCTGTCTTATCGATTCCTCAGACTTGTTCTTAGCCTTTGTTAAACCAACCGATTTAGATGGCCTCATCCTTTAAATATGCTATTTATAACCACTAATTTATGTTTTCATGATGCTTCATGTAGCAGCTGGTCTTTGTGCCACCATAGGAAAGGAATAATGAAATACGTGGTATTTATATGGGTGGCTATAGTGTTTGTCGTTTTGTATATGGATTGCTATTGTGAGAAGCATGTAAAATTGCAAAGGGTATTTTTTTTCTCTTAAAGATAAGCTCCAGTGTATTAAATATTCATCTGCTGTGTAAGAACACTATACCATTTTTTTTTTGTTTCTTCATCCTTATTTTCTCATGGAAATATATTCATATGTCTACAATATGTATTGTTCTCATAAAATGCTTCTCACTGCAACTGGTCCCCTGAGCAAAACTTAAAATCTTCATCAACAGCTGTTACAAAATATGCTAATGTGCATGCCCTTCAGCCTATAGGGTCACATCTAAATAACACCACTGAAGCACACTTGAGAACTTGAACCCTGGCAAGCCTTGACTTTGAGCTGCAGGGTGAGATGTTGAGGATCGGTGTCCCAAAGAACCTTTGCCCTTTTAAAGGCATTGTTCCTCTCCCCGGCTGCCTCATTTCCAAAGGCAACATTTTGTGTCTTGTGTTGTATTTTATTGTTTGGCTGAGCTGAAGAGACAGGGAGGACGGATGACCCAGGCCTCTCCGCTAAAGATGTGGCCAGTAAAGCTAAGATTCCCGAGGGGGGCCACATCGAGGAGCAGTGAAGGAAAGTGAGCGATGTGTCATAGGTTATGGGGAGAAGGTCACCCCTGCCCCTCTGCTGGGAAGTATTAGTCAAGTAGGGCTAGCAGCTTCGAGTTAAGTCCAGAAGTGGAGTGGGTGGGGACCAGTCTAATACCCCACGTCTGAGCAGTATATTCTCCTTTAAGAAATTTACTTCCAGATACCGGCAGAGGGGGTGTTCTTAGGGTGTGGGCCTGGATTAGTAGAATCAGCATCACCTGGGTTCTTATTTGAAATGCAAATACAGACCTACTGAACTCTGAGGGTAGGGCCAACAGCCTGTCTTAGCAGGCCCTCCAGGTCATTCTGACACGTGCCAGGGCTGAGAATCATTGCCCCAGAAGCACTTACGCTTCTCATTGGGCTCTCCTGTTCCTAGCAAGATCATAAGGGTGGCATGACGCACCCACCATGTGCCCCTGGATGGGTGTAGGGCTGTGGAGGACACTAGAGAAGCAAGAACTTGATTTCTGGCCTGAAAGCCAAGTGTGCCAACTGCCTGTGGGGCAGGTCCGGTCTAGTTTTGGTGCTCAGAGTGTGTATGAGCCAGCGTGTTGCCAAGCCCTGGAGCCTGGAAAGAGGGCGGGCTTAAATCATACAAAAGCAAATTCAAATCCTGCCTTTGCTGGTCACTAGCTGAACAATGTGACCAAATTGTATAATCTAAGTCTTACT
The DNA here is from genome assembly GCF_000951045.1 of Mandrillus leucophaeus. Taxonomy (NCBI): domain Eukaryota; kingdom Metazoa; phylum Chordata; class Mammalia; order Primates; family Cercopithecidae; genus Mandrillus; species Mandrillus leucophaeus. The sequence continues at coordinate 608,239 of NW_012106731.1, forward strand.
GTAGTCACCTGTAAAATAAGGCAGTAACATCTACCGGAAACGACTGTTATGAGGAAGGAAAAGTATGGTATCTAGAGGGTGCCCAGTAAACATTTATAAGAGTGAGGATATGAAACTATAAGGATGTCTCTGTGTGCTGTCCAGCCTCACTTACGCTTCCTTTTGCTTTCATTCAAGGTTGATCCAAATGGCCCTGCTTTATCTAACTAAGTATTAACAGCCACTTCTCTTTTGACTGCTAGTACTGGTATTGGTATATTGATATAATCATGGCTATGTATTTGGAGCACTTACAATGTGCCAGGATTGTGCTGAAAAATATGCTCTTTTTTATATTTTCATAATGATTTTATGAGAGAAGTATGGTAGGCAAAATAACGATGTCCATATCCCAATCCCCAGAACCTGGCAATCTGTTATCTTGCATGGAAAGCGTCCTTGCACATGTGATTTCAATTAGGACCTTGAGATGGGAGATGATCCTGGATTAACTAGGCGAGCCCAGTGTAATTACAGGTCCTTATAAGAGGCGGGCAGGACAGTCAGAGTGAAAGAAGGAGATTTAATAACAAAAGCACAGGACCCACAGACAGGAAGAGAAAGATATTTGAAGATGCTACACTGCTGGCTTTGAAAGTGGAAGAAAGGGCAAAGAGAATGCAGGTGGTCTGCAGAAAGGAGAGAACGCAACAAAACAGATTTCTCCTTACGGCTTTCAGAAGAAATACAAGCCCGCCAACTCCTTGATTTGAAGACTTCTGACTTCCAGAACAGTTAGTAGATTTGTGTTGATTTAAGCCACTGCATTTGTGGTAATTGATCACAGCAGCCAAAGGAAACTAATACAGGAAGTCTTGTGACTCAACCCATTTGACAAATGAGGAAACTGGGGATCAGCAAGGCATAGCAGCTCACCTTGGGTCACACAGCTAGGAGGCAGTTCAGAGGTAAACACACCCACATCCAATTCTAGTACACACACTTAGAACTATTATGATGGACGCTGTGCCTCTGGGAGTAGGTGTCTTGCAGAGTGAGGGCTGCCTTCTGGGGGGTTCGTTTCAATTTTACCATCCTGATAGGGTCAACAGAAAGGTCCACCCTAGGATGCTACCCAAGGAATATCACATTTCCTGATGAAATTCAATGAATTTTTCTTCCCAGGTGCCCTGTACCATTAATGTGAGCTGTTTGTTTTGTTTTGTTTTGTTTTCTGAAGCCGTTTGTAAGGAAGACAGTTGCGGGGGGGTGGGGAGCGTTGAAGGAAAAACAGGAAGTGGCTTCAGTATCCAATGCAAATCAATCAACTGCTGGAAGAAGAGCCAAAAAAAGAAAGCTTTTTTTTCATGAAAATGGAAAAACAAAACCAAGCCACAAACAATAATAAAGAAACATGAAGGCCGGAAAGGCTGGAGAAAGCCTCAGCATGGACTAGCTCCCTGCCGAAGCCGTGGTGTTCACGTCCCGGGTGAGGAAAAGGCAGAGAGGGGATACTGCTCTTCCTCTCACTTAGCAAGGTTATCCTCTGCTGCCACAGACGAGGAACCTGCGGAAGAGGAGGCAGAACTGGCCACCAAGAGAGAAGCTGTAGGCAGAGGATACCAGGCAGAAAGGTATCATCAGGACCCCAAAGAGCCAAGCTCCAGACTGAAAGTATTTTTTAGCATCAAAGTCAAACCGGGGCCTGAAAAGAGGCCAGACTTCTTTTTTTTTTTTTTTTAAGCTGTGTACAGGGCAGCAAGAGTGCAAGGCCCAGAATGGCAAGGGTTAAGGTGAAGGGAGGCTGGATTCCCCATTCAGTTCCACAGATGCCTGGTGTCTGCAGGGGACTTGGCATGTGCTAGGGGATCCCTGGGGCCAGTCAGAGGAGTCAGGCCAGCCCTGCCTTCAGGAGTGTTCTTATGCTCTGGCAGGGGGAGTACAGCAAGTTCCCAAGCTCCTCTAAGGTGAGATCCAGCAGGATGGGGGCACAGGAACATACAGAGAGTGGTGTGACTTGGAGGCAGAAAGAAATCACATCAACTTAGTGGAGAAAAATGAGTAATAATTGAGAGGTCTCTCCAAGGCAAGTTGCAAGCTAGAAATGATCAGATGGGTGATCTCATTTAGGCTGTCAGAGACTTTGGGAGGTTAGCATTACACCCATGCAGCTTGGGGCTCAGAGAGGTTAAATAACGTGCCCAAACACAGCTAGCACCTGCCAGAACCAGGACTGAAGCTCAGTGTTCTGATTTCAAGCCCAGCATACTGTCCACCAGACCGGGCAGACTCCTGGCGAGGGGAACCATAAAATGCTTCATGTATCATTTAATGACGTGGAAAGATGTTCAAGAGTTATAGCTAAGTAGATAAGGCAGATTATGTGATCTAGCTCTCATTAAAACACACATTTTTATTTATCCTAAAAATATCAAGATTAATATATAATACAAGGGCCGGGCACGGTGGCTCATGCCTGTAATCCCAGCACTTTGGGAGGCCGAGGTGGGCAGATAACTTGAACTCAGGAGTTCGGGACCAGCCTGGCTAACATGGCGAAACCCTGTCTGTACCAAAAATACAACAATTAATTGGGCATGGTGGTGCGTATCTGTAGTCTCAGCTGGTAGGGAGGGTGAGGCAGAAGAATTGCTTGAGCCCAGGAGGTGGAGGTTGCCGTGAGCCAAGATCAAGCCACTGCACTCCAGCCTGGATAACATAGCAAGACTCCATCTCAAAATACATATATATACACACACACACACACACACACAAACATACACATATATATGTATATATGTAATGAATTACATTACATGTTTATGTACGTATATATGTGTATATATGTATGTTATATATATATTATGTATATACACATTACAAGTTTTCTACAGGAAACAACACTCAACATATTCCTAAATAATAGTAGAACTCTGGGCTTTTAAAACTGTCTGGTGGAGTTTTGTCTGAGCAACAGTTTCCAAATATTTTATAGGTGCCCGAAAAGGTGGGTGAACATTAGGGGATATCCACGAGAGCAAATATACAGAAGCAAGCAATGTTAGAACCATTTTTGCATCTGTCTGAATGTGCAGGAAACATGCATTGAAGTGTGGCTGTAATATAGGGACTGTATAGGAGAGTGGTTGGTAGGGTGGGACCACCTTGGAGGGCCCTGAGTACCACATTAAAAGATTTCAGTTCCACAGATTGAAGGACCTAACCCAGAGGTGGTGGTTGAGATGCTGTATTAAAAGTAACACCTTAAATGTGGCAGGGGATTAAGTGAGATCTAAGTTTGAAAGGTTGGGTTTTCAACATAAAAAGTGTGGGGAAAGCTCCCTGATGCCAGCCTTGCTGGTCCTGGATTGTGGCACACTGTCACCACCTGGTGGTCACATAGCCAAATTGTAGGGCTAATGGATTTAGCCAGAGCCCTGGTTGTAGAGAAACTTCTTCATAACATTTTAAAAAAATAAAAATAAAAATCCTGGGCAAATTATCTGCATCCTCTAAAGAGTTCTAAAAGCTTATAAATGTCTGGATAAGGAACTCAATGTTTATTATTAACCTGAGTATCTCTAATAATGTGGACACATTCTTTAAGTAACTCAAAATTGTTCAAACCTAGCAGACAGAGAAAGAACATTGTTATTTTCTGGACTATATGAATATCAGGATCCAGCTGGAAGTTGAAAAGACTCAATAGCTTTGAGATTTGTAATGAAGGAAAAAAAATCTTTTAAAGTAATTCCTGGCAGGTTGACATTTAAGAGACTTAACTGCTGAGTACCAAGTGAGCAGTGATTTTTACAGAAGCTCTCGTTTCAGCTGATTCCGGGGCCTGATTAGATGTCATTACAAGAAGAACTGGATTTCGAACAGAGAAGCATTGGGGGTGCAGCCGATTCTGTGATTTTGTGTATATGTGTCACTGCAGTTTGAGACATCTGGCAACTACAACTTCTTTGTCATTCTTTATTGTAATTCCAGGGAGGGCAGGTCTTAAGAAGAGGTGAGCATAGCTGGGCTCAGATAATTGTTGATGAGGAGATTGTGGGGATGAGGATGGGGAAAAATAAATGTAATTATGGAGATGTCCGTGAGAATGGAGCTTTTATTACCATGCTGGCCACTGGCAGGCATTGTAGCTGTGGATAACATGCAAAGGGTGTGTTCTGCTTCACAAGTAGCCTTCTGTGTGGTGGGATGAGCACTGTGCTGGGAGTCCTGAGGTCCGGATCCTAGGTCTGACTCTCCCTCTAACTAGCTCTGTGACTTTTGGAAAGATGGCCTCTCTGAGGCCACATATTCTTTTAGCTGTAAAACTTGGTTTTATATTTCCCTTTCCTATGATATCATGGTGCTGTGAGATTCAAACAAAAAGCACTGGGTAAATATAAGGTGATATAATAGTTGTGAGTGGATGTACAATTACGTTTGAAAAGTCCAAATGTTATGTAAGATTAACTATTCCGCTCCTGCCTCGTCCGTTTTCTTCTGTTCTTCTGCCTGCTCCTGTTCTGTGTCTGTTCATGTTTTTATTCCTATTCCTGTCCCTGGGCCCTCCTCTCTAATCAGAGTCACAAGGCTGACATGGGGAAATTATTCTGGTATTCCAAGAGACACGTTCATCTGTGTGTCTCTGGTGCTTGGGCATGTAGTAGGTATTTAGTAGAAATTGGTCAGTTTAATAGATCATGAATACTGTCAGTGTCTTTCTTGTATCTTCATCAAGGTCATCAGTAACCTGTTAAAGAAAGAGTTCTTGAAATGTTTCAGTCTTTAAAACAACAATAACAACAACAAGATGGCGTCAGTCTTTACGTTTGCTACATTTCTCTTCCACATGTTGGAATAGCCCTTCATTGGGCTGATTGCCCCACTCAGAAGAGTTTGAAAAACTTGCACCTGACGGCAAAGCAGCATGCATTAAGAGTAAAGCTTTCTGAGTCCCACATCGAGCTCAAGTCACACTTCTGCCATTTAGGTCTATGTGGCCTTGGACAAGTTACTTCATCATCCTGGGCTTCACATCTTGCATCTGTAAGCTGAAAATCTATAAACCACAGATAATAGCTGTGAGGATTAAATGAGATCTCTGCAAGTGTCTGGAGTAAGGGGTAGATATTATTAATTTTTATAAGGCAGGCCTCTGAGTTTGAGATTTCCACATGCCCTGTGCAGTTAAGAATGGGCTGAAGATTTTCAGCTTTCATGTTTAAAGTGGAATGTTGTTTGCCCCTCTTTCATTTTTATGAACGCCTCTTCTCCCTAGTCATGTTCCTGTGTTTCTACTCTCAAGTGATCCACAGAACCCTCAGGTTCTTCAGCCTTGGGGATTGGTGGGACCCCAGGTCTCCAACTCTCTTCTAATCAGGCCTTTGATCTATTTTACATATTGGCATTTAGAATGGAATTTCTTTAGGGTAAAAGTTCTACAGAAAAAATACAAAGAGTTTTGAAACCTGCCAACAACTGGCCATGGTCTAGGATAAAGACACTGGATCAAAATAAGGGATTAGATAAAGGACTTGACTTTGGTGTGACTTAGCAGCTCTAAAATCACAGAAATGCTCTGGAAGTGAAGAGGGAAGCTAGCCACTTTTGAACTGTTGAGAAGATGGGGCTATAATTCAGCAAGAAATAATCCCAATGGATGACAGTTGGAGTTGCAGCCACAATGAATATTTCTAGCCCAAATCTCGTGGAAAACTGGCTTATGCCCCCAAATGCCTGGTGTGGTGTTGACAGGGGGAAGATACTCCCTATGTTGAGGCAGCAGGAAGGTGAAAAGAATGAAACAAGTGTTTTTTCACACCCAAATTCTGTATTTCACAATTACAGCAGTTTTTGTTCTTTGGGGTTTGCTAGGGGAACCTGCAGAGAGAAGCAGGATGCCTTCTTCTCCGCAGGAGCTTCGGAGGGTGTGATGGAGCCGCAGGAGAGGGGTAGGTGGTGCAGGGCGCAGGATGCCTTGGGTAAAGCTGCCGATCTGTCTTTGAAAGGGTTCTCTGCTGTACTGTCAACGGCATGGTATTCTTTAGTATTGATGGGCACTTGCAATTTTGTGGTGCTTCTTGGAAAGTGCTCTCTAATTACCTGGAACATTTATGTTTTTCTGTTATCCCTCCATACCTCTCTTAAGTTTTCAAAAATCAGTCTTTCAGCTTCCAGATCTCTTTAGCCGTTAACAGTAACCTTCTATATAATCTGCAGATCTGGTACAGAATATAGTGTTAATTTAGGCCTTACTGATTCAGAATTTGTGATAACTGTGTCAGAGGTTGAGGAAAAAAAAAATGTAACTAGCATTGCTCAGGAGGAAAGGGCTTTGCTGGAGCAAATTCATCCAGAGCTCCTATGATCTACCCAACAGGAACAAAGGGCTTGTAGGTATTTAAGAGCATACAACTGCTGTCCTAATTGCAAACCGTTCTAGCCTTTTCATACAAGCAGGACCTGTATATGGCAATGATTTCATTGCTTAGGTTTGTGTTACTGTTCTTGATAAAAAAAAGCAATGACACCTGATTGTTCAGGAAAAACGAGCTTTTCACTTTTTAAAATTTCCACCGGTCCTTTGCTCCCAATCTTTCTAATCAGCCTGGAGCAGAGTGGTCTTACCACATATGAAAATTTTCAGCCTGCCAGCCACTGCTGGTAATTTTTGGGTTTGAACACTATAGAGAGACAGCAAATGTGGAAAATATCTCTAAAGTGCTGATGAAACCTTATACTCAAAGTCACAAAAAGCACCTGTTAATACGTAATTAAGACTACAGGCTCCACATGTTTTTGATTTGAGACAGGCCACTGAGCCACCTAGGCTCACCTATGGGCTGTACCATTGATTCAGAGACACCTACACTCTCTTGAGAGATGTAACCTCCAGTTGTAAGATCTTGTGTATGCTTTGGGGTTTTTTGGTTGCATAGGCATTTAAACTATCTAACAGTTTATTCAGCCCAGACTCAGTGATCTGACTAATTTGGATTAAATCCCTCTATATCACTTGCTGTGTTACCTTGGTAAGTCGTTTCATCTCAGCCAAGCTTCAGTTTCTCTATGTGAATCATGGGGGCAACAGTCTCTCTCTTCCTTTTATTTTATTTTTTTGTTTATTTATTTTTCTTGAGACAGAGTCTCACTCTGTTGCCCAGGCTGGAGTGAGTGGCGCGATCTTGGCTTACTGCAAGTTCCGCCTCCCGGGTTCACGTCATTCTCCTGCCTCAGCCTCCCGAGTAGCTGGGACTACAGGCGCCTGCCACCACGCCTGGCTAATTTTTTGTATTTTTAGTGGAGATGGGTTTTCACCGTATTAGCCAGGATGGTCTCTATCTCCTGACCTCGTGATCCACCTGCCTCGGCCTCCCAAAGTGTTAGGATTACAGGCGTGAGCCACTGCGCCTGGCCAACAGTCTCTTTTTGGCGAAATAAATGAGATGGTAAGAGCTCAGTGTAGTCCTTTGTGGGTAAAAGCCTCTCAATGTGTGAGCTGTGTGATGGTTTTTAGATGAGAAGATGACACCGGATTTCCTGTGACAAACTCTGTGGAAGTTGTCATTGCCCCTGAGCAGATCAGCAGCCGTGACTCCTCCCTGACCAGCTACCACTGCTTCTATGTCACCTGGGTGCCCTGCTCGACACACATCTGATCTCAATTTCATCTCTTCCCTCAGAGTCCCCTCTTCTTCAGTAGGAAGTACAAACCTTGAGTTGTTTTTATCTGACGATTAGATTCAGGTCTATGTGTTGGCTCCTGGTGGTGTTTTCTTGCCTTGTCTAATTTGTCAGATTCCAGAGCCTTGTACATGTCCTGCCCTCTGAGGCCTTTACCTGGCAGAATTTATGGCTTCTGGAAAACTGACTTGCCTCTGAACAGATATTGCTAGGTGCCCCATCTCATCATGGTACTGATCCCTAATGTTCTATTTGCTCTGACCAACTGGTGTCTCCAAGAGGAACACGGATCCTCTTGGGCTCTGCTCTGGGACCCAGACCCCTTGTCCATTTAATTTCTATGTGGCCTTACATGATTTGGTATACTGATACTAAAGTAACTGATGGATACAAACATATCCACACACAGATAAACAGAGAAGTAGATAGTTAACTGGAAAACCGCAAGTAGAATGTTTAAAAACCCCACTAAAATAGATGGAAGGAAATCATGATGTGTTACTAGGTTAAGCGTGTTTCTCTTGCTACTTGGGGCCATTGGCATTGATTGATTCATTCATTGACTTATCACCCAACATAAATCAGGTTCCTGCACCTTATGAGTCGTTCTGCTGAGTGCAGTGAGTGACGCATAGGTGGCGAGACCTGCTCTGACCCTATTAAATGGAGCATACAACAATTCTGTGTTCTGCCAAATTCCCCAGTAATAGTGGCCTTGTTTCCAGTTTTATGTTGAAGACTTGTAAGTGGCTGAAAACTGGTCACAGACAGCCCATTTATTGAGCTGGCTAAAGTAGTTATTAGGTAAGTGAAGGAGGATTGGATTGTGTGTTGGGAAACTTCATTTATGGTCTCAGCTCTTTTGCTACCTGTGGGTCCATAGATACTTAATAAAACACTTAAACTTTTCCTACCTGGGTTTCTTTAGCAATAAGAAGAGGCAGCTGGTTTGAGTTGAGCCAGATCTAGAATTCTATTAATTTATACAAATTATTTTTAAATGTCAGGGTTAAAGAGAGGGCCACGGACGGCTGTCACCTTCCCCCCTTATGTTACTCACAGTTGGTAGAGCCCTCACTGAGACCACTGTTAACACCAGAAATGCCCCTACTGGCAGCATCTCCTCCATGAACAGGAGCCCTTGTGGGTGCTTTCGTGTGTGGCCTTTTGTCAAGGCTAGAGTCTATTAAAAGATGGACTAAGATATTTCTTCTTTTGCTTTTTAAAATGTTTTAGGTCATTTGAAACCATGACCACTGTCATGACCCAGGACTGAGGACCAGACCACGTGGTTGCCATACACATTTTTCTGTGGGAATAATGATGATCCAAGGCACTTTTATATGGATGCCTATAGCAGGGGAGAGTTACACATCACACTGCAAAGCACATTCACTACAGTTCATAGCAGCTATGTCCTTTCTTTACTGTGAAATATTTTTGAGGTCATCTTTCATTTATTTCTGATTATAGGCAAAAGTAGATGCTCATTTTGGAATAGGAAACAATGACAATAAAATATTCACTTTTAGGACTACTATTACCATGTATGTGTAGATATCTACATTTCTATTTTTGAATATTTGCATTCTGCCTTTTGCATCAAATATCTTACGCATTTGCCACATGATTAAAAATGGTTCAAAAGCATGATTTTCGGTGGCTGCATATACAGTTCCTAGTGATTATACCGTAATTTACTGAACTGTTGCCACAGTGTATCACTGTATTTTTACTTGGACCCCATAAGTTTCTGTTTTTAAGTGGCCTTCATGGGGGGAAGATAAATATGTCTTTAGACTAATAGATTTGCACTTCATATTGGCTATGAGAAGAAATTGCCTATAATTAGCATCTTCAAATTATCTACAATCTAATTTGCTTACTGTTTAAAGATTCAAATACTACGTAAGGACTTTTTTTGAGATTCTATTTTTGTAGTTATGTGCACCCAAGCCTGATAGTAGAGATAAGAACAGTCAAAACAATAAAACATTAAGAAAAGATGGGAAGAGAAGAAAACTGACATTTATGGAGCGCATGCTATGTGAATGCGCATACATTATTTCATTACGTTCTCCCAGCCAGTCTGTGAGATAGATGTTACTTATTCTTGTTTCACAGAAGACAAAACTGAGCTCTCAGAGGTTCAGCATTTGCCCAGGTAGCTGGAAAATGGCAGAGCCAGCATTTGAACCCAGGTCTCTGAAATCCAAAACCCAAATTCTTCCGATTTTGTATCATGCTGCCTAAATACAGTCAAACCCTGGATCAAGGTGACTACTGCCTGCTTTTCTGCCCTATATTGCTGTAAAGCTCTCAAAACATTCAGAAAGATAGTTCACAAGAGCAGTGTTCCCACTCCTTTGGAGACCATGGAGTTGAGACTTCATATGGGATCCACAGTCCTTCTGGCTTCAGCATCATCTCTCCTCCCATTGCTTCAATCAGAGCAACTCAGTCTTTTCCTGTTTTACATATTGGGCTTCTGAGTAAGAAGATGTCCCCTGTTTTGTCAGTCCCCCTCCGCCTCCCAAATGCACCCAATCCCCTGTCCTTTTACTTCAATGAAATAAAATTGGCTTTCAATGGAAGCTTGTCTCCAAACATCCGTGCTTGCCCCAGTGCAAAGTGGGTTCGTTAGATTGGCACTTCCCCCAGAAACATCCTTCCCAGATTTCCATGGGAAACTTCATTCATTGGGCAAATGATTGGTCGGGTCTCAGTGAAGAAATAAAAAGTATTTTCTTTGTGTTCACTCTGCATTGTGACTTTTATGTCTTCATTTGTGAAGACAGCTCTCTTCATAACCCCCTAAGATTTCCCAGTCAGAGAATTCTCCATCTTTTCTCTGATCAATTATGATAGCTCTAAAACAGCATGCAGTTCTGAAATTCTCCACTTGCTACCATGTTTCTTATCACCTCTGTAGTTTATTCACTCATCCATTTCTTCATCAAGCAGGCACTGAGCACCTGCTACGGGCCAAGCATCAGTTTCTCAAGGCATTCTCAGCAAAGTCCCCTTCTTTGCCCTTGTTTCATGCTTAACATTTGCAGAATTCTGTTTTTCAAGAGATTTTTGTATTTGTTTGAAATTCTAATAAGAATAAACATATTTACTGAATATTAAAGCTCAATAAGATAACTGTAGTGTGAAATGTGGTTCAACATTAAAACAACAATGCTGTGAAAATGTGTAATGTAATATGAACGTGTAAATTATAAAAAAGTTATCTTTCTCACCTTGTAGTTACTTTACGTATGCTACCGTAGGCTATAGAGCTAAGAAGCTAATATCTATAAACAAGGAACCACTTTATGAGCATCAGTAATGGAAGCAGTTTTATGCAACTTTGCTGTTATTTTTTTGTTTGTTTGAAGTAGGTCCTGTCAATTCTTGGATTAGTGATCCATGCCAGGAACATAAGAACGTATGTGGAGTATTGATTTAAGTTTGCATAATATTGTCACATCATTTCTTTTATTCTTTTCAACAACCTTTTGATGTAGGTGTTTATTTGCATTCCCATTTTATAGATAACGAAACCGAGGTTGCGCAGCTGGTGATGGCAGAGAAGGGACTGGAATGAGTCATCTTCTCTCCCAGGGTCCACTACACAATTGTTTGATTTTCAAAATTATGTAGGAATTTTATCTTTTATCATCTGAGTGTACCCATCTTCAGTTCCTCACAAAATGAAAATTCTCAGTACACATATTTCTAGTTGAGCAAACAAATGCTTTTCATTCACAATAGGAGACAGAACCTCCCAAAATGAATTTGGTAATAGCTAATCCCTATTTATGGGCAGCTGCCCAAACTGGTAAAATATATATAATGCATACCTCGTTGCCATTGCACATTCAAAATGCAGTGTGATTGCCGTGAAGGTACATTATTATCCTCAGTCAATATGTCACCTAAATGTATGAATGCAATACAGTGTGGTATTTTGGAACATGATGTTAAGTTTCCTGATTGGAAATGTTCTTGAACTAAAATATCCTCCGTGACAAGCTTTTTTGTGGTTATAAAAAAAGATCAGCATCTCACAGGTTACCTGATTTGCTAATTACTTAGAATTCAGATCAGGTATTTGTGGTGAAATTAGCATGCAATAACCATCAGTTTTTGACAAGGGTTTCTGATGGAAGAAAGGGATTAGCTGTAAGTGACAAACTGGGAAGTAAAAAAAATTGGAAGTACATTTTCAGGGTTAAATTTTATCTCTTAGGTTAAATGATGGCTTAATGTTTTACCGATGTTCAGCAAGGGTAGATGGGTAAATAGGAAAGGCAAAGCTACTTCTTTATAGGGAGAGACGTGTCTCGAAGGGGTGTGGCATTTCCTTCAAAAAGGCTGATAAATGGAACTCTTGATGTGGGCTAAGTAACCCCCTTTCATTCTGTGTAGGAGGATCTATGAGAGCTGATTATTTTCCAATTAACAAAGGGTAGGAAGTTGTTCTTAAATCAGAGTCTGATTTGTCTATTTATATCTATCTATTTATATCTACCCATGTCTAGCTGTATATTTATATACGTTACACCATGCTTGCGTTTTATTGAGGTCTAGTCGTAAAATGACTAAGATTGAATCTGAGAAAAGATCCTACCACATCATGAATGTGTACTTTCCTTGATATCCTCTGTCCTTGGTTAAAGGTGCAGGTGAGAATGCAATATTCCCAATGTACTTTTCCTTGTGGACCTCCCCACTCCATCCTTGCTTTCATCCTTTAAATGCCATAGAATGTACTTCAGAATGACTCACTCCTGAAGAGGAACAGAGCCATTTTATTCTCCAAAGTGCACAGTCTTTCATCAAATATTGTTTCAGATGACAGCTTCCGCAACAATCCAGACCTTGAACAGTTTCTGGGTCTCTATTACCACATCTGCAAACTGAGGGAAATAATAGCACTTACCTCGGAGGAGTGGATGAGCAGTAAATAAGTGGACACTTGCAAAGAATCTAGAAGAGTGGTTGGCATATAGCAAGTGTTCAAAAATTGTTTATTCAATAAAGAAATATTGACAGTCACCTAGGAAGTAATGCGCTATGTAGCCATTTAGACATAAAGTAGGTTAAAAATAATATGCCTTTGACCAACATTAGCCACCTTGGAGGAGGAATGAAAAGTTAATATCCAATTAATGCTGCAGATTTCCCAGCCCCCACCAGTTCTAGAAAGCTGAGAACCCACGACTTGCAAAGACATCTTGGCCGATCTCCGGTTGAGATGACACTTCCAGGGAGGGGAAGGCTGTCAGGTCTTCGTTTAAGCCAAGTCAGATCAGCACGTATTCGCCCGCTGTCTGGAGGAGTGGAAAACTCCACACTGTCACTTGGAGCACTCCAGGGATCACATCTGTCAGGATGGAATTGCTCATCCCACACTCTGTGGACAAGGACTTGGCCTCCAAGTCTGACATGTGACCAACACTCCATTTGGGAGAGTGGTCACAGCAAACCCTTCTGAAAGGGAATTTGGTAAGTTTTCCGACAAGTCAGTGTGCAGCTGGGGTTGGACTCTGGCACATCCTCTCATGTATCGAACTGTGGCTTTCCATGCTCTCCAGGGTCTGGGATTTGGCTCCATCTGAGGAGCATACACATACCTCAGAGGCCCGACTCTGTTGCTCTCTTCAGCTTTGCATATTATGGAATTTTACTAATCTGGGTCTGAGGGGTGGGGCGATTATCCCAATGCTGGGTTTGTTTTCATTCCTTCCACCATGCACACATTTATTTATCGATTTATTCAACAGTCATTTAATCACAGCCTACTGTGTGGCAGTCATGAAACGAGGGCCAGTCATTAGGGTAGATGTAAAGAGAATCAGATTCCTTTAAAATATATACACTAATGGGGGAGAGCTGCTTAAAATCCTTCGCAAAGATTTTTTCTTTGTCTTATCTGTGTGTGCCCAGTGCCTTTCATTGTGCCAGCACATGGTGGGGACGGCTGTCCTTAAATCTTGGCTCCTGGAGAATGGTGGGGTAAGTAAGCTGGGTACAAAGGGCTGTGAGGATCAAATATATGGTGTCTGTGTAGTGCAAATACCTAGCTGAGTCCAGTATTTTAAACTTTATACATGTAGCTTCATATTCACTATTTCACTTAGTTTACACAAATAACCCTTTAACCTTAAAAGGTATTTTTTTAAAATTTTATTTGTAGCTGAAACGCAGAAGAGTTAACTACCTCCCTAACATCACATAGCTAGTTGGGTGTCGTGCCCAACACAGAGCTCTCTGGATTGAAGTTCCTTTCAATATTCATGACGTTGCCTACATTTATGCCAACAGGGCTATTTTTATTTCCCTAAGAGGTGTCAAAACTTAATGTTTCAGAGGATATAATCTGTTCTCACTTGGCCAAAATACTTGGTTTTGGTCATTTTTTTTTTTTCATCCCACAAACATGTACTAAGTACCTACCATGTGCCAGGTGCTACCTTAATTAAATATTCTGTTTCAGATTTACTACATGTACCATGCAGGGTTGTTTGGTTTTCTGAAGCTTGGAAAAGGATAAATTATACTCTACCTTGAAAATATATTGATTATACTATTGTTTGGTTGATTTAGAAGGAACTGGAAGCTCTGGCAGTACCCACGTTCTTCAAGATGAACATCCTTCTCACCATTCATTACAAAAGATAGATGGTGTTGGGTTAAATCTGCCCTGGCCATATTTTACAACTTGGAAAATCCTTTGAAAAAGCAAATCCTTGATACAGGCCAGTACTAAGTCATAAAAGTGTGACTTTGACAAATTTATTAACTTCTTTTCACCTCAGATTTAACATCACCTGTAACATGGGGGAGTCTGGAGAAGACGTCAAGTTTTAAGGGTCTTTCTATTTCCAAGCCTCGGCTGTATTTCATCTTTATACCCTAAACGATGGCTCTTATAATGCTGTAGCTTCCAGAACTTTCCTCCTCCTCAGAGTGCTTCTACCTCCTAGGGTCTCAGGCTTCCTGTTTGCTTTTTACTCCCACAGATTCCTGCTGGGCTGTTCTCTGGCGCCATCTCTCCAGGTCTCTGGGGAAGGTAATGGAGAGTTGCTGAGAAGATTTGATGGAACTGGCTCTTCCAGGAGCTATTTTATGACTCATGTACTGTAGGGGTGCCGGCCTGTGGGGGCAGAAAGGAAACTGCTTGTTTCTTCTTTCCTGATTAAAAGAAGCAACTCAAGGAACTATCTCAGGCAGCCTCCTTTTCCACACTATTGGACCGTTTGCAAAAATTATAACACAAACAAAAAATCTAGAATCATACTAAAAGTGGTAACAGGAACAGATTTTAAAATATCTTAATACATGTCTTCAAACTTTTCCCCCCTTGTTTTCCCCTCTTTTCCTCTGCTTTATGCTCTTAAAAAAAAATAAAAAAAAAGAGAAGTGACAAGGAACTGGCTTCTCACCCAATGAAGAATAGGAACAGTCCTTTGGCTTTTGAGCAGATCATGAGATTTTTTTTTTTTTTTTTCCTTCTGCAAAGTTTCAGGGAGTATCTTCCAGAAAAGTCATGCACAAGGAGAGTGAATAGTTACAGCTGGATTAACACCCTGCCTGTTGGGTTCTGAGACGTAAACGGCATCTTCTCTGTATAATTGATCCTGTTTTCCAGAACACAAAGCCCAGAGTGCCCGTGTGTGCCATCCCGCTTTGGCTGGGTTGAAACGCGGGGTCGCCCTCCACCTGGAGTGTGGCAAGGAGAAAGCTGTGGTTCTGAGGTGTCTGAATCCTGGGATCTGGGCCTGGTGATTCACCACCTTCGCTGTTTCTAAACACATCATCAGCCTTTGTCAAGTTTCTTCTGTGGTTGGATAATTAATGTTATTGGAGGAAACAATGGTTTTTTTCCCCTCGCAGCTGAAGATGAGACAGAATTTGTCAGGCACCATACACAAGTGTATTATTTTGCTTAATCTTTCCCGTTTGATCGGTCTCTGTTGCCTAATAGCCCAAGGAGTCTTCCAAAGATCTTCCCATGCCTGTGGCCACAACTCCCCAAACAGCCAGGGTGTATTTAAAAAGGGAAAACTGGGCAACTCTTCTAGCTTTGTTCATTAACTTTCTCTTTTTCTCACACAGTTTTTTCCTTCTCAAAATGCAAACCCTTTTGGTGCCTTCTCTTGAGTTGGATTTGGTTAGTTTCAAGATTTAAGGTTTATATGCCTAAAGATGTATTTCTTCTATCTTTGTTTCTTTAACTATAGAAAATCACCTTAATTTTATTTAGTATTTATTTGAATGTTAATGTAATTTTATTTTTAATTATTTTTGAAGTAAAATGCTGATATTCATCTTTTAAAATTAATTTTTAATAGGTGACACATAATATACATATTTATAGGATACAGTGTGATGTTTTAATGCATGTATACATTGTATAGTGATCAAGCTGGGATAATTACCATGTCCATCACCTTAAACATTTGTCATTTCTTTGTGGTGACAGCATTTAAAATCTTGCTGTCTCGAAATATACCAAGTGCCAGTCACATTGTTAGTCACTACAGTCCCATACTGTACATAGAACTTCACAATGTATTTTTCCTATCTAACTGTAACTTTCTTTGAACATCTGGATCCAGGAAGTTGATAATCTCTGTTTCTGTGCCCAAAAAAAGACTCATCTCCCGGGTGACCTCCCTTTCACGACGCGAGAGGCAGAACCATTGTTTTCCCCATTTCTCAGCCCAGTCTCTACTCTTGAGCCAGCCGAGGGTGTCAATGTGTATTTTCTGGTACAACTGCCATAATCACATTTCCGTGTGGAACACACACTCACACTGAGGCAAAGACACAGTGGGTACCGGAGCTCTAAGACCACCATTTTCCTTCGCACTTGATGAAACATACCAGAATGCAGGGCGGGGAGAGGGACTTCACTGTGTGATAACCTTGAATCTCCTGTAATTTGTGAAGTAAAGCTTAATTATTTTGAAACTTTAAAATCTGTACTACTCTTAGCCAGAAATGGCTCATGACCCAGCTGGATGACAGGTCATGTAGATCTGTGACCTTCTGCGACTGAGGATCGCTTGTTTCCACTACAGAGATTTTTCCAAGGATCTCTTGCCCAGAAGCTCAGTTGATAATGGAGTGCTGTGGCTCACAGTCCTTAGTAATTGTATTTTTCACCTTGGAAGTCAGGGCATTAGAAAGGCTTATGGATCTGAGGGTTAGTGTGAACTGCTTGGTCTATCAGCAGTTGGCTGATGGTCTCAGGGAAGGCTGAGATGTAAATATTGAATCAGCCTACCTGTGGGTCCTTCCTATCTTGGCCTTTATTTTTGTACCCCTTTTCATCCCACAAATAAGATATGCCAAGACAAAGAATGTCAGTCAAAGACCCCAAAGAATAATGTTGTTGGTGGGGAGGAATGCCTTCAAAATGAACTGTGGATTTGGGGAGGTGAAAGGGTGAATCGGGCATGAGGAAAGGGGTAAGTTAAAGACCTGATATTGGAAAGTGAAGGAGAAATGTAGAAAGGATTTGGCTAGGAAGTGTGGGATATAAGGTTTTGAGATTCACCAATCAAGCAGAACCACCTGCTTTGTGTCTATAAGCCGTGGGAGCCCACTGCAGGCAAGATGTCTAAATGACTAGAAGTGGCTTGGCCTTACAAAATCTGTTTCTTGATTGGAGATCAATAAATGCTAGATAGCACGAATGATAATGGCTGTGTCCTGTTCCAGCCTGGGCCTCCATGTCATTGTGTGCCCTTGCATAACAACTTTACTCCTGAGGGTTCTTAGCAATTGAAGGAGGAGCCCATGCATGAAACCCACAATCCGGAATACACAAGGTCATTATTGATGCATGTAGCAATAGAGAAGAGTCATGGAGTTTTAGAGCCGGAAGAAAATTTACAGCTGGTCATGCCCAAATCCCCTCATGCAAATCAATTAACAAAAATTATATAGCCAAACATTCAAGTCGATGCCCTGTAATTAGTAACTGGAGTTTGAGGTATTCAAAAAGGTAATAAAGCCCGTTAACAGCCATCAGACCCACTGAGTCTCTCTGGCACTATGAGTCGGTTAGCAGCTGCTCGCTGGATGCAGCTGTTGAAAGGAAGAAAATTCTCTCTCTCTGAGTGTGTTGGGCTCTGTCCAGCCTGTGCCAGTCACACCCCCATCTCCTTTCTTAGTAATAATTAGTAAAATTTCCTTCACTGGTTTTGGAGTTGGAGGAGGATCAAAACATTGAGGGATAAACCATCCCACCTCACTTAGGTATACATGGTGTAGGCTTAATTAAACCAGATGTTTACTAAAATGCTAAAAATGGGTTCATCTTGCCATTCCTCCAGGTTAAGGGCAAACTCCTGCACATGACATTGAGACCAGCTCCTTGGGGCTCCAACCTACCTTTCCAGAATCCTCTCCTTCCAATCCCTACCTCGTACTACAGGCCCCAGGGTTTCTTGTGGATGTCCAACCCTCTGTGTATTCTCATGACTTTTTTTCTGATGGGACTATCTATCAGGACACCTTTTTCGCCTTAGTTGACCTGGTACACGTCTACCCACCCTTCAAAGGCCAGTTCAGTTGTGACTTGTCTTCCTCTAAAATGTGAACAACATTGATCACCCCTCTGTCCACAGTGCTTTGTCTGTACCTCCATTAAAGTAGCTCTTTAGTGAGTTGCATTTAAAGGAGAAGCAGCCTGTCCACAGTGCTTTGTCCAGACCTCCATTATTCTGCAGGGAGTTGCTTATTTATCTGCAAGTGCTTGCATCTTAGGTTCTTGATTTTCTCCCAGCTTAACCTAAAGCCTGGCATTATGTAGTTACCTAATTAATACCTTTGAGTCTGTGGAGGGATGGATTCTTAGCGAGATGTCCTAAAAAGCTGCTTTCCAGGCTTTATTTTTATATAAATGTAAGCTCTATAAGGGCAGAGAGGTCTCTTGTTCACTAAATGCCCCGGCACCTAGAATGGTACTTAGCACACAAAAAGATTCGGTCCATATTTGTTGAATGAATAAGTGAAACACAATAGAATATTTTTTTCTAGATTTTAACTTAACTGTATTTAACAATGTAATATTTATATAATATATAATATATGATTATATGACATTTAAATATAAATATATGATATTTAAGTATAAATATTACTTTTGCTCATAAACATGTTTGATTTGGAAGGAAACATCTATTAGATCTGTAGTGACTCTTTCCCTCACAGTGAATGGGCATGTTTTTCATCTTCCTCCGGACTGCTTGCTTATTCCACTTCCTTCTAGTAGCGTCTTCACTGATAGCTGGGCAGGAACTCATTTTCTCCAGTTTAGGAGTTGGGGAAGCTTTAAGAGAATGTGAGTTTTAGGTGTTAACTTCAGCAAAACTTTCATTTAGAATATGTGTTTATAACCTTTGCTTTCCTGCCACTGCCTTTCCGGGTTTATCATTCTCCACCAGTATATTTGGTGGAATTTGTATTTGTTTGTTTTTTGTTTTTAGTTTGCATATAGAGAAGCTATTGGGCTGCGGAGAATGAAATCGCACTGGAATTTTTCCCAAACTACCCTGAGTGACAGCTTCATGGAGAAAGAGGAATAACGATTTCCCCCAACTCTAGAGCACAGTGGGCCCTCTTTGTGATACGGGCCTGGCGAGTGCAAGACAAACCATGTGCTAATAGTGAATGCAGGAACTGGAGGGAGGGCAGAATCCAGAATTTAGTTGTTTTTTTTTTTTCCATTGGCTTTGCTTTGCATTTGTCATAGTGTTCTGCTTCCAGTAGACATGTAATAGATAGCTGCTGAATTTAAACTACATGCTTGATAAGTTTCATGTTGAAAAAGTATGTTAGAGGTCAGATCTTTGAAACTTTTCATTTTACAGAAAAAAGATGATGGTAGCCAGAGAAGGGAATATTCAGTTCAAAGTGTCACAGATCAATAATAGTAAAATCAGAGGTATGCAGTTCTTATCCTGTGGGATTTAACTTGCAGGATGTTTGGATTGATATCATGAGATGATTTATAATGGGACACTCCAGTATTTTGAACATATGGATGGGTTGCAATATTTCTTGTTTGCCTCGTAAGCTTCATTGGTACCCAAATATTATGACTTGATCATGATTAGGAGCTTTGTTCTAGACTTATCTTCCCAAAAGAAAAGGAGAAGGTACTAAAGAACAAAGGGGAAAGTTCCATTTATTCACTCAGCCTATTTAGGGTTACATATTAAGTGTACAGCATTGCACTTAATGTCTAGTGGAAGAGCGCTGTATTCAGAGTTTAGAGTTCAGGGTGTAGTCCTGGCTCTATTGCCTAACTACTGTGTATCTTATCCAACTTGGAGTTTGTTTGGTGTCTTTCTCATAACATCAGGCTTGGATGACATCACAGAATACAAAAAGCTTTCACCTCATGTACTAGCAATTGGTATCAATGAAAAGAAATCTAAGGCCACACTTGGGCATAGAATAAAAGAATGCTTTTCATGAGCTATGGACGATGTGTAGGAAGTTACAGCATGTGTGCAACTTACTTGCTATCCTGGGTCTGATAATCCAGAAGGTTCCAATACCCGTATTCTCTTGCTTGATAAGGTGAGTCTTTGCCTTCTAATAATTTAAAAGCTCTGCCGATACGCATAGTTCTATTTAACTTAATTTAAAAAATGAAAGCACCAAAGGGCAGCTGACACAATGTAATTATTACAAATGCCCACTTATAAGTAGAGAAACGGCAGTTTTCCTCCCAGCACATTTTTTTTTTTTTTCCAGACCATTGCCTTAAACAGAACAGGAGAAAAATATAGTTTCCCCTGGTCAAACTGCTTTCCATATGTTTTGATGAGGAGTATTAATCCAAATCCACAGGTAGAATTCTGCCTGAGTTACTATTTAGCCAAAATGAGTTTAGTCATCTATGCCTCATTTCAGTGAAAACTTTGAATCTTTAAATAAGTCACATGAAGTTTAAAAATATAAGCAAGAGCCTTTTTGTATATTTTGGTCTAGGAGACAGATTTAACTCTAATTTGAAATTGTGTTTCATTAGGAATGTTTTCTTTTGACTATGGGTTTAAATTAAGATTGTTATACATAATAGTGTTAGCATAGGGAGGGCTGAACAAGGTCACTAAATATAGACCAAATGTGTGAGATTGTCTGTTTGTATGTACATATTATTTGTGAATGTTCATGTGTGTGCAAATGATGGCTCTACAGTCCTTAGTTTTAAATTGTACCCTTTATTTTAAAGAACGGCAATTGATGTAGAGCTTTATAAGCCCAAAGAGGATCAACTGAAGGAGGCCAATACATGCTTCGTGTATGGTTTTCTAAATTGTGTATTTCTTCTACTTCTGAGAAATGTGGTGGAACACTCCTTGTCATGTGTAGCTTATTGTTACAGAGAACCATAGGCTGTTGAGTCATATGATATCTCCAAAAACATATCTTCCTACTATATAAGCTTAGGCGTTAATTTATACGAGGGTGTTAGTCCTGTCTCTCCACATAGAAAAGAGTTTAACCATGTGTAGTAGTCTTTGAAAACCAATGATATTTATCTTAAAAACCATATGACATTGGCGATGGAAAGCTCTGTGTTTGGTTCTCGCCTCCTGTTTCACTGGAAAGATGAAGCTGTTTGCCAGTTGGACTCAGGGTTCATCATCACAGCAGTAATTCTTGACTCCCAGTCCAATATCTGTTCTTTCCTTAAGTAAAGAATAAAGACAATGGAAAACTGTCTGAAGTCACTTGACTATGGAAGAGACGAAATGGGACTTCTTATCCAATAATTTGGCCTTCCAAGGTGATGGTTTGAAAGCTGCCTTGAAGTTTTTCTCCTCTGGGGTGTCAGGATGTTTTATCATTATGACAATATGAAATAAATAGCTACTCCAGAATAGTGCTTTCCCTTCTGTTGTGGCTACCTGGAGCTCCTGGCTGGAGTTCCTATGGAATCTCAACAGTTCTAATCATCACGGGGTCAGGGTATTTTCTCCCTCCCTTCCTCATAGCTGAATTATAGCACATCACTACTTTCCTGTAAGTTTCTTCAGATCCTCTCTGGAGAGAGATAGGAAAGACAATAAATAAATAAATGAGAAGGAAATGATTTAGAGAGAATAGTGCCTTCTTAGCAGCTGACGTAACTTCTTTTCTAGTAGTGGTGGTGGGGTTCTTTTGATGAGAAACTTGTCTGATGAGTTTGTTGTAGGATAGAATGAAGTCCTTGGGTATCCAGATTTCAAGATGAGGTTTCTCTGTAGATGAAGAGGGACAAGAAAGACCAGAGATGGAGCTGCTAAGCACACAGACATGGAAAGAGACTCTCTGATGGGGATTCCCCTGCCATGACTCCGCAGACCTTCAGTAACACGAACAATCACAATAAGTCTGCGGTTGCTGGATTTCTGGTGGAAGCTGGCGAGGAGGCTGCCTTTTCTGTAGGAGATAGCACAGGAACGGAGTCAGCTGAATGGATGAAGTCGCTAACACCTGGCTCACATGTGATTATGTAAGCCACACCTCAGCATTTGGAATCCTGGAATGTAGCTTTTGTTCATTTGTAGAAGGCATCATCAAGAAGACCGAGCACGTTGTCTGATGTAAAGCCCCAACAGAGCTGCAGAGGGAGCCCCCATCATGGGTCTATCCGTAGATGCAGCTGCCCCTCCCTTCTGCAGTCCACATGATTTTTAGGCGAGGTGTGTGAACTCCCTTTGGTTAATCAACTTTCATACCTGGGTAGATTTTTGTCTCTATAAAAGGTCATCTAGGTTTCCTTTCCGCTCAGCCTAGTCAGGCTTCATGATCCCATTCTAATCTAACTTCAAATTAACTGCTGAGTAGATTTATAAGAATTTCATAATAATATTGGACATTTGGTTAGAGAATTATCTGCTCCACTTTCTAACCTCAATGAATTGGCCATGAAATTGCAGGAGTGCCATTAATGTCATTAAGCAATTCCTTCCCATTGTATTTATGTTGTTCTTTTTTTTTTCAAGGGAGGGGTGGTTTACATTAATTTATTGATTAGGTATTTTATTGCTACTTGATAGGAGTGGATCTCCTGTTTCGTGCCTTGTCTGTTTCCAGAGACTAGAGAGAGACTTTCTGATGGTGAGCAGGGTGATGCCATAACCCGGGTAAAAGATCCCTTTTGCTGCCTTTGTAGTCTAGTGGGCATTTAATATGCGGGAAAGTGAAACTACAGGCCGGAGTTCTGGCGCCGTCTTCTGAATACTTCATTTGGATGTACCGTAGGCACCTGAATCCCAGCATCCAACTGACACAAAGCTGCGCTAAGGACCATACCTCCTCTTCCACCCTCATACCCACCCACCCCCTGCCCACTTCCTGTTTCCCTTATGCTCTCAGACCCGCATCTCCTTCCACATCACTGCTCTGTCCTGATCCTCAAAACCTCAGTGGCTCCTCTCTTAGCCCCATGTTGCTGCTGATGCCACTCAGATTCCACTGCCAGTCCCTTGGCTCACGCCTTTGGCATCGATGGATTGATGTGACAGCCTCCTCACTGGTCTCTTTGTTCCCTTCGTGCCATTTTCCACCTTACTGCCAGAATGATCCTTCTGGAAGCAAAACAGCTTCTGTTACCCTTTGTTTCAAGCCCCCCAGTGGCTCTCCATAACCTTCCTGATAAAATGCCTATTTCTTAAGGTGATTCTGAATGAACTATCCTTGTTCTTGCCCTGCCAAATTTCTGTCCATTTCCTCTGCATGATACACAGTGAACAGGTTGGGCTTATACAGTGAAGAAGGCAGGTAAAAAACCTAAAGATTTCTCTCTCTCTCTCTGTCTCTCTCTCTCTCTCTCTCTCTCACACACACACACACACACACACACGTGCGTGTGCCTACTGACCATTAACCCTTCTTTTAGGACCGAGGTCATGGGTTAACTCCAGCTAGGACTCTTGGGCTAAGAAATGCGAAGAGTGTCACCTGGTCAGGCAAGCCTCTTGTTTACTTACTCTTGTTTACTTACTCCTTTTCTAGCAGAAGTTGTTACTGATGGACAGCTAACTTTCTCCTCAAATAATTTCATCTTTTTTTTCCTGCTTCCAACCTGTCTTCTGTGAGGTTTGGAACCAGGACTTCCCCAGCCAGAATCAGCTAGCGTCTAGCAAGGGCTGGAAGCTCTCATGTTCCTTCTTCAGAGTCCTATTGCACCTGTCGGGTTACCCACCTCTCTCTTCCTGGAGGGCTGGGGCGGGAGGGTGAGCCTTATGGTGCCCAGGCAACATGGCTTCCAGCAGGAACTGGAAGAGCCAAGCCTAGTGGGACTGGCCAGGCACCACAGAGGGCCAAAGTCACGGCTGCCTGGCATCTGAGCTCCTTTAATGCCCCTCTCCACCTTTACGGTTCCCTTGGGTGGTGGAAATGACCATGGTGCTCTGTGGTTCAAGGCCTGGCTAGTGGTTGATGCAGGCAAAGGTTCTGGAGAATACAATAAGCCCGAAAATGGCCAGAATGCATGAGGCATCTGCCAAAATCGAACCTATTGTGATGTCTGGCCCGCTTGGTGCTCTCCAAGCGCTCAGGGGTGGCAGAGGAAATGGAATCCATTTAGTTCCCCCGTGACTGCCCCCCCACCATGAATAGCCTGAAGAGGGTTTTCTTGTGAAAGCGTCTGCTTCAACCTTCTGTTTCTGTCCCGTGTTTTATTGTCTCCCCTCCTTTGCTGCTGCTATTTTACTGCCTCTACCCTGACAAAGCACCAGGTTGATTCTCTCGCTCTATGTGTCTGCCCGCTTGGGTGTCTAACCAATGTATCAGCCTCAGCTAATACATTAGAATTTGAATAAATGTATAACAGCAGGTAGCAAGTGACTGGTGACAGGGTGACATATTGACTTAATATCTTGTGTAATGTGATATGAAGGATGTGCCTTTTGGTGTGTATTTTCATTTTAATTATTTTTTGTTGCTTTTCTTAGGCAGACACTTGTAGGCAGCTTTGAGTAATTGTCTGAAATCATTAACATGTTTATTAAATAAGGAAGCAGAGTGCATTATCTAGCAAATCAATTATGTAAATGCACAAAAAGCATAAGAAATTAGTCTTTAACTATTGCTGAACTGCATCCATTTTCTAAATTATAGATGAAAGTTGCTCTGTGTGTGTGTGTGTGTGTGTGTGTACGTGTATGTGTGTTGGGGGGAGGAAGGTATATTTAGATTCATTTCCCTTTCTTGGAGTTTTAAAGCAGCAACAATTAATCTGTGATTTTCTTTGGCGGGGGACATTTCTGAGATACAGCAACTAGTAGGGATTTATGTAGATCCTTCATGTAGATGACAACAGATGGTCGGCTGTGAGAAACAGCAATTTCTATAGAAGGGTCTGGGCGAAGTGATAAACAGTGTCAGTGGAGCAGAAGCAATAGCATCTTTCCTTTGGATAACAGCAACACTATCTAGGGGAAAAAATCCCTCAACATATTTTTTAAACCAACCCATCATGCATTCTGATTTACAATTAAAATATTGTGAAAAGGATTTCTGCCATTGGCTCAAGTCTAATTTTTGGTGGCATTGGATGTTTTCATTTGGGAAACAGTTCCATTGGATATTGGGAAACTCAAGATACCTGCTATCTCATAACTCATTATTTAAATAAATTGTCCTGACGTTTGAGAGAAGCATCCTTCACTTTGTCTCCCTATTGCTTTTTTGTCTCCGAATTTTGTGGGTGTCTTTTCTGTGGGATTCATATAATGGGCCCTAACATAGGTTTCCAGCATATAGTCTGGAGTTTAGTGTTTAAAAGGAAAATGATGGTGCTGGGATACTACCCCCTTCTCTTGGCTGAACATATTTCCCCTGATCCTTTTTCTCATGGCAGTTCAAAGAAGAAGACTGAGGCAGAGATTCCACCTACTTTGAATTTTTCTTTTCGGAAAAGGGTTATGAGTGGATTAAAGTGTATTCAAAGGAGATAACAGAAAGATGAAGACGGGCATTCTAGGACTATGTGAAATTGTAGCTTTCTGAGCTAGAGAAAGACATTTGCCTGTTACTGTTTCCCAGTCTTTTCTTCTTTATAATGGAAATCATACCACTTATTTGGGTTACCAGTGGTTGCTTACAAAATGTTTTGGAAGCCAAAAGGAAAATACCCTGGGAGGTAGAAGCATGTTGTCAAAGGGAGCACACATCTAGCTGTAGCCTGGACTCCCCCACATTCAGTTGTATGACAGAGCACTGGTCACTTACCCTATGTGCATTCTGTGTCCATATCTGTAAGTTGGGAATGATAAGACATAACTTGCAGGATTGTTGGGATTACATTAGATAATGTATTAAAGTGCTTATTAGTATAGCAGGTACATAGTAGTATATCAGTAGCTCAGTTCCCTTTCCGAAAGTGTTAAGAACTACCGGGATTTGAGTTGAATTGGTGTAGTTTGCTATGCGTAAGATAAATACATCTAGATTTTTAAAATCTTTGTACAGATACCCTGTGTAGAGAAGTCAGTTTATGACACTGAGTGTAAGAGAATCCAAAAGATATTTTAGCTATAGTACTATGGAAACAAAAAAAGGCTTCTTTTTGATAGAGGCATATACCATCAAGATATCCTTATAGATAGGTATCTCAATTTCATGTTCAGATTTCCTTTTTGAACATTAATATTTTAAAAAATAACACAATAAAAAATTCAATATACTGTAAAAGGATATACAATGAAACCTAAAGTTTCCTATCCTTCTTTTGCTTCCAGACATACTCCCCAAAAGTAGTCGGTTTAATAGCTTTAGTGCATATTTTGGATACACATGTGACTCTACTATCTATAGGAACAATTCCTAGAAATGTGCTGGGTCAAAGGGTGTGTGTACTTTCAAATTTAGAAAGATCTGCCAAATTTTCCTCCAAGAGATCCTAGAGTTTCACATTCCACTCAACAGCATTAAGAATATCAGTATTAACAACTCTGTTGCCAACCATGTTATCTTTGCCTATCTGATAAGAGAGATGATACTCGTTTTGATTTACATTTTGTTATGAATGGAGTGAGCATCTTTTTGTATATTGACTAGCCATTATTTGCTTTTCTGTTTCTGTGAACTGTCTCCTACTAACAGTTGTGGCAGCTGTGCTGAGCTGCCCAGATCCCTCTGCAGGACCCAAGTTCTCAGTCCTCAGCTGCTGTGCATGTGGGTAGCAGAAGGAACTCAGCCTTTGCTGAACACACTCCCCTGGCCAAGTCACGCCCCTTTCCTTGGAATATCCTACATCCAAAAACTACAAGGCTCAGTTCCTTTTTTTACCAGTTTGGGACAACTCTGAATGGCCATCCCAGCTCCAGCTGCCTGTGGAACCAGCTGAGGTCTCTGTTGTGATTTCATCACTGCCTAACTTCTCTGACCACTCCTGGCTCCTTTCCTTCCTCTCTGGTTATTGATCCTGAGAATACTCCCCAATAAACTTGCACGTGACTCTCCACATCCTAAATCTGCTTCCCAGATTGCCCAGTGGAGGACAATAACCATACCCATTTTTACACAGGGTTCTTGTTCTTTCCTTAATGACTTGAAGGGTTTCTGTTTAGGAGAAATTAGCCTTTTATCTAACGTATTAGTTGCAGATACTTTTGTCTCTTTGTCATTTGCTTTTCACTTTGTTGTTGGTTTTCTTTGCCTTTCAGAAGTTTCTAATGCAATGTAAATTTATCATTTTTTTCTTTCTCTTTTGATTGACAGCATTTGGTTTTTGTCCCTTGCCTAACAGAGCCTCCCTTACGCTAAGATTATTGTTTTTCTCATGTTCCTTTGTTTCCGCTAAGATCTTTATGTTTTACATTTAAATATTTGAGCCACCTGGGATTTATTTTTATGTAAGACCTGAGAATGGAAGCAGCATTATTTTCTCCCTACTGACTGGCCAATTGTACCAACATATTTATTACACAATCCACCATTTTCCCACATCTGAAATGTCAACTTTATATAACAAATGTTTCTGTGTGCATTATGTCTATTTCTGAACTGTTTTTTCCCTCGGAAGACTGTTGGTTCGCTAATAACAAACCGTTCTAATTCCTTACCTTTACTGTATGCCTTAATAGCCAGTAGAGTTAATAACCTTATATTTCAGAGTTTTACTGGCAATGCTCACAGGTTAATTTTTCAGGTGCAATTTAGAATTAACATTCCAAGTTTCAAAATACTCTTATTGACGTTTTTATTGGATTCACATTAAATTTAGGGGAGAAAACATCTTTACGATGAGTCTTTCCATCTAAGTACAAAGTCTGTCTTTCCATTAATTTGCCAGCTTTTACGTCTCTATGTAGGATTTAAAAATTTTTTCTTGTGAATTCTTTACTTTTCTAAATTTATTTTTTTAAATGTATGCTCTTTTTGCTCTTAAAAATTCTTCTGTAAATTTAATTGGCTATTGTTTATACAAGCTATTTCTCTGTACTAGCTTTGTAAGCATCTACCTTTTCTCTTAATGTATCCATTCATTTTCAGTTGATCCTCTTTGGTGTTCTAGATACATACATGTATCATCTGCAAAAATAATAATTTTGTCTCTTTCTAATTTTTATTATTCATGACTTTCTTCTCATTGCACTAGTACTAATTAGAAAGGGTAAAATTGTAGGGTATTGGCAATGATCGTTCTTGTCTTAATAGGAATGCCTCTTAGGTATCATTTAGTATGATTTTGATACATTTATATCTATATCTCTTTCCCATATCAAAAATATTCATGGATTTCTATTTTATTAAGGGCCTGTTAAATCAGAATGGATTTTGATTTTGTCAGATGCTTTTTTAGCACCCGTGAAGATGATTATAGGATCTTTCTGCTATAATGTATTGATATTACGAATGACAGAGGTAAAAGTTCTGTTCTTGAATGATCCTAGTATCCCTTTAATAAGCCCTATTTGGTGGTGGTATCTTATTCTATTATTGCACTGGTGAATTCTGTCTGCTCATGTTTGAGTTCATATTTTTACATCATTATTTATAAATTAGAGTGATCTGACTTTTCTTTTTGGGTTATTTTTGTCACGTTTGAAATCAGTGTTACAGCTGTTTTGGAAAAATAACTTAAAAGTTTTCTTTCCTGAAAACATATTTAAATATTTTAATGGGAATCAGCATGAAGCAGCTTATCTGTTAGTGTCTTTGTCAGTGCTTCCCTAAATATGTCTTTTTAGAGGAACATATTTGATGAGTTATAGTTAATAATTGTCAAGATTGGACTGTCTTATTCAAAATGGAAAAGGAAGATGAAGGGGCTAATAGGTATCTTCCTGAGGAATTGAGAGATGCCAGAGGAGCTTGGAAATGTGCCAGCAAGTGCTCAGAGGAGGTGGGGAACTAGAGAATTCAACTGAAACATGCTGGAGATCCATATAAAAATCTTGGAGATATTCAGGGTAACAACAATAAACAAAACTTTATAAATGGTCTATATTGCATGTACTCTGAAATTAAGATTGTTTCTGTTATATTCACAGAGTGATCCTCTGACAAAATGTGAAAGGGGTAACTGCTGTCTTAGTTCCTTCTGTTCCCTTCTTTGTACTTTGTTCAGAGGCTCTCCCCATATTTACCCTCCTCTGTCATTCATAATATCAATACATTATACCTCTGTCATTTGTAATATCAATACATTATAGCAGAAAGATTCTATAATCATCTTCACGGGTGCTAAAAAAGCATTTGACAAAATCAAAATCAAAACCTCCTGTCCCTCCCCCTTTCCACTTAGCCCAGGATCCACTTGGAAGCACTCACCTGCTCAGGCATCAGACTCTCCTTCTCCGTCCTGAACCTACCCTGAGTGAGGCAGCTCTTTGCTTATGAGGTGTTAGTCCAATCCAAGCTCACGTGAAGGTTTGTCTCTGTGCTTCCTGCAGTCGACCTGTTTGTATTTCGCAGGGTGATTTGAGGATATTTAAACCCAAAGCAGTAGGTAGGGGCCTGCCAGGCAGGCTTGTAGGACCTTCCTGTGTGCCTGATAAAGCCACACTCCCCATTTCTCAGTCTGGCTGTTCTGGGTAGGGTCAATCTTGTCCTTATGAAATCAAGCCATAGTACTATTTGACTGAGCCTAATCGGTCTTGTATCTCTGAAGCTGTTGATGCCTTTTCTAAAGTCTTTCTGAGGTTTCTTCTCCAATAGATTTCTAATATTCTTTTGAAAATGTATTATTCTGGTTTCTTTTTTCCTTTCTCATGCTGGTCAGTGGGATTAAAATGGATCATTTTGCCACTTTTCTAGATTTTCTTTTGCTCTCTGGGTATCTCTCTGTTAGTTCTAAGCAATTGTGTTGGATTTTATAACAGGGCAGAAGATTACATAACATGTGTATTGGCTTAAAATCATCCCAGTCACAAATTGTTCTGATAAATACTTCATTCTAAATTCTACATTGAATACAAGCTTAACTGATCATGAAAAATTTATTCCCAGTAACATAGGTTGAAGAACATAATGTATAAGATAAATCTATGGATGTTGCATTAACCCCGAAGTCAATATTGCACCTCTTTGTATAGTCTATAAATATATCTCTGAAATATGAATACAGTGTTTTGAAATGTAGACAGAACTCCTTGATCAGTTTTTGGCTTTAAAAATAAAGAGGATTTTTTTGGGTCCAATTTACACTTTTCCGTTGTGATACTAACAGATAAGGGTACTGCAAATAGAATGGAAGTTGGTAGGATTTAGGGTTCTGAAAGGAGGTTTCTTGTGTGAAAAACAGCTTTTCTTGACAAGCTGCTTGTCAAGGTTTTCAACAGCCTCTCTTTTCATTTATTTATTTGGTTTGAGAGAGTTAGGAAGGTGTTTGGTGCTGGCAGCTCACATGTCAACACAAGACTAAAAATATTCCCCAAATATGAATATACAGTAGTTTATTCTTCTCCCCACCCTCCATCCCCCGCCCACTGCCCAGAGTACCAGTGTTAAAGCCCAGGCAAAGGGCTGACCCCTGATAAAACTCCCGTAAGGTCAGCTCTGTGCCTCTGCTATGAGGTTTTTTTTCTCCCATCCATAACTCCACATTGCTATTCCTTGATAAAGTTTTGGGGTCCCCTTGTAGATCTCTGGCTCACCAGTGGCTCCCATAGGGGTCAGATCATTCCTCATCACCTCTGTCTGTCATTGGAACATATCTTTCCTGGTTCCATTGCTCTGCATCAGGGCATTGTTTGGGAGTTCAAGCAGATAGCAGTTAAAAAGTGAGGAAGCAAGTCACATCCGGGTGGGAACATCATAGAGTATATGTTGAAGGAGATGGCACTTAAACTGGGTCTTTTAAGGATGAGTAGAATTTTGACGGGGGTTATTAATCAAGCACACCTATAGGTACTGGTGTGTTAAGTATCCCTGCCAGGCAACATAATTCCTTCACCTACTTTAAAAGCACCTGTATCCAGAGCTCTTAATGGAATCATGATATTGCTGAAAATTTTAGGTACCATGATGGGCCTTCTGCGTATACATAAGGCGAGTGAAGACAGAACAAACTTTTCTTCCTCTGTCTTTGCATTTTTGGAAGTGAGCAGACACTGGTAAAATGAGACCATTGACATGTTGAAGAGAAAATTTTGTCTCTTGAAAAATAAGTTCAACATTGTACATTCAGTGTACTGTGAATGTATATGCACACCAGTGGTTACATTTATAGCAGTACAACTGAGAATGTGCAAATGAAGTCTGGGAAGTGCCAAATGGTGTCCTCCAGCATCTCACAGAACTTTTCTGGTGTGAGAGGAACTTCCAATCAGGTAACAGTTCCTTTCAATCCAATCTATTTAACTATATTTTTAAAGAACACCTAGGACAAGGGGCTAGAATTTTCAGAAAACGAAGCTACAAGCTTTTACAGGTGGGCATCTTTTTATTTTTTCTTGTGATTTATTTTTAGGTGCTCGTCTCCTATCAGATCTTAAACTCACTCTGTCTCTCCTGCCCTGGTGCCAGCCACCGAGGCAGGAGTAGTCGACTCTCTCGGTTTCATTAAGAGGTTGGTGAGCAAGGGATTCCCCTGAAGCTCTCTCTGCAGAATTGAGCTCATCAGCTTCTCTGAAGTGCTCTGCTCCCCACAGTGAGAACAAAGTCCCTTAAAGCCACACAAGTACTGTTGGGCTGCCAGTTTAGGTGGCCTCCGGTTTAACTTGGTCACATTTTCTCACCTGCAAATCCAAAAGTTGATGTATTAAGACTCACCCTCCCTTTTTATGTCTCAGTCTTTTTGTGAATTACTTTTTATTGTTTCATTACTTTGCTGGTTTATTTTTATTTTCTAAGAAAGTAAGCAAGACTTTGGGTCTTTTGGGGCAAAATGTCCTGATTCTTCTCATCTATTTAGACAAGTGTTTCCTAGACTGTGCTCCGTGGAACGATGGTAATTGGTGAGGTAGCTGTAGTTGCTCTGTGGAAAATATTTCTGTGGTCACTTTAGTTTGGGGAGTACTGCCTACTCTGTCACCCCCTTGTTGCTTTTCAGTGCATATTAGCATTAAAGATAGAGAGTTTTGCAGTTTAAAAAGAAAAGTTTTTAACTTTTTTTTTTTTTTTTTTTGAGACGGAGTCTCGCTCTGTCGCCCAGGCTGGAGTGCAGTGGCGTGATCTCGGCTCATTGCAAGCTCCACCTCCTGGGTTCACGCCATTCTCCTGCCTCAGCCTCCCTAGTAGCTGGGACTACAGGCGCCCGCCACCATGCCTGGCTAATGTTTGTATTTTTAGCAGAGATGGGGTTTCACCATGTTAGCCAGGATGGTCTCGATCTCCTGACCTTGTGATCCGCCCGCCTCGGCCTCCCGAAGTACTGAGATTACAGGCATGCGCCACTGCACCCGGCCTGTTTTTTTGTTGTTGTTTTGTTTTTTTTTTTTAATTTATTTTATGCAGTGTCCCTGTCATGGCATTTATCTCTGTTTGGGTCAGCATTTGCAGAACATTTGTTTTTGCTTAGAATGGCTTTTTTCCCCCTCAGAGCACCTCTTGATGTCCCGAAGGGCACAGATGTTCCACAGAATGCAGCCTAGACTGTGTAGGAAAAGGCCCTCCCTGTATCTCCAGGAGCTTCTCTATCTATGGGGCACAAGCTTTTTGCTTGATCTGGAGGCACGGAGGGAGTTGGATTTCTTGCCATATAAAGGCTCACACATTTTTGTCAAAGGGCATCCAAAGATCGGTGCTTAAAACAGGCAAACCCTGCAACTTGAGCATTTTCAGAGTGGTCTTCATAACCCCGGGGGAGTAATGATGGCCAACCTGAAGCACTTAGATTTTTATATTGTATGAAGTCTGCTCTCCGAATATTTTTGTTCATACATCATTCAGCATACACGAAACCATCTAGCTCCATCCCACGTCTATGTGAGTCACTTTTTTTAAGTACTTCTTTTTTGAAAAGTGTCTCATGCTCATAGATAATTAGAGAGAAAAAAACAAGTAAAAATAAATCATGTTGTTTAATTTAAAAACGCAAATGAATCTTAAGAACCAAATACATATGTTTCTCACTTTCTTGGATTACCAAGAACTACCACCTTTGTTCTGATCCTATTCCAAGCATGTGAGTTAGTGTTTTTTACCATAAAAATGAATGATATGGAAACAGCATGTCAAAATAGAGGTGATTTTGTATTTATTCTTCCCAAATGACTCAATATAAAGAAAGCATGGAAAAGTCTCTGGTAACCATATGCTTTAGGTTAATGGCCCCCTGTATGTCTCTTTCCGAGGTAATTATGTTTTCCTGATGGACAATCACTTTCCAATTGATACATTTCTCTTTCAAGATTGTTACCCAGGAAATGGGATGTTTGAAGTAATTCATTATTGTTGAGTGAATTTACTGATTGTGTGATAGTTATGTCCGAATTGGTAACCTGTTATTACCTATTATTTCATCATTAAATTTAATGCATAAAATGTGTAATTTCATAGCTGTCCATTACTGTGTTCATTTAATGTAATGCAAATTGATTGTTCAGCAAGAGTGGCACTCATCTAAGCACATGTTTTAAATTTCAAAATGCTAAATGCAGTTTAGCTCTGTTGTGAGCCCAGGAGGAGGTGTGTTTGTGACTCTGGAGAAAATCTGTGTTGGGAAAGGTCCAGCACAGTGGCACAGCACTGTGACTTGCTGCTGCAGGCTGATGCCACTTAACTGCAGGCTCAGCGAGGCCATGGGCACATGCTGTCAGGAAAGAGGACGTTTTACAAATGGGGATAAGTGTGTGCGTTATACTCATTTTGTAGGAAGAACTTAAGGCCTATTCCTTTAAGAAAGTTAACGTTCAAAAACACAAAAGGCAATTGGGCCACAGTCTCCAGGTTTGGGCCGCTTTGGGCGCCTGAGAGAAAATGAAAATTAGAGCTCTAACTGCTGTTGCTGTTATTGTCTGTGTTGTATGAGCTACAGAGTGAATGA
Organism: Mandrillus leucophaeus; assembly: GCF_000951045.1. Lineage (NCBI taxonomy): Eukaryota > Metazoa > Chordata > Mammalia > Primates > Cercopithecidae > Mandrillus > Mandrillus leucophaeus. The sequence continues at coordinate 642,344 of NW_012106731.1, forward strand.
ATGATGAAGAGCCTGGAGAGAAATAAAACATGTTGGAGTTTGTAGTCTTCAAAGGATAACTTTAGAATACGCAGAGCTAGATTTGGTGAGGCTGTTATTTTTCATTTACATGTTGGTCATGTTTATTTTGGTCTGGAGAGAGAACTCTGCCACCCTGGACAGCCTTGCTTCTTTCCTTCCTTCCTTGCTTCCTTTCTTCCTTCCTTCCTTCCTTCCTTCCTTCCTTCCTTCCTTCCTTCCTTCCTTCCGTCCGTCCGTCCGTCCTATTTTTGAGGGGACTCTTACCCGCTGTGGTCTCCAGTCATTGGATGCTGGACCTTCTCTTCTTGGAATCAGTGGATGCCAAAAGAGCAAATTCCAGGAAATATCTTATGTAAAGCTGAGGCCATCTAGATTTTGGACTCAAAATAAAGGTGATATTCATGAGCCTTATTTTAAGAGCATAAACTTTAGGAAGAAATGGTGTCCTGTAGCGGAAGGCACTGTGAACAAAGTTTCAAATGCTTTGCAGTGAAATGTGTTATAATTGCCATCATTATGGTTGGCATCCTCACTGCCAGCCTTGAGTTGGTTCATGAGTCCCAGTAACTCTGAATTATACTGATTGAAACCCTTTATTCTGAAGGACTGCTCTTTTGACTGTGTGTCCACTTCTTGTTTCTTTACGAGAAATCAAATCCCTTTTCTTCCTCAATTCTGTCTTGTGGTGACAATGTGCTCATGTGTTTTGTCTTGTTGTAGTCTATTGCATTTCTTTCTTTAATGAAAAAAATAGTAGCCACACTTTAAAAGAAAAAAAAAAGGACTTAAATGATTTTGCTTGAACTGTTGATAATAACTATAGATGAGAACCCAAACGTTTGATACCGGCTACAAATGTGTTCAACTATGAACTTCAGCACCACTATAATGGACCCACCTCTAGCATCACACGTAACAGCTGGATAACAGTGCCTGTCAGCATCACGTAACTGTTTAAGAAACAAAATGGGGGGAAATGGTATATAGGAGGATAATTTAGGTAGTATAAGAAGAAATTCTCACATGGTCTGGTAGATAAATCTTTCAGATGGGAGGGGGTGGGCGGTACTATTTAGGTGGGGCAGGGAACGCCAGCTTCTGTGCTTGTATGGCCAGGAACTATTCCACCCCCTTTCAAGAATAGTGGAAAATAAATCTGGAAGCGGCACACTACATTTAAACCAGGGTCGACCCCTAAAAAGGAAGACAAGTGATAAACAAAGATGTGCAAACAAATACCACCTGGACATCTTGGTAACCTTTTATCTTGGACGTTTGATGAGCTGGAAGCTTTTATTTCCCCTCACAGCTTTTCATTTTCATCTTCTTCATCTTAGCCTGTATACAACTATGGGTTAGTTTTACTAGTGTTTCAAAGGTGACAGAGAGATGGCTAGTTGAGTCAAGATGTTAAGCACTTAACTTGGCGCTCTCTCGTGTCATCTGAGACCATGTGTGGTTTGGCTGTCGGTGATGCTCGGTGTCTGTTAGATTTTCCAACGGGCTAGCTTGTCACTTCCACCTGTCTCTTAGTTCACCACCCCTGCTTCTAGCAGTCCTGCTCTCTGCTTCCCTGGTGCCTGGCAAAAGCAGCTCTGCAGGGGGTATAGGGATGTATGAGAATTTTGTAGCCACATGGTTGTAGGATTTGGTGGTAGTTGTGGGTTTTTTGTTTTTTTTTTTATGTGGAAGTACAAGTTTCTGACGTTACGAATGTGAGAATAGCATCAAAGTGTGAGAAAAACTCTCACACTTAGATATTATTCTAACACTTTGGGGAAAAAATAGGCTTTATTGGCAGTTTGTGTCTGCACTTGCTGTAAGTAGAATAGATACTATTAGTCGTCCAAAGTTATGATAGGAACAGAGAACACAAAAGTTTTGTTAAAGCAAACATTTATTTTTAAATTTATTTTTTATTATTTTTATTGCTTTGAGACAGAGTCTCTCTCTGTGGCCCAGGCTGGAGTGTGGTGGCACAATCATGGCTCACTGCAGCCTCCACCTCCCATGTTCAAGTGTTTCTCATGCCACAGCCTCCCGGGTAGTTGGGACTATAGGCACGTACCACCACGCTTAGCTAATTTTTATGGTGTGTTTTTTTTTTTTTTTAGTAGAGATAGGTTTTTGCCATGTTGGGTAGGCTGGTCTTGAACTCTTGGCCTCAAGCGATCTGCCTCCCTTAACCTCCCATAGTGCTGGGATTACAGGCATGAGACACTGCAATTTTTTTTGCTTGAAATCTCTCAGGACAGTGGTATGCTGGACAGGGGCTTGCTTGAAATCTCTCAGGACAGTGGCATGGAAGTGGCCTGGAAGGCTATTTTTTTGCTTGAAATCTCTCAGGATAGTGGTATATTGGGCAGGGTCTATGATTTTATAGGCAGTAGTAAATAGAAGACTGGGGAGTGAGCCAGTGACCCACCGAAGAAGGAAACTGCCTACCCTTTCAAAGGCCCATAGAACTCTGAAGAGTCTCAGTGTGGTCACACCTGTCAGACGCTTGTTTGTGTCACGTATACTGCACCAAGGACAACCAGAACAAGGTCTAAGGTTTGAACATTGTGGTGTACATTTCATCATCTAGAATGTGATTTTATAAGCACATTTGTGTTTGAATAAATCAACATTGGGCCATTGCATAGTTTTGTATTATTCCTACCCAAGGTGTTGAGAATAGGAATTCTTGCTGCACTTTTAATGGGTTAATAGTAAAGGCTAATACTTATTAAGTGCCTCCTCTGTTCCTGGCACCTCCTCAGTGTTTTCCAGGGATTCTTTGCTCCTGCCTTGCAGAGTTTATGAGATACTGTTAGAGCCTCTGGCCTTGTAAATGAGGAACCGAGGCACAGAACCTTACACAGGGAGCTGGTATTCACACCCCAGCAGCAGGCTGCAGAGTCGGTGCCCTGATGTTACTGCACTAGATGTTCTTAAGTGGGAAAGGGGATCTTTTTAAAGTCAAACTGATGAGGAAACTTAGTGTATTAACACTTTAGATCATCAATAAGCCAGCAGACCATTCTGCACTTTCAGGCTGGCTTGGCCAAGCCAGTTCTTAGACTGTGAGGGAGGGACATAAAGTTTCCTTGAGCCATAAATGGCTAAATCAGGGTGCTCATCCTGAGTCCCAAATAACAGTTCTGATGCCAAAGTAAAGAAACCCAGGGCTGTTCACATAGTAAGTTGTGATTCCAGAAATCAGTGACCTACCTGCTTGAATCAGCAAGAAATCAGACATATAGTAAAAGAAACCAGACAGTGATTTCGACAAACAAACTTGGCCTCTCCTTTCAGTTGCGTTTTGGCAAGATGTTGATGAGACTTTGCCTTCCTGTGGGAGAATTTAAGTGTATTTTGCTACAGTTAGAGATTTATTTTCATTGAGCCTGATGATGCAGTAGGAAGAAGGGTAGGCGTTAGAAAAGGTAAGGGGGTGGCATCAAAGCAAATGTTCCCAGATTCCTGGAACTAAAAAGAAACCTTAAATATAATGCCGCAGCACCCAGTCAATTTCAAGAAAGGACTGGTTTATCTCAGGTTGGAGGAGAACAGAGAAGGTAGGTTCATGAGGTGAATGTAGTCGTGGCTCCAGAGTACCTTCACTCGAGCCAGCAAAACTTTTGTCTGTCTGGGCCCTCCTTGGCCATCCTGACTTGTGACTCACCCTTTCCCTTGGGCTTGCCTGACATTACCGAGTCAGCTGACCTCATTCTCTGATCAGCCATCAGCCCTCAACTCTCCGGGTTTCTTTATCCTCATAGATACTTCTCCAGATTCTTTTTGCTTTGGGTCATTTTTGGTTTAGTTTGTTTTGTTTTCATAATAAGGTGGTTATGTAACCTTGTGGAAAGGGTAAATGTAATTTATTTTACTGTTACTACAATCATTACCTTAAGTCTTCTGAGAGTTCTGCCATGCACATTGTTACTATTCCATGGTTACAAGGCTCAGGAAGATGCAAAGAAGAATGGCTTTCTCTTCACACCCCCAGAGGGCATTAGCAGTTACCATGCAGAACATTATGTATATTATCTGATTGATATTACTTTATATGCATAATTTGGGAACATTGTATTTATTATCTGATTGATATTACTTTATATACATAATTTGGAAAGTATTTCCTTAAAAAACAGGACAAGTTTTTTTTGGGGGGCAGTGGGGAGGATAATGAACAAAATGTTTTCCTTATATGTTTTCTAGTATGAAACATTTTCTAGTATTTACAATTTTACTTTTAGAGAGTTTACCTTTTGAAGCATACTTAGTTACTATTAACCTATTGTGTTCCCATAGTTGGATGAAGCTAATAAAAAAGCAGGCTATTTTTATTAACTGCCAGATTTCACAACAGTCGAGTGTTCCATTTTGATACAAAGAGATATATAGCCGGATTTATTCAGCAAGTTCTTTATATTTATAAAAGTGTCAACCGTGAAAACAGCATACATTTATACAGGTCAATCATATAAATGTACTGAGCAAATGGTGGTACCAAATTTATGGGCTGCGTTTCCCCTGCCAGCAGTATAGTTTAACCTTATTTATAGAACAGTAGGTAAAATTGGTGTTTGTTCTTCAGCTGTTTGCATTTCTGACAGCAGGACTGTTACAAAAGACTTAGTATCTATGTAGAAGCTGAAGGAAATTCTATTTATGTTTATAATTGCTAAAGAACAAACCCTAAATTATTGCACTTCATTTTTTTTTACAACTAGAATTATAGCATATTGAAATCTACATTTTCATTATCTTTTGACATTACTTATTAAAGTATCATGTGATTACTATAAAAATAATATTGAAAAGAAGGATAAAAGTCTTCTATCCTTTTATCCGGAACTGGGATATGTAACACCTATAAAATCGGGTCAAGGGTGATTATACTTTACCATGAAAAAACTTTTTAAACAGCAAGAACAATCTAGCTGGAAGACACTTTGTTGAATTGTCTTTGTTTTTTCGTGATGGAGGTCCTGGTTTATCAATCATTCAAACGTCTGTTAAGATTAAAAAAAAACTAATAATTTTCCTGTTGACATGTATGTATGCTAGCATTTAATGTGGTTAAACTTTGAGGAAATTAAAACAAATTGAATTCATTTTTCTGGAATGATACTGTTTCTGTAAACCACTAGATTATATGCATTTCAATGAATTTCTACTTCCATTTTATACCAAGAATAGATAGATTAGTGAGTAAATTTCTCCTTTTTTAAACGACTTGAATGCAAATCTGATTTCTATTTTAAAAGGAGAGAGGGAGGGAGGGAAGGAGAAAGTGAGGGAGGCCATGGAGAATGCCCCAAGGGGCATGAATTCTACCCGTATGTTCTATCTCCACTAGCAATCGGGGTTACAGCATCTACCCCCAGTTCCAATTCTGTGCTGTTTTTTCCAAGTGAAATTTTTCCTATTGACCAATTATGAAATTTTACAAAAAAAAAAAAGAGAGAGAGAGAAATGACTTGCTTAGAGTTACACATCCGTTTGGTGGCAGAACTGGAGTCCAGTTTCATTTTTCTCACTCCTGCCCTACCCCTCCCCCAGCCCTGCCCACGCTGGAAGTTCTGCTCAGTATGTTTTTCCACTGTACCAAATTGAGCTGCGATGCTGGCACATTGCCTTTCATTTCATATTAAATGAGTGAATACATGAAAAGTGCTTAAAGCACTGTCTAATGGATGGTAAGTAGTGTAGCATATGTTCTCTTAGTAACATTATTACTTCTATAGCATGAGTAACTAGATCCCAGGTCCTCCAGGTTTCCAGTGGATGGACGAAGTCCCCTATAATTTCCCTCAGTCTTTCCCCAGGAAGTCCTCAGTCCCCACCCAACCCAACCCAGGAGTACCTCCAAAGAGACTGCAGCTGTGTCTCTAGAGAAATGCTGAAGTCACCTTGCTCCAGCAAGTGCTGCTGAAATCTGCTAGTAGTCTCTGACGAAAGAGTCTAGATTTATTTTCTACAGACAATTCAAAAACTTTTTAAACATGGAGTTATTTATTAACAGATAAATACACAAAAGAGTGAAAGCATTTTGCTAAGTCACGAGTGGGATGAGGCCACCTGGAGAGTTAGTGAAATAAACCCTGGTAAAAGCACATGGTCAGGAATGTTAGTGACCGTCAAGTTTACACCCGGTGTTCAAGTGTTGTGACCTGGTTGGCCAAGCATCGCACGCTAATCCTTCCCACTCTTGAGTGACGGGTGAGTGACTTGGGTTTTGCCTCACTGGGTATTACAGAGGGCTGAGTAGTGGGTGCATCGTCTGAACTATATACGTGTACTAAAATAATTTATATGCATATAATATTGGTTAGACTTATACTTGGAGTCAGGAGACCTGGGCTTCACTACTATTGATGAGTTGTTTTTAAAGCTTGGCTGGGTCTCAGTGATACCAGGATTAATTGTGGAGATAGATGCTCACCTTCTCTTCTTTATTTCTTCTTGAAGCCCTATGTTTTTTAAACGTGATTCCCATTTTATTATGAACATTTTGAAATGTGCAGAAAAGTTGAAAGAACTGTTCAGGGAGCACCCATTCTAGAGTGGATTTTAATAGTAGTAATGCTACCAACCACTACCATGTACCAAGTACTTCTGCTCCAAGTACTGTGCTAAATCATTTACCTATATTTTTCTCATTTAATCCTTTGAGTGACCTTGTATCTAGATATACTTATCTCCATTTTATGGATGAGGAAATTAAGCCCCAAGTATATTAATACTTACTCAGTACTTTAGCTATTAAATGGCAAAACCCAGTTTGAACTCATGTCTATAAATTCTGAATTCTAAGCAGACCTTCCTGCCAAAACATCTCACATGGTGAAAGGCAATCCATCCGCAAAGCATTCACTTGGTTCCTCCATTTTCATAGAATCCAAACCCGTAAAGCCCACCATAAAATACTGTCTTTTCAGATATTTTCTTTCCTGAGCCTCTGTTTTTTTCCACATGTGAAATGAGAGGGTTGCGGAAGATTTTGAAGTCTTTGGCTCTGAGATCATGTAGAGCCAACTCCCAGCATCAGAAACCAGATATATACATTTATCTCACCCTTTCCAAAACAAATATGAGTTGTGTCCATTTTATAGATGAAAGAGTCAGTAAATTATTATGCTAATATGATTATAACCAGTATTATTATTTCTCTTCAGAGCAATGGAAAGATATTCATTAGGCACTCAGGACCCAAGAGGTGTCTAGTGATATTGTTATCTCTCCTTCTCTCCATTCCCTTTCTGCTTTCTTTCTTCCTGTTTTTCTTCTTCCTTTCTGATAAGGAAGGGAGACACGATCAGGGTGCAGCCGTGCAGAGCAGTTTGGAGTTTATAAGCAGTAATCTTAATACACCTTTCATTTCCTGTTTGTAAACACTCTGAGGAAATGGAATGCATTGGAAACCCTGTTTACTGAATGTGTGTTGGTCTTTTTGATGAAGAAGTGGGGGGAGAGTGGGGATCTGCCTCCTTGTTCCTCTTTTCTCGGTTCTGCATCTCTTTCAGTTACAGGCAGATCTCAAGATGAGAAATTTAAGACAGGAAACCAGGGAGATGGAAGCATTGTCCTTCTCTTTTTAAATTCCTCGTGAAGCCCTGGTAGGGTTAGCAGAGTGCCCGGAATTTCTGATCCTTTGATTGAACTGTCATTCATTAGAACCCAAGCTTTGAACTCTGTCATTTAAAACATTATCACATTTTTTTATCGCAAATTATACATAACATAAAATTTACTGTTTAAAAATATACCAGGCATTGACTTGAAGTGCATTCACAGTGTGTAACCATCACCACTATCTAGTTGCAGACCCTTTTCATCCTCCAAGCGGAAACCCTGTACCCATTAAGCGTTCATCCCCCATGACCTCCTCTCCTTAGTCCCTGGAAACCACTAATCTACTTTCTGTCTCTGTATATTTGCCTTTTCTAGATATTCCATAGAAATAGAATCATTACAATATGTGGCCTTTTGTGTCTGGCTTCTTTCACTTAACACAAGGTTTTCAAGAAAGCATTGCCATTTTAAATCGCCAGGTATTTTTCTATTTCTTTCTTTTTTTTTCCCCGCTCTCAAATCACAAATGACACCCAATTTTTTAGCCTCGTGAAATACCTTCTGTAATGTATAGAGGAGGAAAATATCTAGAAGTGAGGAAGATATCTAGAAATAGGAGATCAAATGAAGAGTAGACATATTTCCATAATGACTTGTAAAACTGCCAAATGCAGAGTTTGATTTTTTGCCCAGCTGGAAAGTCATTTAGTGTTAACGAGACATGTGAATTCTTAAAATTATTCATTTTTAAAAATTATTTTCAGCTATTTAAATTAATGACACTAAGTTATTATTTTGTAAAGGGTTAGGGGCACTGGTAGAAGGGAGTGGGCCCAAGGCAGGCGCATGCCGCCACGGCCATTGTCTCTTCTTGGGTGCCATGTAAATGAGCGTGCAGGACCAGGTTGATTGTTCTCATTCCTGGGGCCATCGTGTGCTGATTGACTTTGCTTAGCACTTGACTCTTCTTTCAGGGTGCATTGCCAATATTGGGTTGTGTTCTGAGAGACTAGATCCCTTGTGATCTGCTTTTACTCCCCTGGAGGAAATTCGGGAGTTATTTCCTCTTCCCCGACAGATATCACAGCAGTCATATGTGTCCCTGGCAGTTGGAACCAGAGAAAGAACATTTCAGCCCTTCCATAAAGCTGGAAAAACCATGGGAATATATGTAACAAAATCGATTGCACACCCCAGGATTTCTCTCTCCCCGTATCCCTGAGTTATCTAACGTAATCAACAGCCTCATAGGTCTGCGCTCATGGTATCTGTAATTATATTCATTTGTATGGATGCCCAGGGAGTTCCAGTGACTGGCCGTGTAAGTGGTTAACTGCAAACAGGAGCCTGCTGGAATTACAGCATCATTGGAGGTCCTGCACATTTCATGTGACTGATTTTAAGTTTATATACTATTTAGATTTTTTTTCTTGCTGTATTTGCAGTTTAAAAAATAAAGGTAAGCTAATAATTCTCAGGTCAGTTTGTGTTTTTTTTCTAGTGCTATAAAAGTCTACCCTTGCAGAAACACACGCACAGACACACACTCACAGCAATTGTGATATAGGGGAAATATACAAATCATTCCACCTTAAGTAGAAATGATAAGTAAGCTGACTCTTGAAATTATGTTTCAGTGTGAAACCAAAAGCATTTTCCCTCCCTTTCTCCTTCCCTTGTTTTCGTCCTCCAGATTTAAAATCCTGTGGGTAAGCCTCTTCCACTGGACTGCATAATTAGGTAGATTAATTAGCACCTGTCCTATAGCTGTAAGAAGCTGATGCATACAGTGTGGCCTCATAGTCTATGCCAGACCACTTAAAAAGAAACTGTGGGGGTCCAGTGGCTGGTCTTTGGACATTTTCATAAATTAAAAATATTGAAAGCCAGCCCAAGTACTGCGCCCTCACCGGAGAGCTGGACGGGTGAATGGAGTTGTGCTGGGTGATCCGTCTGGATGGCCCATGGTAATGATGACAAATGAGCCCAAGGACAACTATTGAAAAATGCTGGAAGCCTGAGTTCTGCTGTTGAAATGTTCTGTCAAATTAAAGAAAATCAACTTAAATGCCAGCCGCACCAATCTTCTAGAAGGCAACTGGAAGGAAATTCCAGAATCATCAGACGTGATGCATACTTGGTGTTGACTGCCATTCATTTCATTTGTGCATCGTGTTGTAAGAAAACGAAGCTTTGGGTAGAAGGGACGTGACTGCCCATTGCTTTGGAGATCTGTTTGCTAGACATTTCAAGTCACAGAAATAACATACAGTTTGAACAAAGAGCTGAAAAGCTGTGAAAGTCACATGTGGACCTTTTTTTTTGTGACTCCATTTCCTAACCTCACACAGATTCCATCTCTTGAATCCCACCAGTTTAAATGCTGTGTTTAATTTGTTTAATAATCTGCATGAGGAAGATTTAATATTCCTCACATGTCATTCTCCAAAGCAAATTGGTAATAGTATTATTAAAGTTACTCCATCATGAGACATAAATTGAGTCCTTTCCACTCAGAGAAAAACTGCCAAGCATTGTTTAACACACACTCAAGGTCAGGGGGCACAGTCAGAAGTATACATGGAAGCAGTTCGAAGACTGTGACACTCTGCCTTTCAGAGAAGGTCCCCTGCTGGATCTTTCCTGGGTAGGTGTCTAATATAGTAATATATTTATAATTGGATTTTAATTGCAATCTGATTTTAGTGTGTGTATGTTTCAGTTTGCCGCTACCAGAAGGATGAGGCTCCAAATGAAATTATACAATACCTCTCCCAGGGCAATTTGTTCTCCGCCAAAAATATATTGGAAGAATAAAATGCATGCAGTGTTGTTTGCCTTAGTTTATTGACTTAACAACCTAAGTTGCTTTCGTCTTTGGTGTTTTATCTTGCTTTGTGGTGCACTCCAGCGGCATGGAATGGTGGAGAGAGCATGGGCTGATCGCAGTCTCAGGGAGTTCCAATAGGGAGGCCCTGTGTATGTTACTTAAACACTTTAAATTTCCATTTTCTCTTCTGTAAAATGGAGATAATGATATTTATCAGATGTGTGTGGGAGGGTGTTTTGATAATCAAACAGGATAAGATGTTAGTATTCTATCTGGCATCTACAATAGGAGGTGAAAAAATTAGTCACTTGTTCATTACAACTCTTTGAAAATGGATAATTTTCTTATTTCATGCTCTTCATTGTCCCTATACAGTAGTCATTTTTTAAAAAGCAAGGAGGGGGAATGAAGCGATGTTGGACAAAAGGTGTAGGATTTCAGTTAGGATGAATAAGTTCTGGATATCATACGATAAAGTGACTATAGTAAATAATAGTTTATTATAAACTTGAAAATTGCTAAGACAGTAGATTTTAAGTGTTCTCAGTACAAAAAAAAGGTGTGTCTAAGTTGATGGATATGTTGATTAGCTGGATTTAATCATTTCACAATGTGTACATATATCAAAACATCATGTTGTATACACATTGTACATATATTGTAAACACATACAATTTTTGTGTGTCAGTTACATTATAATAAAGCTGGAGGGGAAAAGACATCTGAGAACCTTTGATGATTTTTAGGGTGTGGAGACTCTATGTCTGGCTGTCAACTGGAGGGCTGCTTATGTTAGCCAAGCCTGGTTCCTTGTAGCCCCAGATGAGGAGCTTTCTAAAGAAAAGTGACCAGAATTCTTCCCATTACTCCTTACACGACTGCAAAACTATAATTTAATGTAATACAAGATTTCAAAAAGATCACAACATTAATACTTGTGTCAATTGGTATTGTAGCACAGCTTCCCAACATGAAATTTTGCTTTTCTGGATCCTGTGCCACCATTCCTGTGGCAATACAATCCTGTTCACAGTAAATGTGATGATAGTTCACTGCCTTTTAGCCAATTGATTTTTTAAAATGTGCTAATGGAACTGGTTTTATTCAAATGAAAAGCATTCGATATTAGGGCTTTGGTGGAAAATAGGAATTTTAGGTGTATCCGTGTTGACCCTTCTGATTTGAAACTGGAAGGAGAAAAGAGGAAGGACAGAACAAGAAAATTCTTGCTAAACAGAGGAGTCAGAGGCATCGTCAATTTTCAAAAATGAATTCGTTCATGGAGCAATAATTGAAATGGTATAATAAAGTTCCTTTTGTAATCCAGTTTTTGTAAAAAGGAATATTTGGGATAAAATAATATAACATATTCATTGTGATCTAACAAACAATCTGATATACTGTATAATTGAAATAAGCATGAATGCCACAAAATTTGTTGGCCCTTTGTGCCCGCTTGTTCAACACCACTGTGCTCTTTTTGTCAGGATAGTGGAATGGATGTATTTTGTGATCTAATAGTATCAATAAAGAAATTAACTGCTCTTAATAGCAACAGCCCCCAAGTTTATAATTTGGTAATACCTTTCTACCTGAGACAACAAGGATAATACCCAAATGCCATTAGATTCCATAAATATGTATAGGGTATTCAGTGTCACATTTTTTAGTATCCTTATCCCTCTTGCCTTCACAACATGCACTTTTTACAACAATACGATAGTTGGCTTTTGGTATGAATACTAATGTTAATAGATGTAAAATATGACATTTAGTGGGTAAAAAAGGTACAGTTTTATGTTTTATAGCCAATTTATTTTCATCACCACCAACGTTGCAATAACAGGAAGGGTTGATGATAAACATTTTTAAATTTGAAAAAATCCAATTGATCCCCTCCGTTTCCAAACACACACTTTTTCTTTTGCTTTTTTGCAGGAGTGGAATAAGAATGGGTTGTATAAGGAAAGATCATGTTAATGCCTGCCATGGATTAGATGCTGGAAATAAGACCCAAAGATTATAATGGAATAAAAAGGGGATTACAGTGATAGAGTCATATGAGGTCAGAGTGGAAGGTTAGCAATCAGCTAGTGAAGTGTGATCTTCTTATCAGATGGAGAAACTGAGGCTCAGAGAGGGGTTCAGTCTTACTCAGAGTTGCAAGGCTCCTTAGTAGCAGAGCCTGGGTTTTAAAGTCTTATTGATAGAGGTTTTATTGCTCCCAGGCAGGATTTGAAAAGCAAAGGAATTGAGGAAAAGTTATGCTGGGAAAAAAATAAAAGAAGGTTGAAAAATAGTTAAATAAATATAAATAAGACATTGCTTTTAAAGAATGACCTATGTTGGAAACTAAAGGGTTATTCTTCTCTTGGGATTCTCTGGCTAGAAAGCCACGTTCCAGTGCGTCCCTCTTCTGCTGTTGGTCTCCTGAGCTTCCTGATGAGAAGCAACACTTGTGAGACTCCACACTGTGCTCTCAGGGGGACAGAGAGGGTGCCGAATCGGCATCAAACGCGTCGGGAGCCTCCCCAGCTGCCTCCAACTGCATCCATTTTGTTCCTGCCTGGAGGTAGACTGCAGTCAGGATCCGAATATATAGGAAACAAAACCTACCAGCATGAATTATTATAAGCTGTACCCACTAGAATATAAAAATAGTATTTTCCTGGTGTTTGCATTATCACTGAGCCCTGATAAGGGAATTGCTTAAAGGAAAAGCAGCCAATGCCTAAATGGTGGGGGTGCCAGGCTGCATAATGGGCTGAGCAAGGCGGGAGGCTGGCCTCAGGAAGCAGCGAGGGAAATCTGCTTTGAAGGGAATAAGCAGAGCTGGCGTGGTGCTGGGTGCTGGGGGGTAAGGAACCTTCACACAGGCCTCCAGTGGCTGTTTGCATGTATGTATTGAAGTCTGAGGCCTGATAAACATTTCATTTAGTAGAATAAGCAGAGACTTTGAGACCTTTGCAGCAGGCTGAAGTGAATTGCTCTTGTGTTCTCACCAGCATCCTACCCAGAGGTGTGAAGTACCTGGAATGGTCGGCCCCAGCATGCAGGAAGTAGACAGTAGCGTCATGCCCTTCCCTCTTATTTCCCAGGTATGGACATAGAGGTTGGGGAGACATTTCAGGTCAGAGGCAGGTTGGGAAGTCTAGCTTAGGCCTCTGCTAAAGCTGTGCTTCTCAAACTTGCCTGCATGTTAGAATCTCCTGGAAGACAGGGAAGGGACAGTTAAAAATCCCAATGCCCATACCACACCCCAGACCAATTATATTAGAATCTCCAAAGGGCTGGGGAGTCCAAGCATCAACATTTTTAAGCCTACCTCACCGTTTCCAGTGTGGATCTAGAACCAGTGAGTGAGACCATCCGAACTTGCAGATAGTTTTATATGAGGAAATTTTTGAGGATTGTTTGTTTTGGGAGACATGAAACTCTTCAGGGGCTTTTCATGTGTCCCCTAATACGGATTAGACACCTGGTTTAGCCCAGGGCAGGGAACAGGTCCTGCCCTTACATTATTTTGAGCAGTGTATTTGCAAGGTTTAGCTGCTCCGTTTTGACACATATTGGTCTGTGAGTGAATGCAAGAAGCTGTTTCCCATCCCCTTCCCTGCTCCCCCCTCACCTCACTGGCAGTTCACTCAGCCTCTGGTGTATCAAGAAAAACCCTCACTGCCCATGTAGGGTGCACCCCTACCCACTGCCCTGAGAATAGGGCAGAGCTGAGACAGAAGAGTGAGTGACACCCCGGGAAAGCAGCTTCATCATGAGTCGATTAAAACCCCAGCCTCCTGACCTCCAATCATAAGTTCCTGGCCCTGGGAAATAGCTCTCTAATGGCCTCTGGGCGATAAAGCAACAAGGTTGAAATTGAGGTTACATTAAAGCCTAATTTTCTTCGGAGGAAAAATGTGCAAATGAATATGAAAGTGACGTACCTTTGTAATCCAGCTGCTTGCCTGTGCCCAAACATCCTTAGCCTTTTGTCTCAATTTTCTCAGTACAGCATGTGCCTGAAGCTGCCCGAATATATTTTACTCAGTAATGTACAGGCAAGAAGCTTTATCTGGGGTGTGGGCAGAGAGGATGGCGTAGCTTACATTTAGGGCAAATCAGGACAAATGGAGCCTGGTACAGATGTGGGCATTTGCATGCTAGCCACACGCTTGGAACAGGCAATTTCTGGATACCAGAGAGGGATTCCAGACACCTGGCTTCAAAAGATCCACCCCTTACTAGCTGTGTAAGCTTAGGGGGGAAAAAAAAATTACTGATTCTCTTAGCCTCAATTTTTTCATCTGAAAAAAAGTGATACCCTCCATAGGGTGTTTATGAGATCATATCCGAGAAAGGACTTTAAATGTTATACAGCCATATATAAAATGTAAACTATGGCTTTACTAGACCCGGTTCTGCCATGAAGTCAGTGTCACCTCAGGCAAGTCACTTCACTGCCCTGAGTCTTCTTTTCCTCATTTTTAAAATTGAGAATTTGGAGGAGACACTTTAAAATATATTCTAGCTCCATAGGTCTTGTGTCTGGGTTCTGAGAAAAGACCATTGGTGTGCAGTTTTCCAAAACTGCCCCTTTTCAAATGCCTCCCTTAGTTCTTAGTCTCCTCCACAATAGAAGAGAGCCCTCTCAGTTATCCATTGTGAGATTTTAGAAACAGAACGGGGAAGGAAGGAATACTGTGGAATAATGTCTTCCCGAACTTTTCAGCTCAAACAGCAGAGCCTGGCTTAAGAAAGAAAGTAGTTCTCTCAATGTAAAGAACTGCTGAGATGCCATCCGGAAGTGCTGTTTACTCTCCTGCAAAGAGCAGAGAGGTGATCCAGAAATACCAAGTGAATATTTTCCCTCTTACATACAGTTCTTATTTCCCTGGTGTTCCTAAGCAGTTTTAGCCTTTATGCTTAAGCAACCCATCTTATATTGTCTAGGATTTCATATACACTAGATGACATTATTCTACTATCACTTTTAATGCTGCAGTAATTTTCATAACCTGCAGTATATATATGGATTCTTATTATAACTTCTACTTGGGCCTTTTTTTTTTTTTTATAAGATGTCATTTTTTTTCTTTTGGCAGTTACATTGATAAGGGCTTTGAGGATTTCCTTAAAGCTGTCACTGGATGGGTGTGTGTTCTGAATTGTCATTTTCTGCTTTTGTGCAGTTTCTCCTGTTCCTGTGAGCTTCGTTACCTGCTCATGTAGAGTATGAGTCTTTGGAAGTCTGGATTGCAGGCAGCTCCAGCGATGCCCAGAGTCTTGTTAGGAGGGCATTTCTTCTTGCCCTCGGCATGACAGATTTGAGATCCTGGTGCAGACTGAAGCGGAAACGAATTGCTGAGATGAGACCCCAAAGACAAAAAGACACGCAAGTTGCTAAGGTTTCAAGGGGTAGTTTAATCATTGCTGACTTCAGGCTTCCTGCTCTGCAGAAAGTCTTTCTGTAGCAGCAAAAGCTCCTTTTTAAAGAAGTTGTTCGAGCTTGAGTTAGATACGGTGGTGGGCTACAAAAGTCATTTGATGGTATTTAGTAATTCCCTTAAGGAAAGATACTTGGATCCTTCCAGAGACGTATGCATCCCTCCCTTTCTCACAGCCACCCTGTTCCACTTCCTGCTAGCTCTGTGCCCTTGAGCAAGACAGTAACCTCTCTGAGCCTAAATGTCCTCATCTGTAAAATAGTACGGCTGTAACGTAGTCTGTGTTATGGAGTGGTGGTAAGGATCAGAAGTAAGGCTTGATTGGCCGGGCATGGTGGCTCATGTCTGTAATCCCAGCACTTTGGGAGGCTGAGGTGGGTAGATCACCTGAGGTCAGGAGTTTAAGACCAGCCTGGCTAACATGGTGAAACCCCATCTCTACTAAAAATACAAAAAAAAAAAAAATTAGCTGGGTGTGGTGTCGGGCGCCTGTAGTCCCAGCTACTCGGGAAGCTGAGACAGGAGAATTGCTTGAACCGGGGAGGTGGAGGTTGCAGTGAGCCGAGATTGCACCACTGCACTTCAGCCTGGAGGACAGAGCGAGACTCCATCTCAAAAAAAA